>NC_056739.1:1042519161-1042832758 GCF_019279795.1 Protopterus annectens | reverse complement strand
AATCCATATATATGTATATATATATATATATATATATATATATATATATATATATATATATATATATATACATATATAGGATTAAGTTGTTTGGCCTTTGTAACTATTGCTGGGATTCAGAAAGGTTTAGCAGAATACAGACGTTTTAACTCAAGAGTTTTTGACATCACAACAAACCTTTCAAATTGATGGAACATTCAAGGTTTTCCAATTGTAGGGTCCTCTGTACTGACAGTGGTCTAGTGGGTGAAAATTCATGCTAATGTAGTGGTCCAGAAGGAGAACCTAATGCTAATTAGCCACATGATTTCCCTTGGGAATGTCTGCATCTCTCAATTTTCATGGCTGAGGGACTCAGGGAATTGCTTGGTGAAGGAACATTTCATACCAGGATGAAAAAATGTCCACTGTCAACATGTGGCAGCCACCCATTGATTCCTATGGATGTACTTGTAGTGCAGGTAAGTTCAGTGAAGATATGGTATGTGGGGTGGGGGGTGAACCAGGGGCAGTTGTTAGTATGTATACATGCCTATAGGGGTAGCCTATATGAATGTTTTTGTGTGTGTGAATGCGTGTCGACTTGGGTAGTTGCAGCAGAGGGGTTAGAATGTGTATCTCCTTGGGCAGTTGCAGCACAGGGGTTATGTAGGGAATCCAATAATCTGGATGTGTGTGTTGGAGCATGCATGAAGGTGAATGGGTGAGTGTTTCTGTGAATGTGATTGAATGTGGGAGGCGCTTGTTTGTGGATTAGTTAATGTAAGTATATGTGGGGAATGTGTGTGTGTGTGTGTGTGTGTGTGTGTGTGTGTGTGTGTGTGTGTGTGTGTGTGTGTAAATGTGGGTGTTGCCTTTGCTGACTTGATGCATGGACTGCAATGAAGAACACTAGTGTGGCCAGATCTGACAGCATTAATGTTCAATTCAGAAGGGTTTCCAGATTAGATGTGGCTGTTACTTGGAACAAAAGCTAAATTCATGTGTTTTGCTATTGGTTGGTTTGTTTTACTGATTTTTTTGCTGCTTATTTTCTGTGGTATAAATAAAGCAATTTAGTGTGACAAGCATCTCATTTCTATGAGAAGCTACATACAGAGCTAAGTGCTTCATTTTCCGCCCAGATTAAAACTGGATTGGAGTACTGTAACCAAACCCAGGAACACCATAAGTGACCTATTTAGTCACATATTTGCATAATAAGTGCAACTATTTAATACTGAGTCTAATGATACTGCTTGCACTGTTTTACTAAAAAAATAGTGACATTTTGTTATAATTAGTTTACTGTTTTTTTCTAGTGGCAGAAGGAGGTTTGCAGGCCAGTTGTGGGTGCTACTTGCTAAAGAGGCTAAATTCAAGTGCCTTGCTATAGGTTGGTGTGCTCTATTGATCTTTTTGTTGCTTATTCTGTGTGTTATAAATAAGGTGACTTATTATCACACTGCCCATTGTGCAGTGGCACACCTGAATGATCTGTATGAATGCAGGCATTAAAGGCCTTTAGTTTCTCTATACAACCTACTTACCCAATTTGTATTAAGGCTCTGGATCGCACTAGGTTATATGTTGCACTCTGTGTGTAGACGTAAATTGCTTGTTTTAGATAAGTAGAGTCTACAGTAAATCATCTTCAAATGCATAGGCACAACACCCCTCTCATCCCTAAATAGTAAGCACCTAGAAAGATGGATATGCACTTTCCAACTAACTCTGCAGCCAGCCTAGTTGAAATGGGCATCCTGAGACAATATATTAAATATCTGATGTTTGCTGACAATCACCTATTATTAAACTGACAGAATACATGGGAGATGTAATTATACAATGTTATTTGAGGCAAAGCTCTTTCTCAGTCACAAGAAATAACAATCATATTGTCAGTACCACACAACATGGCAAAGCTCTGTCACAAAGCCGTAATAAATAAAAAGCAGGTTGTCATTACCTTACAACACTAAACAAAACATTATCAGCTCACTACAAACACACAGACCTACATGTGCTGTGGCTCTTAAAAATAACCTACCTAAACCACAAAGGATTCCTAAATGTAACCTAAGAAACATGTACCCTCATCAGTCTTACAAACACACATCACAGGCAGCACCCATTATGAAACATACATCTAAGAGTCACACTGACTTAGTTAAAAAATGCATAAGGCAACTTCCACACAGTTCAACATCTTAGTCATCTTTGACTGCATTATGAGGCACACTGATGCACCATTCACAATTCTGTGCAAAGGTTAGTTGCCCGTCAGGCATGAGGATTCACTACATCATGCAAGCACTCAAATCCTTGCATCACAAGTACACATATGTCAGCAACAGTGTGTGTGGGTACAAATGACATGAGACTTACCTTCCTGAACTATATGAAGAGAGACATGATAGAGCTTTCAGAATATTTGTCTGAGGCTGGTATGGCCCTAGCCTTGAGCAACATTCTACTTTCACCATGAATGATGCTACAATACAAACAAAAGACTGTTGATTTCAACAACTGGCTTTGCTTCTGGTGTCATTCGAGGAGGGTACAATACATATCAACATAAGAAGGGAAGGCAGACAGTCCTACTGCTTCACCAAGGATGGCCTACATCTCTCCCTCAAAGGCTGTCATATACTGGCTAAATCTTTGACCAGGCCCAAATTACCCTTTTAGGCAACGTCAGTCTTCTAAAACTTCCAACATAACTAAATAGAATTTGGATAACATTAAGGTATTGCTACCCAATACTAGAAGCCGCAATAAAAAAAAAAAAATCACTCCATACATGCACTTAATAACCTGGAAAACATTGACATGTTTATTATCACAGAGAGCTGGTTCAAAACCATTGAAAACATGCCATTAGTGCAGGGTATCAATGTCTATCACATGTTCAAGCATAATACATTAGACAAAGGCAATAAGGAGGCAGTGTCTCAATATTCTTAAATAGTCACTTAATTTCCAGACATGTTACACAAGATAATAACCTGGAACTCCCCCAGTAACAAACTACTATTAACAAAATTCCTTATCACAATATAACTAATTATAGGACCCCGTCTATGTCCCCTTGCCCAAACATCCTAACTAACTAGTGTGGAGTCTCTCTGTATTAAGCCAAACACCATTTTCTAGGAGATTTCAACTACCCATCTGTAATTCTGGAGACTTACACATCTTCAGATATGTATGCCCACAGACTTCTTGACTTCATCAGCACAAAATCCCTGGACCAACTAGTCTGCACCCCAAATAGAGACAAGAAAATCCTGGATTTGGCACTTACCATTATGGAACAGCTTTGCTCCACCTCCAATTGTAACCTCCTCCCTGATCAAAGCAGGCCAAAAGTCAATCATATGAATGAACCCTGAAGCAATACCTCCATATTCAGAGATTATGCAAAGGCTAATTAACTAAAACTGAGTGATGCCCTGGCTAAATTCAAAAGTCTCTTTCATCTTGATGACCCAGCTGCTTATATGGAATCCTTCATTGCCAAATTTTGTGCATTTGTAGATAGCCACTTGGAAACATCTGTCCTACTCATTAATAATACAACACTAAATTCAAAAATAAAAATAAACCACTATGGTGAAACCCAAATATAAACAGGATCTGTAATAAAAGAAAGAAAAAAAACTCACTACATGCAAAACAACTCTCACAATGCCAAAAACCGCTCTTGCTAAACTAAACAAGAAATTCCAGACTCTGATCAAATCGACGAAAGACAGATACGAGATAAACACGGACACCCAGGTGAAGGATAAACACAAAACCTTATTTAATTATGTTAAAAATCTCATAAATCATAAACAATGCCTAGACTGTGCAAAGCTAATAGTAAAAGATAAAAGATATTGCATACCTGGACCTAAGTGCATAGCCAATCTGCTGGAAGACAAACTTACCTCAAACTTCACCCATCTGTTTCCTACACTATTGTCAGATGACATACCCACACCTAAGCCCCATCAAATTTCCCAAGAGCAAGTTCTCAAGGTGCTATCTAAGGCCAAGAACACTACATCTATGGGGCCAGATAACATACCAGGCTGCCTTCTTGTCAGCGTGAAACATGACAGAAGCTATTCAATATCAGCCTCAAAACAGGCTTCATGCTGGATAAACGGAAGTCAGCAACAGCTATCCTCTTGCACAAAGGTGGGGCATCAATGGACCTGGGTAATTATATGCCCATAAGCCTCATCAGTCTCATCTGTAAGGCTACAGAAAGGATCATTACGGAATTAATAAATAAGGATATATGTAATCTACAGATTCTTGACCAAAACCAGTTTGGATATGTCAGGTGAAGGTCCTGCCTATGTAACCTGGTTGACTTCTTCGACAAAGTTAATAAAGCAATGGACAAAGGCAAAACAGTGTACACTATAAATCTAGACCTTGAAAAGGCATTCAACACCATCCCACACTCTGGTATTTGTAGCTAAACTCTCACAGCTAAATCATTCCCATAATAAGTAACCAAGTTTATTTATTTATTTTTATTTTGCATTTGTTAACTGGGTTGGTCCAGCTCGGTAAGAATTTACCCTTTTTCAGTGGAGACCCGATGGGAAAAGCCCCAAACAGACATACAAGTACAGACAAGTTTACAATAATACAGAGCAAAACAATGTCGTGAATACAATGGATAAGAAAAAAAAATAATGTACTCAATGGAATTAAACATAGCTATATACAAAAATATAATAATAAAGGTGTAAAAGGAAAAACAACGATAATAAATCAAGAGGAATGCAGTATGGGAATTATGGTTATAGGTAATCATTTGAAAATAATATGGCATTATTAGATTAGAGGCTAGAAGGAGAGGATTGTGTAAGTGCAAGGGGCCTCAGATCTGAGGAAGAAACTAGTTGCAGGAGTAAAAGAAGAGAAACGTGTATGTACAAGGGGCCTGAGATCAGAGGAGGAGATGGTACAGAAGAAGAAAGTAGTAGAGAAGGGATGTAGTGATCTAGAGGGAGGGTGTAAAAGGGAGAGCATATAGATATAGATATAGTAAGTTATAGAAATAGGAAAGGTCTTATAGATCAGACTTAGTGGTAAAGTGGGTATAGGGAGAGGGAGGGGTTAAATAGGGTGGTTGCAGGTACATACAGGGTTGTTATGGAGGTACAATATCAGGTCATGTTTGAAGTTAGAAAGGGAGGTATGGCTTCTGATTTGGAGTGGAATATTGTTCCAGATAAGGGAAATGGAGTGTTTACAGAGTGTTTTACCTATGTTCTTACTGGGTCTATAGACTTGCAGTAAATGTTTATCGGAGCTGCGCAGGGAACGGGGAGGGATGTACCAGGAGACCAGGTTGGACAGAGATGGACAGTCAGAGTTAGAATTAAGAATTGTAAAAGCTTGGATTAGCTGACTTTTGGCCAGAATGTGTGGGAGTTCAAGCCAATGTAGTTTTGTGAATACTGTGCAGTGATGGGATTTATAGGAGCTGCTGGTGACATATCTAGCAAATTTTGTTGTAGGTTTGGTCAAGCTTTGCCAGCAGGTTATTTTGTAGATTAGAAAATAGAGGGGGCCATAGAAAAGGGCAGGGAGGACATAGGATTGGACTAGCAGAACCTTTGAGTTGGGGGTCAGGAATTTGCTATTTCTGTAAAGCAGGCCCAGTTTTTGGTGTGTTTTTCTTTATGGAATGAAGTATGTGGAGGTCTAGTTTGAGCTGGTCATCTATGATGACACCCAAGAGTTTAGTGTGTGAGTCTGGTCTTATGATGGTGCCATTTAGAGTGGATAAGAGAAAGCTGGATTTGTGTTGGGCTAGAGTTTTAGGTAGGAATAACAAGAGCTTAGTTTCAGAGGGGTTCAGGATGACTTTGAAGTTTGGGTGGAATGGTGCAGATTGTTGATAGAGTCAGAAATGGAGATCAGAGATGAATCATCTGCATACTGAATGATAGAGGAGAGGTTACAGGCAGTGTGTAGGTCATTGGTGAAGAGATTGAAAAGGAGGGGACTGAGAATTGAGCCTTGAGGAACACCGGTCTGAGCTGCCAGAAAGGGAGCAAAGGAATTTAGCCATTTAACTGCTTGTAGGTGATTGGACAGGTAACATGAGAACCAATTAAAAGTGAGGACAGAAATGTTCAGCTGAGAAAGTTTATGAAGTAGAAGGTTGTGAGAGACAGTATCAAAAGCCTTTGAGAGATCTAAGAAAAGGCAGGACATGAGTTTGTTATTGTCTCTGGCCTCAGCTATTGTATATGAGAAGGATAAGAGTGCAGTGTTAGTACTGTGTTTGGGTCTGAACCCATGCTGGGTGGTGGTTAAAAGATTGTTTTGCGTAAGGTGAGAAAGTAGTTGAGAATAGATACACTTTTCGAGAATTTTGGAGGGGAGAAAGAATAGCAATGGGATGGAAGTTAGATGGGTCTGTGGAGTTACCTCCTTTATGTAGTGGGATAGAGTAGTATTGCTTCCAAATAGAGGGGATAGTAGATTCATGGATAGACTGGTTGATTAGAATGGTGATAGGAAGGGCAATAGAGTTAGCAGCAAGTTTAAGGAATTGGGGAGGTAGGTTATCAGGGGCAGGAGAACAAGGTTTGAGTTTACTGAGGAGAGTTTTAATATAACTAACAGAGACAGGTTTGAGCATGAAGGGGTCTGAGATGTTAGTGGAGTCAGATTGGGGATGTGAAAAAAGGGTGGGCTTGGTAGTGGAAGTAGTAGAACTGGAAGTGGAATTAGAGGTAGGGTTGGGGTTGTTGGTGGTGTTAGGTACTAGTTTAGAAATGTTATCAATGAAGTAGTGATTTAAATGGATGGCTGTATCCGAGGGTGATTGATTGGGAAAAGGGTTGGGAGTTGTGGGTGAGCCAGGTTTGAGAGGAGTTTTTATGGTTGTCCAGAACTTCTGGGGGTTAGAAGTGTGCAGCGATAACTAAACTAGTGCCTGTGTCAATATAATTTGGTAGTCTAATCCATGCAACAACTGCTCTCACATCGAACCATTTAGTACACCTCTCATTCCTATATGATCTCCCAACATAGATTGTCTCATGATGCTCTACTACTTTTTGATAACCCCAAACATTCTCAGAGGTACAGATACCTGAATAAGGTCTCCTCTTAAATATCTGTATGAGACACTGTATTAGTTCAGATACTTTAATCTTTCATAATACCTTAAATTGTCAATCCATGGATGTTCTTGGTATATTTCTGATGTACTTTTAACAGTTTGCTCATGCTTGCCTTCCTATAAGGTTTCCATATTGGGTCTATATTATAACATCGAATTTTATAAAGTTCGAATGTTATAATATCGAACCAGTAATGTCGAACGCTGAAAACAGCCAAGGTGCAGGACACCGTATTCTTTCCCAGGGAAAGAATTCAGTGGGCCGTTGCTATGGCTTCGCTGTTTTCTGCATTCGATATGTTGGAACGTTACGGGTCGGGTTCAGGTAATTGTGAGATTGTGTGTAGGTTAGTGTTAGGGGGCGGGTTAGGTGAGTTAGGGTTAGGGCGCAGGTGAGGTGAGTGTGCGATAGTGACGGACCTTAGGGTTACGGTTGGGTTAAGGTAAGTGGATAGCTAGTAGTGTATGTAAAGTTTAGTTTAGGTTTAGGTATAGGATTTTAAGTGTATGTGTGTAGATTGCTGTTTTTTGTGTGTGTTTGTGTTGTGTGTACGTTTCTCGGAATAGCAAATTTTTTCTTTGGAAAAAATTCGCTATTCTGACTGTTCATTGTTTTTGGATTTCGGTGTTTAGGGTTCGATATTATAACATTCAATGTTTACGAACTTCGATGTTATAATATAGACCCTTCCATATTACTCCATACTCTAGTGTGGGTCTAATGTAACTTACAAACAACGATTTCATAATTTCTGATTCCCTAGACTTTATAAATTGTTTTATACAGCCTACAATTTTATAACTATCATTAACCAAATGGTTGATATGATCAGCAAGTTATACCCATATATCCAGGTCCTTAAATGAATCTACAGTTTCAATCAGTATGTGCTGTATTAAATATTCACCCTTTAATCTATGCCTCCCAAATCTCAAATACTGTGCCCTATCGGTAACAGATGTAATCAAATTTGCCCATTTTCAAGTCATTTGCATACAGACTGTAGAACACCTCAGATCAAAAAGATAGATGAGAAATATACACACTAAACAAGTATGGTCCTAGGACAGAGCCCTGTAGGACACCTTGACTGTATCCTAGAATATCAGCTGCCCCATTGCTGTATACTTGCCATGTCCTACTTGTAAGCCATGCAGCTATCCAACCTATCAAGATTACATCAGTACCTATTTGTTCTCAGGTCTTGATCAGTGTTTTGTGTGTGAGTCTATCAAATGCTGAAGTTAAGTC
This sequence comes from Protopterus annectens, assembly GCF_019279795.1. Taxonomy (NCBI): domain Eukaryota; kingdom Metazoa; phylum Chordata; order Ceratodontiformes; family Protopteridae; genus Protopterus; species Protopterus annectens. Next base: position 1,042,824,380 of record NC_056739.1, on the reverse strand, counting down.
TATATAGATTACATCACAGCACAATTACTCATTTATAGCTTTTATGTTATTACAGAACTTCATGATATTGTGGTTAAAGATTTATTTTCAACATACGCATGCTGATATATGGTTTCAAGTCCCAACCTTTCCAAATTACACAATACTTTATCTAAAATAATCTTCTCCATTATTTTTTCCATATCACAAAGTAAATGCATGGGTCTATATGAGTCCGGGTTTGTACTATTCCACGCTCCCTTACAGATAAGGCTAACAAGCTCATGTCTCCATTATTGAGGAATCTCCTCATACTTAAACGACCTAATGATTAACAGATATATCAGTACTGTAAGTTTATGCTGAAGCATTGGCAGGTCATTATTACTAATTCTGTCTCCTCCGTGTGCTTTGTGCGGGTGCAGTTTGCATAGTTATTTTTTCAATATAAACTAATTTAATTTCAGTATCTGAAGTTAACTGGATGTTACTAGAACAATTTACCACCCCCTTTGTGGAACCAAACTGTTTTGTATAAGATTTTGTAAATGTCTCTATAACATGTGTTTGAGAATAAATTTTACAGTCTACACACAATTTATCAATTTGTAAGTCTTTACTCCTACACATCTTATCTTCTTCTTCTTCTTCCGGCTTTTCCCGGTTAGGGGTTGCCACAGCAGAACTCTGGTCCACTAATGATTGGCAGTAGATTTTTATGGTGCCAAGTTGCCAGCCCGACGCCCAACCTTCAACGAAGGCACGCCCATTTTACGCATGTCTTTCGAACACCACTCGACTGCGGGGAGGACATGCAGACTCCACACAGAATGCACTCCAGCCGAGAGTCGAACGGGAGAACCTCTTGTTGTGAGGCAACAATGCTACCGCTGCACCTCCGTGGCTTACTCCTACACATCTTATGTAACTCTAAAATGGTTTCCTATCATGCTCAACATTTTCATGTACATTTTCTTCAAATTTTTCCTGATCTTGATTCACACTGTGTTTAAGTTGTGTGTCCAGTTTATTTATTTGCGTATTCAAAGTTATAGTTCAACCTTAATTCTATTTTTTATATTTATCTCTCATTTTAATTATCTTATTATTATGGAAATATATCCTCCCAACCTTGTGTGCCTAGATCCTGATGTTAAACATTTTTTTTGCATTCAAACAATTTCCCTTTCAAAACATGCCACATTTCTTTTGCAATTTTTGCACTGAATACATCACTTCAATCAGGTTTATATAGTAAGTGTTTGGCTTCCATGTATTCTGTTATTAATCTTCTGTGCATTGGCTTAGATTTCAGCTTGGCAGAATTATCTAGTAGTATTTTATCCTTTATAATCTCATGATTACTGGACATCAGGGATGGTAAAACTTGACATGAAGTAACAGTTATTTCCTTAGAAAGACAATGTCCAATATATTCCATTCCCTAGTAGGTTTGTTTACAATTTGCAGCAATTGTTGTTCCTGAACATATGTTGTAAATAATTACCTTACTAATGTTGTTGAATCAATATTGCTCCAGTCTGTTTCTAGTAAACTTAAGTCCAGAGCTATTTTTCCCTCCCATGTTTCACTTAAGAAATTGATCCGATAGTGCTATGGGAACCTATGTCGACATCACTATATACCCACTGTTGTAAAGAAGTCTTTTTTTATCACACAGTTCATACCTGAAGATACTGATTCCAGGGATGTAATCATTCAAGTGTACTTTGCACTCATGAGACTGATCATTGAGTATAATGTCCCTTTTGGTATGTATCTGCCTATGCACCTGTCACAAGTGGTACAACTGCAATGCTTTCTCACTAAAAAAATCAAGGGACTAAGCTGTAAAAATTATGCAGACCATCTCAAAGCCTTGTCTCTCTTCTTGGTGTCATATAGGCTACTGACAGGAGATCTCTGCCTCATGTACAGAGCTTCAACAGACCTTATTCTGTCAGACCTCATATACATTTGCAAGTCCATTGGTATCATAAACACAGATTCAAGGAATCTCAATCTCATTTGCAAAATAAGCTTATTCTACTGTATTTAAATATAACTTGGATGAATGGATGTGTAACCAGAAATCTGCTCCCAGTTTAACACCCTTATCCATCATGGAAAGAGGAAACCTAAATATCCCAACACATCCTAGTTTGGCACATCTCTGGGTTATTTGTTAAGTAAAACATAAGGGCTAAAACCATCATGGGACTGTAAGGCTAGGCTTCTTAAGATCTTCACAGATCAGTAGCTGAGTAAGTACCTATGAACATGATAATGAACCAATAATATATATTTTTTTCTCATACCGATCTCTGACTCACATGTTTTCATTGTTGTGATAATCGACCAGCCCACACTGGGCAATTAGAATTAATAGTGAGGGTTTTTTTCTGAATCTTAATGGTATTTCTCTATCCTGTTTTATCTTTGACACTGAGTATTATTGACAGTTCTGTCTTCTAGAGAGATTTAGATTCTCCTTCTTTAGTAAGAGACTTCATTAACAATTTCTGACTTTTCATTTTTATGTAAACATTTATTTACTTTTTAAACATTTAATATAAATTATTATTTTTTGGCTTATAGACCCTTCAGGTTGGAACCTTTTCTATGTTGAGTTGTACATCACTGGGGTCATTTGCATCTTATTTGATTCATCAGAAAAGACCCATGAGGGCTGCTCATTATTCTCTGTCTACCGTGTGCTTCACTGAAATCTCTGAAAATTTGAATTCACTGTTGTTCTTTTTCTTGTCACATTTTAAAACTGCATCTAGATATTCACTAGTGTAAAACATTTGTCCTTCACTCTATTATAAATATTGCTCTTATAAACTTAGAAAGCTGATAGAATAACAGGCTGTGCATTAGTATGCATTTCCTGTAGGAAATGAAGTCTGAAATTCAAATGCCCATCATTATTTAATGATTTCAGTCCTCAGTGATTTGCCAGAGAACCACACATTTTATGAGAAACAGATCTAAAATATGAGACAAAAAACTGGACATTTTATGAACCTTTGGACAGTTGAGCAATATGGACACAGCCACAATACACATACATACATACATACAGTTACCTTAATACCCAGTACGGGAACCCCCCAGGGAGGGGTGAAGTGGCATATGCTACTCACTCCCACTCCTCTACCCAGCTCCTCCAGCCATGCCATTAATCAACTACAGGCAATCTGGGTTACAGTCAGGGTTCCATCTTTCATACAACAGAGCTGGGTTTTCAGATATTTAATAAACTTTATTAGGGACGCTAAAACTAAGCCTGATTTTGCACAATACCTTATCAAGACGTACAGCTTTATTAATCATTCATCTATTTTTCTACTTTCCGAATATTAAACTCAAATGTTGTTCCTAAAATTAAAAACGCAGTACAAATTCTGTGCTACTGCTCTACATCAGCAAGAATATTCTAACAAAATACTTTTGAATTGTTTTTTTATATACATAAATGAGGGAACTGTGGTACATGTTTCTTTTAGACAGAAATACTAACCAGTATTACAATATGTAGAGATTGTGACACCCGTGCCCAAGCCCAGCAATCAAGGAGCCTCAATCCTCACCACTAACACCAGAGAGGGTGTCTCATATGAGAGGAAAGGATAACAAATACATACAGTAAAGTGCAATTTCCCTTAAGAGCATACAGAGATCACAATCAGTCCAGGGCTGATCACTCCCTTGCTCCCCAGGTCCCCAGTAAGACTCCCCACTGGCACAGCTACAGGGTCCAGATTTCAGCCAGCTGGGCAAGCTAAAATCTCCAGCACCCTCTCTGTCCAACCAGTGCTTCGTGCCCCTGCCCAAGTAGCTGACACACACACACGCGCGCACGCACACACACACACACACACACACACACACACACACACACACACACACACACACACACACACACACACACACACTGTGAGATAGTTTATACAACCACACTGACACTTCTGGGGAAGGCTGGCACAGGTGCCCCTTTTACCCAGACTATATGGTAGTACCCTGCCACCACCCAGCTAATAATTATCAGCTACTCAAAGGCCCTTAAAAAGGTGTCCAGTTATTACTGTGCAATATTATTATCCAAATGATGTGTGACTAATCAGTCAAGGCTTATTTGAAGTGATTTGGACAGTAAACTCTATAAATATGCAATGTACTCTAGAGCTTAACATATCTCTACACAAACCAGCCACAGTTAAAAGGTTTTAAAATAAGGCTGAAGTTTCTGCAGTGCCCACACCATGGCTAGACATTCCTTTTCTACAGCTGCATAGCATTCCTGCCTGGGTTGGAGCCTGCAACTGAGATAAACCACTGGGTGCTCTTCCCCCTCTGAAGAAATCTGGCTAAGTACAGCCCCCACCCCATGGTTCAAAGCATCCACCTGCACACCAAATTCTTTGCTGTAACTGGACTGGCTAACACAAGGGGTCCTTTCAAAGCTTCTTTAAGCTTCTGGAATGCCTGCTCACATGCTGGGGTCCACACTACCTTATCTGGCCTGTTCTTCCTTGTTAGGTCTGTGAGGGGAGCAGCTATGATACTATAACTGGGGACAAACTTTCTGTTGTACCCTGCTGTCCCTAAAAATGCCCTCACCTGCTTTTTAGTAAGAGGTGCAGGCCATGCCTGAATGGCTTCCACTTTGGCAGGTTCTGTCCTTATCTCACCACTCCCCTCCCCTCTCTATGTCCTAGGTAGGAGACCTCCGCCATACCCACCTGACATTTGATTGGCTTAATGGTCAACCCTGCTCTCTGTAGTATGCCCAGCACCTCCCTGACATGCTGAAGGTGAGCTGGCTAGGAATGGCTGTAGATGGCAATATCATCTAGGTAAGCAAGGGCAAACCCTCCTGCTCCTGCTAGGATATTATCTACCAGCCTCTGGAAAGGCGCTGGGGCATTCTTCATCCCAAAGAGCATCTTTGTGAACTCATACAAGCCAAAAGGAGTCACAAAGGCTGACTTCTATCTACACTGGGAGTCAAGGGCACTTGCCAGTAACCCTTGGTAAGCTCAATGGTTGTAAGATACTTAGCCCCACCCAGCTGCTGTAGGGCCTCATTTGTCCTTGGCATGGGGTAAGCATCTGTCTCTGTGTGATATTTAATTTCCTGTAGTCCAGACAAAACCTGGTGCTGCCATCCTTCTTTGGCACCAGCACCACTGGGGAGGTCCAGGGACTGTTGGACTCTTGAATCACCCCTAGTTCAAACATCTCCTGTACCTCCTCCCTCAGAGTCTGTTTGACTCTCTCAGGCACTCTATAAGGGGCCTGCTTAATAGGCCTTTGGGGTCCTGTATCCACCTGGTGCTGCACCAGGTGGGTGCACCCTGGTTTCCCAGTGAACACGTCCCCAAATACTTGCAACACCGCTCGTATTTCTTGAACCTGGGTAGGAGATAGCTGTTGGGACATTGCTACCCCTTCCACTGAGGTGTCAGCTTTAGCCTCACTGAGGTGATCAGTCCCCAGATCTCCCTCAGACTCCTCCTGCAATCCACTACAAATGCACAGCACAAGGGCCTCCCTATCATGGTAAGGTTTCATCATGTTAACATGGTACAATTTGTGCCCCTGCCATCTACCTAGCAGTTCCACCATGTAGTTAACATCACTTACATTTCTTACCACCTTGTAGGGTCCCTTCCAAGCTGCTTGCAGCTTGTTGTGTCTGACAGGAATGAGAACCATTACCTGCTGCCTCACAGCATACTCTCTAGCTCGAGCATTCCTGTCATACCACACTTTTTCTGTTGTTGGGCTTCTTCCAGGTTCTCCTGGTCCAAGCCCATGAGTTCCCTGAGCCTTGCCCTGAGGTTTAGGATGTATGCCACAACAGACTCCTTGTGAGACTCACACTCACCTTCCCACTCATCTCGAATTAAATATAGAGGTCTCCTCTCCCTAGGACCATACAGCAACTCAAAGGGTGAAAAACCTGTAGATTCCTGGGGAACTTCTCTGTAAGCAAACAACAGATGGGGCAGATATTTGTCCCACTCCCTCTTAAATTGATCTGCAGATGCCCGTAGCATGGACTTGATTGCAGAGTTTAATCTCTCAACAAGACCATTAGTCTGGGGATAGTAGGGGGTGGTCTTCCTGTGCTTCATCCCACAGGACTTCCACAGGTCTGACATGAAATTGGCACCTCTGTCAGTCAGTATTTCTTTTGGGAAACCTAGCCTGCTGAAAATCTCTAAAAAAGCATTTGCCACCTTCTCTGCCTCAATGGAGGACAAAGCCACTGCCTCACAGTATTGTGTAGCATAATCCACTACCACTAGGATATACTTTTTCCCTGTGGAACTTGGGTACTCAGAGGACCCACAATATTCATAGCTACCCTCTGAAATGGCTCCTCAATTACAGGCAAAGGCAGCAAAGGAGATCTCACCATGTCTCCTGCCTTGCCAACCTTTTGGCACTGCTCACAGGTCTTGCAGTATCCTGTTACATCTCTGGAAATTCCAGGCCAATAGAAGTTCTGCATAATATGCCTCGTTGTACATTTTATGCCCATATGACATGCAAAGGGAATATCATGGGCTACGGCTAGAAGCACCAGATGGTAGGCTCTAGGCACTACCAACTGCTGTACTCTCTCACCTTCTAAACCTCCCTAAGGGGTCCACTCTCTGTATAGTAACCCTTTGTCCCAGTATACAGATCCTCCTTTCCTTGAGAATCAGGTGCCTCCCTAGCTACCTGCCTCAGGCCTTGCAATGTAGGGTCTGAGAGCTGAGCCTGTCTCAACTCCCTCCATGTAACCCTTCCCAGCTTCCCTTCCACAGGAAGTCTGACATCCTCTGACAGTGGTGCCTCACTGTCAGCCTGGGTACTACTACTCACCTCTACCTTTGCAGTCACTCTGTCCAAGGGACCATCAGTACCCACAAGCAGCTGTGGCTCACCTTCAGGCTCACTGCTACAGGGTAGCTCCCTCCCTGAAGTAACCACCTCACCAGTCCTGGCTGCAAGTATGCAGTCTGTCTGGGTCACCCCCAGGCTACCAGACCCACATACTTGTCTCCTAGCCTCACTGTTTGTAACTGCATAAGCACATGGTACTGCCTCATCCAAATCCTTCCCTCTCAGGACATCTGCAGGATGGTAGTTTAGTACCCCTGTTGTCTCAAGACAACCTACTATTGGTATTTTGTCTTTCCCATTTACTGGCTCCCTCACCTTTCGTTCCCCACCTTGCCTCTGTGGACACTTATATGCCACATGGCCCCACTGGTTGCATTCAAAACATTTAACCCTAGCTCCTGGACGTGTACCAGGACTAGTGGCTTCCCCTGTTACTGGCAGATTCTGTTGTGGCAGTCTGTGCTGCCCACCATGGGTTCCTTTAGATCCATGAGCAGTACTGGGGATCCCTTTTCTGTGCAGGGCTGCCCTACTTGCCAGGTATAGGTCTCCTTTCTTCCCCAACTCATCTGAAGTAGCACATTGTCTATCAGCTAACCAGATCCTCATGTCCTCAGGAAAAGTGGGCTTCTTATCTCACCAACAGATCTGCCAGCCCTTCAAAAGTGGTGACCTGACATCCACTCACCCACTTATGGAAATAAGTGCTCATTTCAGCAATATATTCACACACACTTTCATCTGCCTTGCATCTATGCTCACAAAACATGTTTCAGGTGTTAGCTTAAACAGTTCTAAAAGACTATTTTTTACAGCAGTATAATCAAAAAATGCAACGTCAGACATTTTGGACAGAACAGTTACAGCTTTACCATGGAGTAAGGGGGTCAGGAACTGTACCCAGAGCCCTTGGTCAACTTCATATTGTTTACATACCCTCTCAAACATATGAATGAAACTATTACAATTATCCCCCTCTTTAAACTGTGGAATAAATTTACTGACCTTTTGTGCTTCAGGAGTCCAGTTACTCCCTTCTCCATTACCTCTATGACTCTGGCAAAGAGTCAGCATCTCCTTCTCATGCTGCCACTGCCTCTCTTGTTCCTCAGCTTGCAGACGTAACAGTTTCTCATTCTCCTCAGCCTGCAAACATCACAGTCTATCATTTGCTTCTAATTCCAAATGCCTGGCCTCCAACTCAAGTCTCTTTAGCTTCAGCTGGATTTTTAAGTCCACTGCAGAAATGTTGAGCTGTCTATTCTCTGAGGGAATTATATCTCCACTGCCAGTCTGACTGTCCTCCTGGTGGCTGTTTTCTGATGCAGCTGTAACCAAGGCTGTAATCAGGTCTGCCTTAGTCAGGTTTCCATGCACCAGTCCCCTAGCCTGGCACACCTCCATCAGCTAGCTCCTTGTCAGCTTTCTGTACTCCTCTGCTGACATGCTGTCTGCTCACCCTGACTAACTAAGCTAACAAAAGAAATAAAACAATTGTGATCTGAAATCTTTCACAGCGTGGCTGTTTTAGAGTACAAAACACATTCAAAGCTCACTGTACACAAGATACAGGATTCACACTACCCACACCACTACACACCAGTTAGTATTTGGCAACTAATTAATATGTGATGTGGATATCCCACCACTGCCAAACACAAATGTGAGGATATCCCAACCACTGCCACCACAAATGTGAGGTGTATATCCCAACCACTGCCACCACAAATGTGACACCCGTGCCCTGGCCCAGCAGTCAAGGAGCCTCAATCCTAACCACAAACACCAGAGAGGGCATCTGATATGAGAGGAAAGGATAACAAATAAATACAGTAAAGTGCAATTTCCCTTAAGAGCACACAGAGATCAGTCAGTCCAGGGCTGGTCGCTCCCTTGCTCCCAGGTCCCCAATAAGACTCCCCACTGGCACAGCTATAGGGGCCAGATCTCAGCCAGCTGGGCAAGCTAAAATCTCCAGCACCCTCTCTGTCCAACCAGTGCTTTGTGTCCCTGCCCAAGTAGCTGACACACACACACTTTGAGATAAGAGTTTAGAAAACCACACTGTCACTTCTGGGGAAGGCTGGCACAGGTTCTCCAGCTGTGCCCCTTTTACCCAGACTATATGGTAGTACCCTGCCACCACCCAGCTAATAATTATCAGCTACTCAAAGGCCCTTAAAAGGGTGTCCAATTATTACTGTGCAATATTATTATCCAATTGGTAAGTGTGACTAATCAGTCAAGGCTTATTTGAAGTGACTTGGACAGTAAACTCTACAAATATGCAATGTACTCTAGAGCTTAACTTATCTCTACACAAACCAGCCACAGTTAAAAGGTTTTAAAATATTTAATAATAAATAATTAAAACCACAAGACAATACTTTCTACTATACAGTGCTAGTCAAACGTTCAGAGATCACACAGAAATACTTAAAATAATTCATTTGTGCAGTTCTAACATCACAGAAAACATTTTGTCTAATCTTTCTAGTTCTTGCTATTCCTAAAAGAAAACACAAGTCCAAGATAACTTACATAAGAGAACAAGCAGAGTGCTGTGAGTTGGATGATCAAGACAAAATGCTTAATGCTTTCTGATTCTCTCTGTTTAAATTGAAATTGCAGTTCTGATAAACATTAAATCATTCTTTCACTTTCCTGGAGTTCTCATGCTACACATTAACTGCATTTACATTCTTAACATCTCCTTTTTGTTATATTGCAGCTGGTCAGGAACAGAGCAATAAAAATATATTTGCATGTTTAAATCTAGAAATTCAACTCTTGGTTAAAACAATAGAAATAATTTATTCATCTAGACTTTTCGGCACCACTGCCTGCTTCAAAAGGTCACTACATGCTTTACTTTGGTCAATAGCATGCACTGTTGTCACATTTATTTCCAGTTCCACATGTAACAGTATTTCTTTACATTTAAGACAACAAGCCTGTAGTTTACATTCATATTTACAAATGACAGAATTATCTGCAAAATTCTATCTGGCTAGGCTGGCAGCCTTCACCCTTCTCTACCAGTCTTCACAGAGACATCTTGTGGTAATGAAATGCATGTGCAGAAATACAGACTGCGTATGAAAAGCAGAAGGGCTCTCAAAATTTATTAGCAAGTTTTATTTTATATATATTTTCTCTGTACTATTGTATGCTTGACTCAAATGACTCAATTTAATAATATTTTGTTAGAATATTTTTGCTAATACTGTCTGGTAATGTAGAACTGCTGTATTTCAGGTTACAACTGGAAACTGTGTGTACCCCATTTTGCATGGTGAATGGAAGAATATTGGAAACAGAATTTGCCTTAAAGTCAAAAATTTTTTTTCAGGACAAAGTCCCACTTTTCATTATCCTTAGTTCTGAATATTCAGCTCCAAAGTCTCTGAATTTATACTTCAGCCATTTGTCCAGCAACATACACAAGTCATCCTGAAAAGAATATCCTACTGATGCCCTAAATGTATGTATCTATACACACCACGTACATACATATGCATAGAAATACAAAACGCACACATGTACATGTACACAACATAAACAAAATGAGTATGCATATAAGATGCGCTCATGTGAGGTGCCATTGCCGTTATCCTTCTCATATACCCTTCTTATCTTTTTGCTTTACAGTCCCCAGTAAAGAAGAGTTGTTACTGTTGTCTGTCAACTCGTAGCTCTGGAGGTTGGTTACACCCTCCACATGCTGCCTTGATAGAGTTTACATGCTCTCACCATGTCTGCATGGACAGAGATGAAGTTTAGACTACAGGGCTTCTTTTTCTTCATCTTTCAGCTTTTCCTGGTTAGGGGTCGCCACAGCGGAACACCTGTCTGCTCATGAGTGGCAGTAGAGTTTTTTTTGCAGTGCCAAGTTGCCAGCCCTACGCCCAACCTTCCCCAGAAAGCAGGCACATGCATGTACTCACACCTAGGGCTAATTTAGAGTGTCCAATCCACCTACAGCATGTCTTTGGGATGTGGGAGGAAACCGGAGTACCCAGAGGAAACCCACACGACCACAGGGAGGACATGCAGACTCCACACAGAAGGCACCCCAGCCGAGGATCAAACCGGAGAACCTCTTGCTGTGAGGCATGTTTAGACTACAGGGCTACTCCAATAAAATGTTCACTGTTGATTTTTTCATCCTGATTCTCAGCTATAAATGAATCTTTGACTCACTGGCATCAACTTAACAAATGAACCAAGTCCCTAAAAGTAAATAAGTAGATGCATGGAAACTGGAATCATACTTCCAGAGTAGAACAGAGGTCAGCCAGATGTACATTTCCTTTCTCACAATACATTCTTTAATCAGAAGACCAGATGGTAACAGGCAGCAAGGGAGAAATGACATTTTCTGTCCTCACTGTACTAGCACTGTAATCCTTAATTTAATTCTGAGCCTCACATTAGCTGTAGCCCTAATTTTGGCCATGATCATGCTATCCTTGCACTAATTCCAGTTATCCTAACCTACTTCACTGTTATCCCTACTACAAGTCAAATTATAGCCCTTCCTCTTAACACATTAATAATGTCATGTTTAAGCAATAATCTTGCCAATGTCACTTATAATAATGTTAAACCTAAATATTAGTCTTACAGCAGTTCTAACCCTTAACATAACATTTTGAGTCTGAGCACTGAACTAACCTTAACTTTCATTGTCTTTAATTTTAACTCCAGTGTTACTCCTACTGTAATTCTAACCTTAGCTATAAGTTTAGTTGTAACTATAAACCTAATAACATTTTTGCTTCTGTAAAGAAACATAAAAGTCATGATCATGAGTAGGACTATAAGTGAGATCAGTGGGTTGAACTTGGGTTTACAGTTTGGATTAAGTTTAATGTCATGGTAGAAACTACAGTAAGGCTTTCAGGGCTAAGGTTAGTTGTAGGATTAGGCAATGTTGTCATTTACAGAATGACTAGCCCATATAGGTAGCCCATTATTTTGACTAATGCATAAGATACTACTATTTGTAATCTGTATTCTTTTTTATCATTTTCCTATATCCCCTTATAGTTGTTATATGCCTACTTCATGCATTCCTGAAATTCAACAGTTTTGGGTTCCACAACATTCTAAGGAAGACTGTTCCATGTTATCTAGAAATTTCTTTGCAGAGAAAAAAATCATAACTCATATTTGAGGTAGTTTTCTCTAGTTTCAACTTGTGCTCCATTAGCACCAGTGGCAAGTGGGGATGAAGCTCTGACAATTACTCAGGTGACCCAAGTATGATTACTAGCTTGCATGCTTGACAGAGATAGAAAGATGGATATAAGCACTCATTCTGGGGTGGGAGAGTGCATGCTGACATGGGTGGATCTCTTGTTGAGCCCTGGTAGAGACCAGGACAGAGAGTGAGAGAAAGAGAGGGGGAGAGAGAGAGAGAGACAGAGAGATCGCCAGGCCTGGGTAGTTGGGTGAACTAAAGAGGCATGACTGCCCTTGGTCCCAGACCTCACAGGCCACATCTCATTGCTCACCCAGCCTTCCAATGAAAATATCAGCAAGTTGGATGGAATAAGACTTAATAAAAAACAAGTTACCAGCAAATGTGATGCTACCATCTACTGACTCTGTCCTGTGCCCTTCTCCTGACTACCAATGACAGCTACAGTCAGATGCATTATAACAGCCAGATGCTGCTATTCCCAATTCCTTTCCATCCCAGCAAACGGTATCAGGGAGGAATGGGAAACATGGGCAGCTGATGGTTAACTTGGTCTCAGTTACTCACATGTATCTTTTCCTCTGAAAAAAATGTTGCCCTCTGTGACTTTAATATTTTTCCTGAGGAACTCAAACAATTCTGTTCTGTCTTCACACCTTTCTTTCTTACCCTGGCACCATTTTTGCACTTTTCTTTGCACAGACTCAGTTCTGCGCGTTCCTCTGCAATCAGGTTATTTTGTAACATAAGATAATGAGCTCAATGCCTCTCCTCTGTCTTCTCCAAGTTCAGCAATTATTTACTGGGTGATCTTCATTACTGATGTTTTTGACCTCAGAATAATACAGATATTGGGTAACCACAAAACATGACCAATGTGGAGAGCACAGTAAAGTTTCATTGTTTTAAGCTTTGCGGTTTTTGCAGCCTTGATATCAAACTTCTAATAGAAGAGTTGATTTTCAAACTTTTTATATAGGACTACAGTAAATACCATAAAACGTATCAAGAATCACACTCTTCCCTGCTGCTGCATCATGGAATTGCTGTCATAAAATAATTAATGAAAAGACCAACATAAAGCATTTGGCTTTTGCAAAACTTTTAAAGTTTGATCTTTGTAGAAAGGGGTATAATTTGCTGGTTTAGAACACGGCTGTATTTGGAAAACATTTTGTTTCATTCCCTCCCCACCTTCCCTGCTATTTATTTATCAGAGGAACTGATTTTTTACTACAGTCTTAATCTTTTAAGCCTGTTAAAAACACTGTATACACTATGAGCATGGAACTGAATAAAATTTAATTTAATCTGATCAACATTACATTTGATTTCTTGTAGTCAAGCATAGAAGCTTTGTTTGCATCAAACCCCAGCTTAAGGTCATCTTCTTTCTTCTCTTCTATGCTGAATAATTAAGGCAGTTTATGTACCCTGGCTGCCAATTAAGGCAGAATTTATTAGCTTTGAATCAAACTTTCCACTGTTTGAGCAGCTCAAGTTACTGTACTAAGTCACAGTGAAGTGCAATAGTTTTGTCTCTCTTGTTTTTATTATTTAATATAAACCGACTTGATTTAGTTGCTGGCTGCGGATTAATTTAAGTCCTTGAAGCAAATATCCCTGTCTGAACTGGCAATGTTTAGCTAACTGAATGTACAGCATTTTTGACTCTACACCTGCTATTGCTAAATATGCCTAGCCAATCTGCTACAAACTGCAATCGGCTTGTTTTACTGAGCATCAAAGATGTATTCTGAATCCTACACAAACATCAGCCTGTCTGGACTGCAGCCAGTCATGAAACATCTAATTACACTATGAGGCTACTTGGCTTTTGAAACAGGGTGATTACCTCCTAAATGAATTAAAATTATTGTGAGTGAACAGGGCTGTTCTCTTGTTTTCTGCCTCCTTGAATTTTGGCACATTTTTTCAACTCAGATTTGAACCATTAAGTCAGTTATGACCAGTCAGTCAAAATAATGGTCACTGTGAATTGTGAACTTTTAATTATCTTTTAACTCTCTGGTTAAGGATGGTGTTCATTTGTTGGGTATTCACCCCAACCATACCATGGCAAGAATGACACATTTTCCTACTCTGCTGCTACTGAGATGAACTGCCAATATTTTCTCATTGAAATGAAGAACATAAAGTTTTTTAGTACATAAACACCACTGAATCTCATCCTACCACCATCAAGAGTGCTCATTTATTTGGAGAAGAAGGATTATAGCCACATGAGCCATTGCAAACAAATAACCCATTCATCTAACAAACTAACCAGTTACTGTAATTCTAACATGCTCTTAATTAAGCTAACATAATTATCTTAGCAAAAGGGGGAATATCATGTTTAGTTGCATGTTCTAAAGCCTGCAAGCTCTGTTTGTATAGCAGCCCATTTTAAGGTCTCTAAAATGCAATCTCCTTTTCTCTGAAATGTTTATTGCTCCCTGTAGGGAGCATGGTAAACTACTTAAATAGTTCTTCTTGACAGTAAAGCAAACACGGAGGATGTGCCTTCATTCATATGGCTTCACTTTCCACCAAAATGTGACCCTCCTACTCTTTTCTAATACTTAGTGTCATCTAGTCTCTATGTGTCACTAAGGCAGCAGTGTTGGCATTACTTCTTGAAAGTTCCCTCACGGTGGTAAGAATTTGTTTATACTGTCCATGAAAGTGGGAACATTTCTTGTTGCAGAAGTCATCTGTTTTGTGTTTTGACAACACAGAGAGTAATCTCAAATCAGGCAACTGTTCACCCAGGAGAAGATGAAATTGCTTAGGTTTAGGACAACTTCTTTAGCTTCCACCACCTGCAGGGTAAGCAGAAGGGATCCATAAAAGAAGACTGCTCAGTCACAGTACCAGCTGCTGAACTGCACCTCTGTTTTAGTACAAGTGCTAATTAATTACTGCCATCTATCTGCAGATTCATGCCTAGGGACTGACATATTCCACATCCACTACAATTAGTCTGCACCACAGGGAATGAATTTCTGTGAGGATGATGTTACCCATGGTAGATGCCTATATACAGGTTATATTAATGTGAGGAAAGTGGCATGCCAGCAGCAACCAGAGAAACTTGACAAGCTAGAAATCCACAGCAAAGTGGCAAGGAATGGTCAAGATGACAGCAGATTCCCATCTTTTTAAAGTCTTTATCTGCCCTCATAGTTACTGAAATTCTAAGATATTTTTCCATAATCCACTGCTAGGCTTTCAGAGGTCAGACCTTTCTTAGGCTGGAATCTTACTTAACTAAGCCTCTTTGCCATGGCATACCTCAGCAGGAGTATAAAACTTCAGGTGACTATGATGATCACTTAAGCATATCAGCTTCTTCATCAAAACTATGTCCCTAAGGTTGTCACCTGTCCATCTTTGTGCATGACAGTCCTTATTTGGGCAGTTGTCTTCTTCACAAAAAAAAAAAAAAAAAAAAAAAAAAACACAGAAAAATGGTAAATGTCCTGAGATTTCAGGTTAAAAATATTTCTTAAATTTTCTTTGACTTTTTTTGTATCAGAAATGGATAAATAGCCTATGAAACAATATAAGCAATTCAAATCCTGTAAGAATAAGGTTTTATTTTGGTAAAAAAGTAAAACTGATTACTTTACATTGGCTGTGCATATGGTTTGTCCTACAAAATCTAACTTCCACACAAAAATGTCCCACTTTGGGCATTTGAAAAAGTGGCAACCCCAAATGTTCCAGTCTAAGGACAGGAGAAGTGAGATCTTCATTTTAGCAAAAGAGAGACAATATTGTTATCATCAGTAAGTATGCTTCTGTAGTTAGTTCTGATGTGGCTGTCAAGGAATATAATCACATTGCCCTTCGTAAATTCCTGAAAAACAAGATTCTTCTTCTTGAAAACTTCCATGCAACAGCTGGATATGATTCAAACTTCTGAAATCACAGCACTGTGAGGAGGAAAGTTGCTTGAAAGACAAACTCTGATGAGTAGATCATCACTAATACTGTTATTAAAAAAAGCACTACATATATGTGTCCTGCTTGGAGAAATTCTCAGTCCAAGCACATGTCCTTAACTATATGTTCAGTCATAGCCTCACCTCAGGCTTTGTGCCCACTGAATGACACACAGCGATAGTTATCTCACTCCACAAAGGGGGAGCCACCACAGACCCCGGGAACTACCGCTCCAATAGCCTAATGAGCCTGGATTGCAAGGCCATGGAACATATCCTCATGGAACTTATAAACAAAGACACTGGTAATCTCCAAACTCTGGACCCCACCCAGTTCGTGTTTGTAAAAGGCAGATTATGTCTCCTAAACCTGATAGACTTCTTTGAAGCAGTCACCAAAGCTGTAGATGAGGGTAAGGTGGTTCACACAGCCTATCTAGATCTCGCCAAGGCTTTTGACACCATCCCCCACTCTGGAATTATAGATAAACTCACTAAACTAGGTATAGATTCCTATGTCACAAGATGGGTTGCCAACTGGCTCACTAACAGAATCCACACTGTGAAAGTAGCAGACTCCAAATCCGACTTCAGACCAGTGACAAGTGGAGTACCACAGGGTTCAGTCATGGGTCCTCTCCTGTTTGGTATCTACTTTTCTGGAGTACAGGCTAACACAGAAGGACTTTGGCTAATGAAGTTTGCAGATGACTGCAAACTAAGAGCCATAATCAAAACTCCTAATGATGTGGACATCCAGAAAAAGAGCCTCACTGAGACAGATGCCTGGTGTCAAAGCCATGGCCTCAAGCTCAATGCCAAAAAGTGCATTGTCATCCGCTTTGGTAAAAACTCTGTACCCATGCGCTACCACATAGGTGGTAGTCTACTTAACACCAAAAGTGTGATAAGAGACCCTGGGACACAGGTGGATAGTAGTCTCTCCTTTGATAATCACATCGCCACAGTAGTCAGGAAATCCTTCTACATGGCACACCTCATCACAAAAGGTTTCTCATCCAGGAAAAAAGAGGCCATTGTTCCCTTCTACTCGTCACTCATTAGACCCATTATAGAGTACAATGCCCCTTCTGGTATGTACCTCACATGACATCTACAACATGGAAAGGCTGCAGAAATACCTCACAAAGAGGATTACCAGCCTAAAAAAGATGCCCTATGCAGACCGTTTCAAAAAACTCCAGCTTTACTCCGTCACATATCACTTACTCAGAAGCGATCTCTGCCTAACATACAAAGCTATGTCAAACCCAGAGCTGTTGGACATGCTCCACTTAAAGAAATACCAATCCCTCCAAGCTACAAGCTCTAGGGACTTAAACCTTGTCACCACAACAAACAGAACATGCTGGAGGGATAGATTCCTGTCCCAGAGACTTCCCATACTCTGGAACAAACTACCTATCTATATCAAACAAAGCTCCTCATTAGCACTCTTCAAGAAAAATCTTGATGACTGGATGGGAAATAGGAAATTCACCCCGGGGATCACCTCTGTGGCTCTGCTTGACAGGGGCACAGGAAAATAATTTTCTTGGGTGGCGAAAGCCAGGGTACCATTTTGGATAGGCTTATATAGGCCCTGGGGCCAATAGCCTAGTACCTATCTATGAACCTATATAATATTAGAACTCATGATCAAAATGACACCCATATCACAAGGGCTATGAGAGGAATTAATGACTGATGGACAGACTATTGCTCCATTAGATCTGTCACGAATATTCATTTCTTAAAGAAGCACTGAAGACATCCAAAATCAGTGCACTGTAACTTCAGCTCCACCTTCCTTAGTCAGTCACTGATTCAAGAGAACTTCCAGTAATGTCTCCAATAAAGGGTTTTGGCCATGACTGATGATGAAGGCAAGGAAGCATACTGGCAGAAGTTTAACACTGCCATCCATATTGTATGTTCTACTGCCTGCATCACCCAAATTTACCAGGACTGTTTAAATGAAAATTATACTGTGAATCAAGGCCTAATCATTTAGGAAAAATACTGCACATAAGAAGGCATCTTATACCAGCAAAAGAAGAGTCATATCAATAAGCCAAAGCCCAAGTGCATGGAAAGAGGCAATACAAAAACAGACAAAGATGTAACTCAGTACTGGCAAACAGCATACAGCTTCTTCTAAGCTGTACAGTCCAAACTCCTGTGGTGTCACTCCTCTTATATTTTATGTTGGTTTGACACTACTCAAGAAAAAGTAAGTCACTGAATAAGACTGAGGGAATACTGTCAGATATTTCTGAACTGTCATTTCTCTGTAACAACAGCCATCATTAAATCTGTCCCTCATTACCCTGAAAAATAAATCTGTTACTCATTCTCTTGCCAATCAAAAATAAGATATACCATCACGTATGCCAAGATAACCATACGCCATAATAACTGAAGCGTTTACAGATGGAAGGAGAAACTAGCTCAGTTACTAAATATGAAGCAGTGAGGAAATTTCTCAAAATCTGATTACTGCCAGCATCGTTACTATCTTCAAGAAGATAAAAAAGTGAATTGAGAGAAATTATCAAGATACATATTATTGTTAAAGGATCTCATTGTTATTACTGAAAAAATCCTGTCAGAATTGTAATGTGGATTTAGACCGTACCACTATGTAGGACAACAGACACACTTTTCCTTGCCCCATAGAACCAAAAATGTGTTAGGACCAACATTAGGAAGTATATGTGAGCTTCAGTGACTTGAGAAAGGGCTGTGTCTCCATCAATTATAAAGTCTTCTGGAATATAAAGACACAATTTGGTTGCATTATCAAATTCACTAAGAGCCTGAGACCTTTGCAAGGCCACATGACTTCCATCAGTCTCTACTGTGGTTAGGAAAGAGACTCATTCAAAATATGAAGCAAGATCCAGCAAGGGTATGCCACTGCCCTATTCCTATTGTCCACTTTTCTAACAGTAATTGTAGGCTACATTATTCTTGTTGTCTAGCTTCCTAACAATCATTGTAGGCCTCAGCAAAGCCTACCTACCAACCTGAATTGACACAGAATGTAAATGGATGGACTGAACTTCAGACATGGACAACTGCATTTAAAGATCAACGTTTCCAAGGTGTCTGTCACTGTGACAGCTGTTTAATTTTTGAACTCAGCAAAAGTGACCCTCATGCAGCGATTAATACATTTTTTATTTATTTTATTTACTCTTTGTAGACCAAGTTAGTCCCACTTGACTGGTGTCCTATTTTCAGGGGAGATCAGAGGTGGTATTCATACTTTGTTTGTTTGTGTCTTTCGGCTTTTCCCAGTTAGGGGTCGCCACAGCGGAACTCCGGTCCGCTAATGATTGGCAGTAGATTTTTACATACTGGCTTGCCGGGCCTAACGCACAACCTTCAATGAAGGAACGCCCATTCATGCATGTCGCTACACAGAAGATGCTCTAACTGAGAATCGAATGGGCAACGTCTAACTGTGAGGCGACAACGCTACCGCAGCACCACCACCGCAGTCAATAGGTGGTATTCATACTGACTAGGGGAAATTTGGCTAAGGCACCAAGGAACTTCCTCTATACTTTTTTCACCAGTAGGTGGTGCCAGAGGGCTGCTGCAGAGAGCAAGAGATAGAGATAGAGAGAGAGAGAGAGAGAGATCCAAGATGGCAAGATGGAGAAGGAGAGAGAGAAAATGCTGACAGTGACACGCAGAAAGAAAATATGAGAAGTGCTGTGACTGCAGATCATGAGGAAATCATGTTACAACAGTGCAAGGAAGAAAGGAGGCTTAGGTCTTGGAGGATTTAATGAAAAAGGATGATCTAGAAAATGGCAATGCTGTAAATTGGAGTGATGTGGTGGAATGAGTCATTGCTCAGGGTACAGAGGACAGCACTAATGTGGAATCAGAGAAGGAAAGCAATAATGTGGGTGTGGAAAATTGACTATCTAGTGCTTGTTTGGCTGGTGAAGAAACTAGCTTTAAGGGCAGGCACTGGCAACAAAGGTTTCAACAAGAAACCAGCTGGAAGCTTAACTTTTGTAGAAGCAGTAAAACAGACGGACATTTAGACTGGAAATAAAAGAAAATCACGGGAAGAAGGACAAGAGATTGAAAGAAAATGGCCAGTGGCAAGAATTAAGATTAAAACTAATGAAAAGATAAATATGTGTAAATTATTTGACAGTATAATTGTACCAGTGGGTTTAAACTGCATTATATTAGAGCACTGATATATCAACATTTTTTGTGAGGTAACGTTTTAATGTTTTGCTCTGCTAAAGAAGTTTATGTATGAAGTGGAAAAGGAAAAAAAATGACTGTCCCAAGGAAAAAATGTATTTTTTAGAATTCAGCAATGCAACTGAGAAATTAACTTACTGTTCCATTTAGAAACACTAACATTGAAGAGACTGGGCTGAAAATGTATTTTCTAACTAAAAGTAACATGTATGAAATTAAAAAAGGTTATGATGCAGGAAATGTATGGGTAGGTGAGTGGGAGGTTTGATATTTTTAAATATATGTAAAGGGAAGGTTAAGCATGTTTCAAATGTGAGCATTGTAAGATACTTGAGGCAGCCAAAAGCATGCTTTTATGTTGCTGCAGAATATCATTTCATGCAGGAATGCAAAATGAAAAGATTCAGTAAATGTGGGGAAGACAAAAGTTATGTACTTATCCTAATGATAGGTACATGTTGTCTGATTTTCTTCCAGTTCAACAAGTGGGCTGTGGATCTGACCTCACCACCAATTCTGAAGTTTCTCAGTTCCAAGGCTCTGACTCCTCTGCTACCCATAGTTTCCTTCACTCCACCAAAGTACCTCAGATAGAGTTTGCCCAATAAAAGATAATTTATAACAATGATACTATATTCAAAGCTAAGCCCTAGCAGACAGGTAATAAGCAGGACTGGAAGGCAGTCTGTTAGGAGATCTGCCTGGTCATCAGAAGCCAGGGTGTAAGTGAGGTCTGCCTGGTCATCAGAAGCCCATCTGTGTCAATATGGAAGGGGACAGCATTGTGCTATTTTATCTGGGTGGTATGAAGGAAGGACATTCCTCAGAATGGTGGAACCAAGAGAAGATCATGATCTGGACTGTACATCCAGTTTATAATAAGATACGAAAGTGTGAACGGTTGACCAAGTTGCTGCAGCACACATATCACCAATATGGAGTCTACTTATAAAAGATGTTTTTGTAGCTATTGCCCTTTGGGGTTAGCTTTAGGTTTAGATTGTAGGGACAATCCATTTTTATAACAGACAAAAGAAATACAGTTTGATAGCCATACTGAAAGAGTAACCCTGGCAACTTGTTTGTCTTTCGGCTTTTTCCCGGTAAGGGGTCACCACACAGCAGAATTCTGGTCCGCTAATGATTGGCAGTAGATGTTTTACAAAATGCCGAGGTGCCAGCTCGATGCCCAGCCTTTAACAAAGGCACGCCCATTTATGCATGCATGTCTTTCGAACGCTACCCAACCGTGGGGATGACATGCAGACTACACACAGAAGGCACTCCCAAGCCAAGCCGAGAATCTAACGGGAGAACCTCTTGCTGTGAGGTAACAATGCTACCGCTGTACCACCGCAGCATTCTCTTGGTCTTGAGAAGGCAACAAACAATTGATCAGACTTTCTAAACTGTTTAGTCCTGTGGATGTCAAGCATATGTAAAATGTATTGATCTTTGTTTGAGAATTTGGAGAAAATGTCTGGTAGATTTACTGACTGATTTAAGTTTGTTTTGGATGTCAGTTTAGGAAAGAAGGGTGTATTAGTCCTCAAGGAGACTCTGTCTTTATGAAATACCAGTTAGTGAGGTTTTTAGAAAAGGCTCCAGCCACCAGAAAGATTATTTTCCAAGAGAGGAACTTCAAATTTACTGATACTGCTGGTTCAAAAGGAGGTTGAATTAATGCTTGCAGCATGATAGCAATATTCCAGGGAGGTACTGGATTTCTGATAGATAATCAAAGGAGAAACATTTCTCTCAAAAAGGCTTTAAAGACTCTTAAGGGAGCTATAGAATTGTCATTTTGTCCTATGTGGAAATTTGAGATTGCAGCCATTTGCACTTTGATAGTGGAATAACTACAGCCACTGTGGAAAAGTTCAGACAAGAATTCTAAGATGGAAGGAACTGGAGCAGAAAAGGGGTCTAAACCTTTTAACACAGCCCAAATAGAAAATCTGTTCCATTTGCTGTCATAGACCTTTTTTGTGGATTGTATTTGAGAGGCAGTAATATTTGAACAACTGATGCTGGGAGCCTGGCATATCTGGCTAAGGTTAGTACTGGAGGAACCAAGCAGTTAATTTCATGGATCTCTGGTCTGGAGAAGGCAATCTGGATGGGTGGATTAATAGGTGTGGAGAATGATCCAACATCCATGGGGTATGTATTAGTGGAGGCCATAGGAAGGGAAACTACCTTTGTTGGGGTCAGAAAGAAGCAATAAAGATCACTCTGGTCTTGCACTTTTTTGTTTTCCTGGATGAAATTGTTCATTAAGGGCAATGAGTGAAAAGCATAAAGAAGACCTGTGACTGTCCCTGTGGAGAGATCAGGGTAAAGTAACCTCTGCACTTGTTGTTTAGGTAGGAAGCAAAGCAGCTGCAGCAGGGTTAGTCCTAGTGCTGAAAAATCAAGGTAGCTTCTGCTGGATTGAGGGGCCACTCAAGAGGCACTGAGACAGTTATGCTCAATTTGTTTGCTAATACCGTGGATGTCCCCAGTATATGCATTGCTATCAGAAAACTGTGTAAAGACCTTGCCAATTGCCAAACTCTCATGTCCTCTCAACAAAGGAGTAGGAGTGGGTTCCTCCCAGTTTGTTGATGTAATAGACTACCACCATGTTGTCTGCGTGTATGGAGATCATACCCTTGGGGAGAACATCCTGGAATATCTGCAATGCCAGGAGAACTGCCTTCATATCCAAGATATTGAACTAAAGATTGACCCTCTAGATGAAACCAAGTACCTTGGACCATCCTCCCTTTGAAATGCGCACCCATCCTAGAAGGGAGGTGTCTGTGGTTACTACAGCCACAGCTGGATCAATATGGAATAGACGTTCTGATGTCACTGAAGGAGATTTTATCCACCAAGAGATGCATTATTCGCAGATTTGAGTGATGCAAACTTTCACGTGCAGTGGATGAATGCTTTGACACCATTATACAGAGGCAGTTCATTGATGTACTTTCACATGAAATCTAGCTAGTGGGGCCATTAAAAATGTGGAGGCCATCAGACCTAAAAAACAAATAATCAATCTTGCTGGAGGAAAAGGGTGATAAAGTATTTGTGTAGCTGTGAGATGCAGATAGTGTACTCTGGAGTGAGGAAGACTGTCGATCTGTAGTACTGAGTCCAAGTGGCATCCGATGAATTCTGCCTGCTGTGTCAGGGTTACATGGCTTTTGGTTAGACTGACTGTAATCCCAAGATTTAGCATTAAGTGGAGCAGATGGTCCTGGTGATGTAACAGCAGATCCCTGGAGGTAGCAGTTAGAAACCAATCATCCAGATACAGGAAAACTTGGATCCCTAGCAGAAGCAGATTCATTACCATTGACATAATCTTGGTAAACACCGTGGGGTTTGTGGTGAGATAAAAGCCAGGTTTTGAATTCATAGTGATTTTGCTCTCAGCCAGAAACAAACGCATCTCCTTGATCATTCCTCTACCTTTACATGATAGTAAGCATCCTGGAGCTCTATGGAGCACACCCAGTCATCCTTCCTCAGCAGAGGCAAAACGGACTGAATCATGACCATCTGGAATTTTGTCTGTTTTACAAACTGATTTAGATGACTTGGATCCAAAATGGTTTGAGATCTCCTGCTTTCTTGGGCACTAAAAAGAACCTTAGATAGACACCGGATACAAAATGGTCTTGGAGAACAGTTGGATGACTCTTTTTCCTAGCAGCTTGGAAACTTTTATTGGTACAGGTTCCAGCAGACTGGATGAAACATGGGGAATTTTCTTCTTTCTTATTGGTAGAAAGGAATTCAATGGCCTCTGGAAATTATGTTTAGCACCCATGAAAATGTTGCTATATTTTGCCAGACTTGTGGGTGCACTGATAAGCATTCCCCATCTGTCATTAGAGTGCAGCTGTTGGCAACCCTTCAGGACAGCTGACAGGGCTTCTCAGTGAAGGGACTGTGAAAGACCTGGCTGTGCGGTCTGCCTCTGCCTCTAGGGTGACAGCCATTAGAAATATCTCCTCCTCTGTCATGAGAAGGTTTATCCCCCGGGATATCCTGATAAAAACTCTGTGATTTGCAGAACCACATCGTCTTTCCAGCCCTCTGATTCATAGAAAAGATTCTTTGTGGTTTAGAAAAATGGATTCCTACTGCAGGGAGAGAGGTTTACCATCTTGTTGACTCCTGGTTAGTGTGTCTTTTACTATGGGTCCAAAAGGAGTCAAACCATCAAGGGGGGCATTAATGAAGGACATCTTGAAGCCTTCCTTGAAAAAAATGAAGCTCCATCTAGGTCTGCTAATGCATGGTGATGCCAGTGCCTGCTGCCCTAGCCATGCCATTAACTGCATTGGAAAGCAGTCACATGGTTTCGTTGGAAGTAGACTGCAGGGTAGAAAGCTGGGAGCCCATAGGCAGAATAGCAGAGATAGACTTGGAAACCCCTTTGGTCAAGTTTCTCTGAAATCCTGTAACATGGTGCAAATAATTCTGCTCTCTTTGTGTAAAAGTTGCTGAAGTGTATGTCCATTTCCCAAACCTGTCCATAGCTCTAGACTCCTTTTCAGGAGGATGGGCCAAGAAACTTTCTTCTGACAATTCCTTTTCAGTAGTTGCTGTTATCACCACAGTGTCCATCAGTGGACCTTTGTTAAAATGCCTCCTGTCTTTTCAGATTGCCAATACCCTGTCCAGTTTTTTGGAAATTGGTTCCACCATGTCAGGGTACTTTCATGCCCACTGAGCCATGAGGTCAATAAGGGGGTCAATGGGTGGTACTATTCAGGACAATTCTGAGACAGAACCAAAGGCTTCCAAGAACATGGGCTCGTCAACTGAAGGTTCTCATTGGACCATCCCCCTCTCTGTTTCATCAGTTCAAGAATCTCAATGAAGGTGATATCTTCCAAGGGGGAGCCTTCACCTTCATCCAAATCTGTGCCTTCAGTGTAAGACTCTGGACATGAGTCTATGTGCTTTTGCTTGCATGTCTGTTTCTTATTAACTGGTTCTGGTGGGAGATTAGAAAGTTCTGAATCATGTAGACTAGGAGCTAATACAGGATGGAGTCTCAGAAGTCTGTTATACTGACTGTCCCTGTCTGACAGAGTGATGGGAAGAAGAAGAAGCAGAATCCTGTAGGGGTTTGAGTGGAACTGAGCTGGATGGGACCACTTTGTTCTTTGGTGCAGCAAAGAACCTCTCAAAAGCCTCGAAGGCGAAATCTGCAATTGGTTATGGAGGTCTCCTCCTATCCGAAGATGAAAAAGATACATCGGTGATGATGAGTTTCAACCTTAAAGCTGATCTTGGATCTGAGCTATTGAATGCTGAGTTCCTGATTAGGAGGGATGGCTCAGACAACTTCATTGTTGACCCATTCCCTCAAATCCCTCCACCGAGGCTTTGGCTCCAGTCTGTAACAGCTCTAAAAGTATCAGAGTCAAAAAAGAAAGGGATGCTGTTGGTATTGAAGTAGCTTGGACTGTCGGCTCTGACAAAGGCTTCCCAGGCAAGTCAGATCCAGGGTAGTTGAGTCTGAATGGCAGACTAGGGCCAGATAAATGAGAGGAGGGTTAGTTAGACCAATACTCAGTACATTCCCAGGAAAAGGCATCAAATGAACCTCAAGCTGGATTTTTGTTCTGAGAAACTTCCTTAGCATCCTGTCAACATCTTATTCAGTTAGGCTTCCGGATGACCAGGCAGAAGAAGCCAGTGAAGGTGGTTTCAAGTAACTCTGCTCTTGAAGTATAGGCAAATGCAGCCTCAGGATCACTAGATACTGAGAGAAATGGGACCAAGGATAAGATATGGACCTAAGGGACTGTCAGCTCAAAGCATCTATGATTTTTCAGATCTGGCCCAATTGACACTGTTGGAACCACAGAATATTTCCAGCACTTTTCCAGTCCTCTTTTGTCTGTCCTTTCTGACTCACTCTTTTCTTTTTCTTTTGGTTTGTCCTTAGGTATGGTTTTATCCTGCTTCTTAGCTGTGAAAATAGTAGTGCAGACAGTAGACCTGGTTGAAATCAAAGACCCTGTTCATGGAGGGAGGCTTCTTAGCTGTGAAAGTAGTAGTGCAGGAAGTAGACTTGGTTGAAATCGAAGACCCTGTTCATGGAGGGAGGAGGCCCCTGTCTTTAAATCAGCAAACTAACAACTATAAAATACACACTAATATCTAAATGCTATTCAAACTTTACTAGTAACTTCTACTACTCTAATAACTACCGAAGCACTAATACTAGAAATCTCTAAACAACAATGCTATTGATATCTTTTTTTAAAAGATTAATACTAGGTGGAGTGGAGGGAATTATTGATAGGGGTGGAGTTAGAGCTCTGGATCCAGAGGCTTCAAAATCAGTGCTGAGGTTGAATCCGACCACCCATGTGTTGAATCCAAAGAAAAAAGGCAATAATGGATCAGATCATATAGCAAGAAACTGCTTAGGAGGAAGAAAAACACTTTTCAGATAAAACACAGTCTGGGCAAAACTGTGCAGCTACAGATGATGGGGGGAATGAGGAATAAATGAAGCAGTGGTGGCTAACAGTGCTATAAGAATAATGAAACAATAACAGAAGCAAATGTGGAAGTACAGATAAAAAAAATAAGTTTGATAATTTAATAATGACAAAGGAGAAGAAGGGGATAAAGAAACAGGTAAAGAAAATAAGCATGAGAAAATAAAATCCATTGTGGAAGAATGAGAAGAAGAGAGAGAGAAAAAAGTTTCAATCACAAATGATGCAAAAAAGAAAAAAAAAAGGAAATGATAATTTTCAATACTAGCAGTAACTGTAAGTAGAACTAGAAATTAAGTTAGAGGCTTGACAGTAACAGAATAGTGTAAAAATAAACATGGACATTATATGTTAAATAAAAATGCATTAGAAAAGAGGCAATAAAAAAATTAAAGCTGTATGTGGGAAGAAGAGGTTTGCTCAGACATAATAGTTAAGATAAAAAGTGAGGAAGTGAAAATCATGAACATAGCAACATGTGATATAAGAAAAAGAGAAGGAGTATTAAGACTGTGTGTTATTCATGCATGTACAAATACGACAGAGAGGAAAAATGTTTGAAGAGATAAAAAAGCTTGTGGTGGTGAATATGTCAATAATTATAAGAGAGTGTAACTGTACTTTAAGGAAAGGAAAGCTAACTCAAGACATAAAAGTAATGAAAGAAGCTATTAAATGTGATTAAAATTAGGAGTTAAGAAACTGGATGTATAACACATATATTTAAAACAGAAAAAATGGGAGGCATGAAGATTGCAGACTTTTCTTATCATAAAGCAATATGAGTTTTTGTGGGTGGTAAAAAATGTTATAAAAGGTTAAATGCAGACTTTAATTTTAAAACAAAGCAAAAAGAGAAACTGTAGTATGAGAATATGACCATGAGAGAATATTATGGATCTTGGACTTATTGGTGGGGCATATAAAAAAGATATATTTAAATGTTGAAAGAAACCAATTAAAAGAGAATAAAAAATATGCAGAAATTTTGAGTCAGCTTGAAGGTGAAGTTAAAAACTGTAACTTAAAAAAAGTTAAAAAGGTAAATGGTTTAGAGAGAAAAAAAGTATGCAGATTAGGGAGAGAAGTTAAATTATTAATGCTTAGACAATTTTTTTTTAAAGAAAAAAGTTTTTTTCATTGCTAGGAAAACAGATCAAAGTAAGAGAAGGAAAAATAGATGAACTGTATGATGGAAAGGTTATTGCATATACCCAAGAAGAAAAAGAAATTAAGAAGACATTTGACAGTTTTGTTTATAAGATTAATAAAAAGGAGGATGTGCAAGAGGAAGTATCACGATTTATGAAAATAGCATATGAGATTTAAAAATAATTAGAAAAGAAATAAAGGTAAAAGAATTACAGAAAATAATAAGGGAAGAAAAATAATTCAGTATCAGGTTCAAATGGACTAGGCTACAATTTTTATGAATACATGAAAAAATATGAAATAATATTTTGCTTTATACTAAACAAATGGTTAAGAGAGGGGAAAAGGGAAGTAGAAATCAGTAATAGGGATAAAATACATGTGGAAAAAAGATGACAGAAAAGATATAAAGAACTGGAGACCAACAACCATAGGAAACACAGATTATAAAATGTTTAAGAGAATCCTGCAAAAAATGCAGAAGGTACTGGACTAAGTATTAGATGGTGTTCCTGGTGTTAAGATGAGTTAAAGAGATGCTAATAATGGTTAAAGAAGTTATAAATTTGATAGCAGAAGAAAATGAAAAAAGCAAGAACAAAACAACATGTGATGTTGCAAAAGTTGCTGACAGGGTTAGTCATGAGGCAATGTGGAAAATGCTTGAAACATATGGTATATGTGAAAGAACAGT
This sequence comes from Protopterus annectens, assembly GCF_019279795.1. NCBI lineage: Eukaryota > Metazoa > Chordata > Ceratodontiformes > Protopteridae > Protopterus > Protopterus annectens. Next base: position 1,042,795,736 of record NC_056739.1, on the reverse strand, counting down.
GAAAGTTATAAAGACATGCCATGACAATTCTGGGCTTAGGGTGATGAAAATGGGTGGCTTGGTGAAAAAAAGTACAAATAGAAAGAGGAGTAAATCAAGGTTACTCCCTAAGCATGTGCTTGTTTGATTTGGTAATGAATGTTCTAACACAAATATGTGAATATTGGATAAAAAAACATTGCATTGGGAATTGGATAGTGAGAATGACTCTCTTCAAAAAATGTATGTTGTCAAAATCAATATCTTAAAAGGTATGTATGTTAAATACCTATATATTAAGAAATTAACATAAAAGTATATATGCTAAACACCTATATATTAGGACATTAGTATACTCAGGTGGAGTTTATATAGTTTCTGAGTAATATGGAAAAAGAAATAAAAGATATTTTTTCAATTTTATTTGGGATCCAATATTAAATCCTGTGAAAATGGGTATAATTTATAATAGAAAAGAGGAAAACTGGCTAAATTTGAAAAAAAAAACTTATTTTATACCTGGTGTCTATGCAGTTGTTCAGGATAATTAAAAAATAATGAAACAGAGAAAATATTGTGGATAAATGTTGAATGTAAGACATAAAGCAATATGGAAGGTTTATTTTGGTAACAAATGCTCTAAGGCAAATATGTGAGTATGGGATAAAAGTGTTGCACAGTGATAGAAGAGGATAAAAAGACAATAATGGTAGATTTGCCATACTAAGGGGCTACTGGCAAGAGAGGAGGATTACACTTGCATGTATTTATATTCCATCTAAAACTGCTATAATGGAGATTAAGAACATTCTGGGAGAAATACTCAGCTTTCAGCAAGGAATATTACTTATAGGTAGGGACTTTGATTTGCAACAGTGACAATGTGTCTGGGGGAAATATAACAAGGGAGAGTATATTTTTGAAGAAATTTATGAAAACATTTGGCATGGAAGATGTGAATTCAGTACTAGGAGTTCAGAGTGAATTTACATATTATTCCCCAAAATACAGATAGGCTAGACAGAATTTACATTTGATAGAAACATGTGCATTTAAATCAAGGTCTTGATACTCACCCAATAACTATTTCAGATTATGCACCAATAATAACTAAAATAAAAACACAGGATAATTAAATAAAAATGAGACACTGGCTTTCCCACCTATCTGTTGAAAAGAGAGGAATTAAAGCACTTGGTAGTTGCAATTATTCAGGAGCTATTAGAGAAGACAGAAATATCTTGTGAAATATAGCTAGGGAGTTGGATAAAATTAAAGTGAAGTTTAAAAATATGGTGGAAATAAAAGAAAGAGAGATATGGTTAAGAAGTAACAAGGATTATTTAGAGGGACTGACAAATGTTAAAGTATTGCAAAACATGGGGAATCCCACGGAATGAGAGGAGGAACAGAAAATAAGGGATTACCTCGATAATGTGCATGAGTTTAGAAAGATTGCTATTATGCAACTGTTTTTTGATAAAAACTCTAGAGCACAAAAACTTTTAGCACAATGACTCAGGCAAAAGAAAGTAGAAAGCACTGCTGCCAAATTTAGGGAGCCTGTAGCAAGGAAGATAACAAGAGATTCTGTAGAAGTATTACTAATATTTTGGAAATTCTAAAAAAGTTTGTATAAAGCAGAGAAATATGGAAGTCAAGAAAAGATACAAAGGAAAATGTTTATAGAAAAATTAAATAGGCCAAGGTTAGAGGTAGATGATGCTCAATTACTAAGTTAGGATAGGAGGAGATGAGATAATAATGGTGACATATAACCAATCTATAGGAAAGTCCTCAGGTACAGATGGTATTTCTGTGGAGGTTTGGAAGCTAGGAGGAAAAAAACTAATAAAGACATGGAAAGTTTTGTTTAACGGTGTCTTAAGAGGAAGAGAAGTGCCAACATCCTGAAAGAAAGCAGTGGTAGCTGTAATACCTAAAGAGGGTAAAGATCCATCAGATCCAGCTTCATACAGGCCCAGTTCAACATTAAACCATGATTATAAAGGGTTTATGTCTATAATGGCTAAATGAATGGCAAACGTGATGCCAAAATTGACAGATATGGATCAATGTTTTCTTGTGGAGGGTAGGCAAACATTTGACAACATTAACAGATAATTGATGATTCAGAGGAAAGCAGAATGTAAGAAAATACCATTGTTGGTGGGTCTTGATGCAGAGAAAGTATTTAACAGAGTAAGCTGGGACTTATAAGCAGGGGAATATAATCATTTGCATTCACTGATAAAATTATAAGGTTGATTAGGAGGATATGTGAGGGATCAGAGAGGAAAATTAAAGTGGGTGGGTTCCTTTCTGAAAATGTCTGCTAGAGCAGAGGAACCAGGCAATGGTGTCCTCTTTCCCCTTTGATATTTGCATTATATTAAGAACCATTGGCAAAGAAAATAAGAGACTCATAAATTCAAGGATATAATTGGTATAGTAGACAGGAAAAGCTGGCTCTATTTGAAGATGATATTATTTTATACCTGATAAAACCAGAAAAGGACATTACAGTGCTATGAAACATTTTGACACAGTTTCAAGTCTTTTAGGGATACAAAATTAATGAAGCTAAAACAAAGGTAACAGCTGTAAATTATGTACTCACACACAAACTGGTTCAGCAATATCCATATTTATGTGGACATAATAAAATGAAGTATTTAAGAGTATGGATTAAAATGATTCCTGTATGGCAGTTAAAGATATGTGGGAAGAGACTAAACAAAAGATAATACAAAAACTGAGAAACTGGAAGCTCTATTGTATGGATATGGATGCTAAGATATAAGCAGTTAAAAAGTTTTTAGTCTTTGTAGTGTTATACACAGGTCAGGCATATTTTTATCAACCAGAGGAGAAGTTGTGGATAGCAATTAATAAAGAGCTGAAGAATTGTATCTGGGAGGGGAAGACAGCAAGAGTCATGTGGGATAAGCTGATTCTTCTAATATAACAAGGCAGACTGGGATTGCCTGATTTGAAGGGGTATTTCAGAGCTACACAGTTAAGGATCCTGTACATAGCACAAGCAGAAACCTATAATTCAAAGTGGAAAGGGTTGATGATGAAACATGGGACAACCTCAAGAAATAAGGAGAGACTGGGATTTTGGATGCAGACCTTTAATGAGAATAACAATAATCATACAGAATATTATATTCCAGAATTTTCTTAAGCTCCACTATAGCAGTTTTAGGTGAAATATAAATACATGCCAGTATAATCCTCCTCCATTGCCAGAAGCCCCTTACTACTACTAATCTACCATTATTATATGTTTGTCCTCTTCTATCACTGTTTGAGCTCCTCTTGCAATTAATATAAGTACTCCTCTTTTCCTTTGCCCCAGGTATTCCACGGAATAACCATCCTGAAAACCTTTATTTATCAAATGTGCATCTTCAGTTATTTTCAGGTGTGTCTCCTGTAGCATAGCTATTTGCACTCTACATTTGTTAATATAGTTCACTGCTCTTTCTGTTTCATATTTATCTGTGAGACCACTGACATTTAAAGACATTACAGAAAGCACCATTGTCTTAAAAAATTATTATTCCCACATTTTATGTATAACAGCTTTTTTGTTCAATGTCTAATTCCAGCTTTTATGTTACATACATACACTATTTGGCAGGTTGATGTTTTATACAGTTGTTTCTTGTCATAGCCATTTCAGTCTATGTCACATCTTAAAAAACTTTTTGTTTTATTGAAAGGCCTCAAGTAAAAAAACAAACAAACACACCCCAATACCTCCCTAAAACCTATTAACTTAATAAAAACAAACAAAACTATGTACATCTTTAAATATTGAAGTTTTACCCTCTTAATAGGAAAAAAATGTTCCAGACTTACAGCCACACTCACAGACTTCAGTTAACCTAAACGTTATCCATGCTAAGAGGCATGGTGCAGTCTGTGCTTCTATTAAGTGCTGTTTGGTTTTGTTTTACCTTTATAGGTCTCTCAGCTGGAAAAACACTTGAATGTTTTAGAGAATATTATCTCCAGCTATTTCTCTTTATCAGATTGTCTCCTAGAGACATGAGAACCACTAAACTGCTAAGCATATATCTATGTACTAGAAACAAAGCTTTATAACATTCAATATTCTTTTTCATTTATTTGCTTTCTCTTAAAACATCTTACTAGATCAAGCTAAAGACCTTAATCCAGTCATTCCCCTATGCAAGACTGAGAAAAAGCATACTGATTTTTCTTTTGTCATGCTGTTTTAACCTGGTCTTTCTTCTTCTTTTTTTACACTGCAATACTTTCATTGCTTAAAACTGAAAAAGGAGAAAGAGGAGAAAGAAAAAATAAATAAAACAAAAGCTATTTATATTAGTATTCCCATTGCTCTTAAAAAACAACTGAGAAAACTTTATAGCATGCAAAGAAAATCATGCACTATTAAAATATTACCATCAAGAATAAATTTTGTTTTACTTACAGTTACATTTCTCCCTCCTTTTTCTCTCTCATAAGTATGTTTCCAAATATTAATGACATGAAGTAGGACATATGCTTTAGAGTTCCCTACAAGTTCAACAAAATCCAAAAAAGTCCTGTGTTTCCAGATTTTCTTGTTCTGTCATGTTTCACAAATGTAATTATCATTATGTAATCCCATATTTGTCAATTTCCAAGCTACTGGTTTTATTCCTGTTCATCTCCATCTCCCAAATCATGTCTCTGATTCATTTCCAATGTACTCTCGATTCTTCTAGTTGACTTTTGTGTTTTTCCCCTCTCTCAAGCATTTTCCATTGAAACACTGGAAAAGGTTTCACTGGCACAGTCTCTCTCTGTGGTCTTTATTACCAGAAGAACTAGAAACAAAATCTCCTGCTTCACAGTTCACTTTCTGTTGGACAAACTTTTGTATTTCCTCCTTAGCATGTACTTTATCAAAAAATTATTTTGTGTCTCCAGGGGAAAATATTTTGAAGATAGATGGATACAGCAGTTTGAATCTCACACCTGCTTCTTGATATTCCCTAAATAATGGAATAAATGTACTCCACTTCTGCCTGATGTACAATGAGTAGTCATTCTCCACAAACACTCTGCTGTTTCCCACTTGTTGTACTCTGTCATTCTTCCACAGTTTTGTCAGAATCAGCTGCTTCTGCTGGGAAGACTGTATCTTTACTAATAAAGGTCTAGGTTTGCTTTCTCATATCCAGGTTTGGCGCATACACACAATGTGCCCTTTTAGTTAACAATTCCTGTTGTGGGATACCAGTCCATTTTGCTTTCATAAAATTAATACAATCTGTTCCTTCCAGCTTATCTGGTACAGCAGAAAATCTCAGGTTTTCCCTATGTGCTCTGCCCTCTAATTCTATTATTTTTTTGAAACATCTGTTCTTGTGCAGTTTCATATTCAGCCATTCTTTTCATCATTTCAACCTCTGAGTTTTGCAGTTTTATCACCTCATCTGAATATCTGTTTAAAGCTTCTTCCATTTTTTCAGCCTTTTGCTGTTTGAGTTGATATACTCCATCAGTGGTTTGTTTATTTTAATCAGGTCTGTGCAGTTGTCTTACACTTTTCTCTAGGTTACTGAAAGTCATGTCTGGAGCTTGCACTGCTTTCTGCTGAACAGTTGCAGTATTTTTCCCAGTCAGTGTTTTTTCCTTACCTTCGGTAGCTAATTTTCCTTCAGGTCGTCTGTATTTCTTTTTGTTTCTGGCATCCAGACAGTGTACTTACTAGTCAGTTACTGAAATTTACCCAGAAGTACTGGTCCATTGGCCTTCCCAGTTAAGTTTCTGTTTTCACACTGGGAGAGCTAGAATTAAGCTGTTATTCAATGTGCAGCCATCTTGGAAGTTGAGTATGGATTAACTACTTGTGCATCTTTATGTACATTACTGTAAATCTATTTAACTAAGTTATTTTTTAAACAACTTTTTTTTAAACATCGCTTAAGACATTACACACACACATTAATAGAAAAAAACATATTTTTTTTCCATTTACACACATTATACATTACATGTATTCTGTCTTTATAACAAGTCTTTCAGCCCAACATTACATAAATTGCTCAATTACTGTCTTCCCTTAAACTTCACTCCTCCTCCTCCTCCTCCTCCTTAATATTATTCTGCTTGTATTGTTCTCATAAATTTTGTTTATTTCTATGTTATTTGCTCCTTCCCTTTTCTGAAGAACCTTCTACAGTGCTCAGTATTTCAAATGCAGTTGGTATAGTTTTTGCTTTCCATTTTCTATTAATTGCTTTTCTACAGCCAAAAGAATTAAACTTAATAAGGCCTTACTATGTCTAGGAAATTCAAATCCTGTGCTCCATCTCAAAAGAATAATATCCTTAGTTACAACCATTTGCTCCCCCAATATTTCTGAGAGTAATCTGCAGAGATTTTTTTTTAAATGTGCCAACTCTGCACTCCCAAAAACATATTCCTAGTTACCCCTTTCTTCTCTACCACACCAATAAATCTACCCGAAGAAAAATCTTTGAAGTCTGCTTGGGATATAAAAACACATGCAAACACTTCCAGGCAAAAATCCTAGACCTTCTGGACTTTACTCCATACTTGGGAGACATACATGCAACTGTGAAGCTTCTTGATGCTATAGGGTATAACAGAAACTACAGGAAGGGTAGATCTAATAAGGGTGCAGCAATCCATGTCTGCACAACTTCTCATAATTTGTATTCAGCTTAGTAAATGGTTGGAAAGAAACCTATCTGAACAAAGGCTTTTTCATGCTGTACCCAATACAATGACAAAATAGGAGGAAGGAACTAGCGCAATTTATATGAAATGACACACAAGTAATAAAAAAAGGACAGAGAATTTCTGCTTGCAAAAGTCCAAGTCCATGTTAACAGGTAAAGAAATCTAATAAGATAAGACCTGCAGATTTTTCCTGCAGGGTTCCACATCCATTTCATCCTATTCAGACCCAGAGATTATTCTGTAATATATAGGCATATCAAAGTATGGTATCAAAATTGCCAACTTTCTCAGCTACGTGTTTTATGTAAAAACAGTTTGCAGCAGTAGATCAACTTGGAATATATATATATATATATATATATATATATATATATATACTGTCAGTACAGAATGCCAGTAAGTCTACATGTAGTAAAGAAAGTCATTGCCTAAAAATATTCTGGAGCAATTGAACATATTTCCATTCACACTTAAAAAACAGCCTGGACGACTAGACGGGTGATCACAAATTTTCTCTGGGGATATATATAAAGCCTGCATAACAAGGGACATCATTAGTCTACCATCAGTACTGAGTGACATAGACGAGTTTCTTAAAAAGTCTACTTTGACCATAAGCTTAGTACAAACCTGTGAACATTTTTATTATTTACATTAAACATATATCAATTGGGTGTCCTTAATTATTTTGTTACTTGTTGTTAACAAAATAATTCTAAACAATTCAGATCTGACAGTCTATGACAAAGCATCCTAAGAAGTTTGATTGGTTTCAGTTGCTGATCTATTCTTGTTTAAAACTTCTGAGATAGGACTCATGCATTTTTTTAATTTTGTTCTACACCTCTAGCTTCTTATATGGAAAATGCTTTCCAACAACACTGTTTTCTACCTCTTTTTGTGTACAGGTCAAGTAACAAGTTAATCATGCTATAAGAATTCATCAGTATTTTGACATCTTCTGCAGTGGGTGGTTATGACGTCTGTGAAGTCCAAACAGGCATGTGAAACTAAGTAAATACCAAGCAGTGGACCATTAATAAAACACCACAGTCAGGAAAAATGGTCCAGGCAAAAACAAGGATGGCAGTCAAATAAATTTATTCAAATGTCACAAGCGCTTTCACCCTGACACTTGTGAAACTGAGTTTAGCATTATAAATGTGGTTTGCATTTACGGTGATTTTCACTAAAAGTATGTGTGACAATTATTAGTAAAATGTCTGTACTTTTTAGTATTAAAAATTACTGAAAATATGTAAAGCTATGCAGCTATAGCTTCGGGGGAGGGGGCATGTATAACTTTTACAGAAGTAATAATGTTACAAGAATAAAAAAATAATTAAATGAAAAGGCTCATTACAATTCAAAAATGAGCATGCTGTCTGGACAGCCCAACCAGCATGCTCATTGTAAATTGAGTGCATGCCAATAGAGAAAAGTCTAGCCACTGAAGTACCACTGAGTGGCCAGACTTTCTATTGATATATACTGAGGGACAGAGCAAAATATAAGAAAAATCAGGTATGTTCTGCACAACTAAACAAACAGAAATCTACCCAATTTTCCATATATTTTTGCACTGTCCCTCGTAAAAAATTTTTTTTTTTAAACTGTTAAAAAATAAACAGCAACAGAGATTCTGTTTTTTCAGTTGTTTCTCCTGCACTGCACTAAGGTACTGTGCAAGCGTGGGAATGTAAATCCCAAACACATGCGTAGCAGCGTGGTACATCAGTTTAGGAAAAAGAATGCCGAAGAAAACTGAAATGCCCTTATACAAATGCATTATTTAAAGAAAGATAAGCAATTTCTTTCTTAAATGTAATTGCATAATAACATTAACCCTCTCTTGTTTGTGGGTTTATCAGGATTTACCAACAGTTGGCTTTGTTTAATCACTTGGGCTCAAACAATATCAACCGTGGGTAAACCTTGATATACCCATGCGCAGTCATGGATTATTACTTAAGTACAACATTCTGAATACTTGACACACCTAGGTGCCTTATGGAACATGCTCACATTCTAATGCTTAGCAAACAACAGGTTATGGAATATTATACCATGATCCCTTATACTAATGGAAAAAATGGGTTTAACATACCCATGGTTGGCGTGGTTTGGTCAGAAACCTATCTGCACTGGAATAACAGAACAGAACAGAGACAGAACTAAATGCATCTGTTCTTCAAGTTTCATTGTTGATCTATTCTTCATTAAACTTTTCTGTTTCAAATGTGGTAGTATGTAAAATAGGCACTATATCAAACATTGGAGACATTCACTGATGTTCACATTGTTTATGACAAGGATACCTTTTTTATTAGCTCCAGCATTTTAGTGAAAAAGTTCTTCCAAACAGCCCATCTTGTCCCCCCTCTATTTTTTGTTGCATCACATTCTGTTTTGGACTGTATATCATTTGACAAAGATCAAAGATATATAGGCAAATGTTTGTGCAGCATCTGTAATGCTGTTTGTTTTTAATGTTTTAATTTTCATTAAAGCAGAAAATACATTCACATGTGCATTCCTGAAGGTGCACCCTGTTTTGGCTGATAGGTATAATCTATCATTCAGATTATTCAGAGTGATAAAAGTAAGACATGCAGCTTGTTCAGAATTAAGAAAAAGTTTACCATTGTTCAAAACTCTAATTCAGTTTTTCTTTTGAAAATTACAGTTTCAGTAGTTGTGACAGTGACTTACTTTTTCCCCAAGGCCTTCTTAGCCTTTCACTTTGCCATGTTTCTCTAATGATGTTTCCTTCTTTGCTCCCCCTACATTGAGATCTGATACTATTTTCCTACCTTTCTCAATTTTCTAGAACTCCTCTTCCTCCACAACATATTTTGTCTGTCAATCTCTTTAATATGGCTGCACTGCTCTCTTTCTTGTTGCATTCTTTGTGTTTCCACACCTCTTTCCAGTCTGACACCATATCTGTAATTTCCCCACCATAATCAACACTTGCCTCTTTACTTCCTTCTCTGTTCTTATCAGATTGCTATCTATTCCCAGCTGGCATAGTTCCCATCTGTTTGCAATTATCCTTCCCCATATTTCTTCCCATTCCTTCATTATTTTACAAGTTCACTTTTCAAATTTTGCATCATGACAATTTTTCCTGGACTCCTGCACCTAAAGTAGTTAACGTGTGTGTGTGTGTGTGTGTGTGTGTGTGTGTGTGTGTGTGTGTGTGTGTGTGTGTGTGTGTGTGTGTGCGTGTGTGCGTGTGCGCGTGTGTGCGTGTGTGTGTGTGTGTGTGTGTGTGTGTGTGTGTGTGTGTGTGTGTGTGTGTGTGTGTGTGTGTGTGTGTGTGTGTGGGTATGCATGTATCTTTCCACTTCATTATTCTTGCATGTAGTACTATCTGTGTAGGATCCTCAAATACAGGTTTCAATTTAGTTATAGTACCCTTAGTTCCTCCAGCATCCAGTAAGCATCCATACATTCTTTAGTGATCTTGGCCACTCTTCTTCCTTCTGTCACCTCTCAGGCCCGCAGAAGCAGGACTATTCAACCCTGGACAGTTCGACCCCAGACAGTTCGACCCCAATGCATTTCAATGTAATTTCATGTGTTAATTTATATGTGATTTTTTAGTGGGCAGTTCGACCCCAGACTATTCGACCCCAAACATATTCTAATATATACTTCATCATTATTCAATAATAACACTTTTTTTTGTATTTTTTTTCTTTTTATTTCGGTTAATTTACTACCCAGAAGTTCGATGCGCTAGCTAGCCTTCTTGTCTTACCTGTGTCAACTTCCTTATTACATCTTCTTGTTCTGGTCAATTTTTTAATAAGTCTTTTTCAGCTTTCTTTGTTTCAATAATACTTTTTTTTGTATGTTTTTTTCTTTATATTTTGGTTAATTCTCTACCTGGATGTTCACAGACCTAGCTAGCCTTCTTGTCTCATCTCTGTTAACTTCCTTATTACATCTGTCATTCTGGATTCTTGTTCCGGTCATTTTGTTAATAAGTCTGTTTCAGCTCTCTTTGCTGATTTTTTATATCCATATCTATTCTATATCCATCTAATCGTTTGTTGTTCGGTTTATTTGTTCATGCGTTGTAACAAACTACCTGGTTTTTGAAAGTGGGTGTGTGTTGAAAAGTTCCTTTGGTAACTTTCATATTGTGTTTAGCAGGCAGAGAGATTTAATAAGGAAATGCAATCTGTCTGTATATTAGAAACTGTGAAATAACTGCATATATAATAGCATTGCTTGCCTTTTACCTTATTTTCAATCTTCGATCCTACCATACACTTCGAGAATTCATTGTTGCACTTCCTGAGTGATGATAACATCCCTGTTTTTCAGTAGTACCCAGTATTTCAAATGGAAAGCAAAAGAGGAACAGTCCACAGGTCATGAAAAAAATTAAAAACCCAAGCCGTCCCTACTTTCCCATTACTCCTACACTTCTGACATCTCCAGTACGATCTGAATCAAGTAAACCGGATATTGTCATTTTTGCACTAGAGGAAAGCAATACTTTCCCACTATATCATGTAAGTTAAACGGATTTTGAGAAATTATTTCTATTTCTATTTTTTTTGATAAGTGGTTATTAATCCTTATAAACTATCACATAATGTACTGTTTCTCCTGATCGCATGTTCTTTTTCGTGATGCGTAACGGATGACTGTAAAAAATATAACATGCATTCTTATAACTTTGCAAATATATCTAAGGTTTGTACATTGTGGAAATTCTTGTTTAATGTTTATAAGATATATTGCTGTTTAAGTAGCATTGAGTAATGACAGTGTCTGTTTTATTTGTTTTTATGTTCTGACGTGATTTTTCTTTACTTCCATTATTCTTTTATGCGGGTCGAACCGTCTAGGGTCAAATAGGTCGGGGTCAAATCGTCTGGGGGTGAATCAGCGGGGTCCAAATGTCCTGTACTCTCATTTCTTCTCTTTCTGCGCTGCCCTAAAAATTATGACTTTCCCTACTATGTCCCTTTTAATCCTTCCATACATTCCCTTTATTGATTAGAGGTATTCAACCAGACTCTATGTTATTTGTCTCCCTGCTTATGTTTCTTCCTACTTTCTTGTTTCATGTTTTTGTGCCCATCCCATCTTCTTGTTTTTTTCTCACATTTTCACACTCTTCCAATTTTTTTAGTATCATTTTTCTTGTTTCAATTGTTATCAGCAATTGGCTCAGTATCTATAGTCCCTTCACCATTAACGCTTCCCCACTTTATCCCAACCTCCCTTTTCCTTTCTCTCACATATTACCTACTACATTCTATGCTCCTATTTTTGCCTTCCACATGCTCTAGTCTCCTACAGCTTTTCTTAACTGCTCTTGCTAATCCTCGTTCCTTATTAATTTCTCTCTCATTTTGTCTCATCCACTTTCAAGCATTCCATGATTCTTTTTTCCAAAGATAACAAAGCATATATATATTATTACACATTACTCAGAGTTTTTGAACCTCCCCACATTTTCCTTTGCTGTTTCTTATCTATACCCTTTTTATGCCATCAAGGCAGGTTTCCTATTTCATATTTATTGATCATATAATTTTTGTATCTGCTTTAGTATTTTTTCATTGCTTTTCATGAAAACACACCTTAATAGAGAGCCATTTTTTGGAAGATCAACATTTTATTAATGATAGAAATGTCAGCCACTGTGTTTACTCTCTGCTTTAAGTTCCATTGGGCCTTTTTAATCTTTTGGTCTAATCCTTTGAAGTTTTTCTCCCTTGTGTCCACTGTTTTACATATTCTAGTCCTAAATATTTTGACCCTGACTTGTGGTCTGTCTCTCCAGCTCTTCTTATTCCTCATTTTTATTTTATTCTTATGGCTCTTATTTTCTTTAGGTTACATTCTAGTCCTGGCACCCACTTGAATCTTTCCATTTGTTCCAAGGCTAATGGCTCAGCTCTTTCAATATTTTTGGCTATTAGAACATGGTCACTAGTAAACATACAGAATGGACACTTCCTCACTCTTTCTTCTTTATTTCCTCTAACCAATAGAAGCAGGCTTTGGGGTAACTGGCACACTTGTCTCATGCCTCATTGTACCATAACCTCTACTGACTGTCTATGCACCTGCAGTGATGCTGTAAGTGCTCTCTATCTTTCCGTTGCCCAGTTAATGAAGTTATCTCAAGTTTACATATATACTCCAGAAGACGTTCTTGTTATGTCAAGTGCACTCCAATCCTCAATCAGTGAAGCACAGACTTCATGTGCCAAGTAGCTCTTGAGAATAGGAGCCAAAAGGAGAAGATAAGGAATGTAGTTCACCTGATGACCCCAGAAACCACCTGGCTACAGTGGGTACATGGAAAAGTAACTTTAAAAGGCTAAGAAACCAGCCAGTAATTATCTGTGTCATATTCCTAGTTTCTGTTCATTTTACTTTATGGAGTAAATTTTTACCTCCTAGAAATTGTTGTAAATGGGTGACTAAACTTAACACAACTTTCTGGCTCAACTTACAACAAAACTTCTCCTGCCTCTCAAATTAACTGTGTTCTTTCTCCTTCTGAGTGTGAGAGAAACTAACCTTAAACTGTGAAATAAGAATTACAGAAGCCCCTCCAGGACTAGAGCACTTTGCTAATATTGTTAACAGTACCCAGAAAGACTGTAACATGAATGCTCTTTGCTTGACAATCTATCTGTTAATACGGGTCTGTCCTATGGCATTTCTCTGTGGAGACAAGTAAGTTATTTTGTCTGTTTCCTGTGGATTTCAAGTGATATATATATATATATATATATATATATATATATATATATATATATATATATATATCTATACAAAGGAACTAATTGTTTGTCGCCTCCATTTTCCTTGACTCCCCAGGAATATGAAGTTATACAGCAAATGGAAAGAGTGTTGTAATTGGGAACTGTAGCTTTTGGAGAAAAGATTATAAGCTCTGTAGTCATTCAATCTTTTACCACCTGCCTGCTTAGTAAGATATTATGTCAAGATCCTTGGCTCTATTTATGAGCTAGGAGAGGGCTGAGTATAGATATATTTTTTGAGAGCTGCACTATGCGTGTTCTATAATGACTCACAAGTGCTCTATGTTTTAACAGATTAAATTTGCTTTATAAACTTTTTAGGAGATTTCCTCTACATGCATCTTTATAGCTGGAAAGCTGCTTGTTTTAATAATTATTAAATCTATTTGCTAATCAAATTGTTAAACACATCTAGTTTCATTTTTGGCTGCTTAGGACATATGAGTGCCTAATACTCACTTTCCCTCAAAATTCTACATTCTTCACATGGCAAATCTCCTCCTACAAAGTAGTAATAGACATCATATGTAAGTAACTTAGAGGAACAGGAGTTAAAGTAAAAATACAGTGATGTTAATCTACGTTCCATCACAACAAACCATCTAAGTACACTGTAGTGTACGGTAAAATATCTGTTCCAGACAAAGAAATCAATTAATTATTAATTATGTCATGTCCTAGGTTGCAGTTCCTGTAGGGGGAAAAACATTTAACTCATGAAAAGCTTTGTATATCGGTGGATGGGTTCATCAGAATATGATATTGTAGATTATAACATCATTTATATGTCCCTCTTGCTTGTCTGTGCCCTCTTTCTTTTTTGAGAACAGGCTAATCTAACAATTATAATCAACTTATAAAATTCAAACTTTGAGAAAGGAAATATCAGAGCTTGATAATTAAATGCCCTTTTGCTGGACAATTTATTTATTTATTTACTTATTTATTTATTGACATTTGATTACCTGGAAAGTCCAACTAGGTAAAAGATCATTTTCAGCAGAGGCCCTGGGATAAAATCTCCAAATTATTACAAAACATTTTAAGAACAATAATTTTACAGTCTTCACAAATAAAACAAAAACATCTGCATTTAAATAATCATAACAAATTAGACATAATATAAAACATTGGTTAAGAATCAATACAAGGTATATAACAATCATTTATTATTTAGAGAATTTTTAGACAGTTTGAAGTTAAAGGTAAGTTAGTCTAATATAAATAGGAATTGCAATATAAAGTGAGGTGAAACAGGCTTATGATATATTCAGACAGAAAGACTGGGAAGAAAATTAGACAGCAATAAGGAAGCAAATAAAGAAGGGAGAGTAAGGAGGTATAATGAATGAAAATGTACTTGTTCACATTTAGAGATATAGTTTATCCTAGTTTTGAGAAAGAACAAAGCCAGATTTTATCTAAGAAGTCATTCAGAATGGTTTTGAAAGATGGGAGAGGGTATAGACCTGATGGATACAACTAAGGAGTTCTAGGCCTTAGCAACTTTGTACAAACACAATGCCTAGCAGATTTGCCAGGTTTATAGATTAACAGGAGTTTTTGGTCACTGGATCGCAGTGATCGACTGGGAACATACTTATGTAGCATGTTTTTTAGTGCTAGACAGGCAGATTGATGGATAATTTTATAGTGGTAAGAAGTTGTTTATATGTTAGTTGATGTGGCAGTTCTAACCAATTTAGGCTTTTCAGTGCTGTACAGTATAACATTGTTCAGGTTTAAATTTTTGTGAAGCCTGGAGGTTAGTAAGGATGAGAGCACCATAAAGAAGACTGGGGTGGAGATAAGTACTGGCAAGTGTAGTTTTAGTTGCTTCAGTGAGAAATTGTCATCTAGGGTCTAACTCATGATATTTCTTCTGTAAAGAGACAGAAAGATGTCCAGTTCTTTCTGGCTGCTTGTTATAGGGACTCTAGGCAATGTATATAAATAAAATACAAACAGCTATTAATAAGTGAAGCACACATCATTGCCAGTTGCTGAAGCACATTAGCTTGTTACCAGGTACTAAAACAGCTATGTTCTTCCTTAGCTAACAAGTCTACAAACTTATAAAAATGGGCCATTGTCCCAAACTTAAAACACAATTGAAAAAAAAATGGACTAACTCTACTGAAAGTTAGCCGAGAAGAGGGATTAACACTCATTAGGCCACATTTCAAAACCTGCACAGGTGAAATAGCATTTTAAAAGCTAGGTCTAGCAACTTGCAATATAGTGCCTGCAGAAGTTAGACAACAAAATACTGGACTTATCCAGAAGTAAATTGAAAGATAACCTATTTAACTGCACTAAGTGCTCATGTTTTAGAGAGGAAGGCTAACTTTTTACTGTAAGTATAAACTCTTCACTTTTACAGAATTGCTTAACAATTGTACATATTGTAAATAACTATCAAAGGAGTGTACATATCTTAAATGTATTTGCAATTCATTGCAAAATCACACAGATTTCGCAACTTGTATAAACTCAACAAGTGTTCTATCATTATCATTTACTGTATAAACTTAAAAGTGCAATTTATTTTGCTCAAATATTAATCTATTTATTTTGTTCATAAGTAAATATACATATATCTGTAATATTGTAATGTACTGCTGTGCCCGGGTTCTGGCTGAAAAGGGTCTGCCGACCAGTTCACTTCCCTGGCTAACAAACTGAATAAATATGTATTGCTCATGACTGATATGTGGTAATTTGTATACAGACTGGTAGCATAGTATGTAACAATATCACATACTCTTATTTCCATTAAGCGAGTAGATGTACGAAGCAAGCAAAAATAACTGAAGAAAACCCATGCATTCTTCTTCAACAAGGTGGGATATGAATTCATTATTCCAAAACAATCAACAATTCCCAGTAATACAAACAGTAATTTTTAAAGTGCACTTAAATTTAGACTTTCGCGTAACTTCCACTTTTATACCACAAAGCCAATTTTAGTTGCTATTGCCACGCTCAGCAGAGTACATTACAGATATGAAATAACCTTAAGACACCTGCTATATTATTATTTCTGTTGTGTAATTGATTGATTAATTGATTGACTGGCATTTATCAGGAAAGTTTGACTAGATAATTGTATCCATTTTCAGTGGAGGCCCAGGGAGGAAAACTCAACAAATAAAAGAACAGAAAATATGACATGTAGATTTATATACCATCATTAAAACAAGATAAATACAACATTGTGAAGCACTGAAATGTGTTGACATGTTATAAGTGTGAGAGTTTATTCTGCACTCATAAGGTAAATGTGAGATAGGAACATTCAAACTGTAGATGAGATGGAGGAGAGGAAGAGGGGGGGAGTAAGTAAAGGTAATTGTTAGAGGTAAAAAGTGGAACAGATATGGCAGGTAGGAGAAATAATGAATAAAAGCAAGACTAAGAGTATGGGAAATATGAGTAAGAGTGAGAGAAATAAAAAAAGGAAAAGGAGAGAGAGAGGATGTATATTGGTATTTTAAACATTTTTATTAGATTTTAACTAAACAAATTGATCATGATAATAATTGTATTTAGAAATGTGTGAGCATAAAAAAAGAACAATATGAACAAGAACAAACAAGAACTATTTACAAGAGTGTCTACTAACTATGAAGATTCTCAAAAAATTCCTATACATTACAATTAATATGAGTATAGCTATTTTTGTTTATCAAGCTGTTCCTTGAAATTTGTCCCCGTATTATAGTAGGAGGTGATTCTAGTAGATCTAGATTTAATTTTGATAATTTCCAGATGACATACTTCGGTTGCAATATTTGAGAATTCCTTGAAAGAGGGTGTAGCTTCATTCTTCCAGTTCTTGGTTATAACTTTCCTAACAATTGATAAAATGGACCATAAAAGAGGGTATTTCATTCTTTTAACACAAACAGGAACAAGGTATTAAAAAGAATTAATGACTTAGATATATACTGGTATTAAAGGAGAAGAAGATGAAATTTTAGCCAGGAAAGCAGCAAGTGTAAAGCCAGGGGTTGGAGAGAAATTCTTTTATTTGCAGTTCAAATAAATACATTTTTTCTATTGCCCTGAATGGTGCAGGGATCGCATTCCAACTTTTGCTATACAGTGTGAGAATAGACTCACTGCAGTTTTTATAAGTGTTATAGATGTTAAGTAGATTCTTGTCAGAAGATCAAAGGTGACAATTTGAGAAGTAATGGTGAACTGTACTTACAGCTGGGCAGGAAGTGGGATTAAATATTTTGTGTGCTAAGAGAAGCTGAGTATAATTTAGTTGGTGGGGATAATTCTAGCCAACCTAAATTTTTAGTGCAGAGCAGTCAAGTGAACTGTGACTTGCATGAACTGCAAGTCTACCTAGTTTATTGCAACTCTGTTCCAGTTTAGATTTTAAGGTGGCCTAGAAGTTAGTCAAGATGGTAGAACCATATAATATAGAGAAGTGTAGGTATGTTGTGGCAAGAGTCATTCTGGTGACTGCAGTAAGGAATTCTTTGGCTGTATATAGCATTCCTGTTTTTTGTGATTTTTTATATTGCACTCTATGTGGAGATAATATTTGAGGTTGTCATTGATTGTAATCCCCAGCACTTTTGTATGGGGCATTACTTCAATTGGCGTACTATTTAGAGATATGGTCTTAAAGTTATTTTTCTCATGGGTAAGTGATTGGGGAAAAATAAAAGGAGTTTGGTTCTCTTTGAATTAAGCAGTTAGTGATTTCAAGGACAGTTTTCAATGGAGTTAACGGCATGTTGTCTAATATTTTCTAAATTTTCTATATTGTCTGACAGGCAGATAAAGGTGGAATCATCTATATACTGTACAAGATACAGAAGATATTAAATGGAAGAGGATGAAGGACAGAGAATGACACCTATAATGATGGGAAGATAAGGCAAAAGGGTAGAATTCCATTTGACTGCCTGGTAGCAGTCTGACAGGTAATTATTAAACCAATGAAGACTAAGTTGTGAAATACCCACTGAGGATAGTTTACCAGGATTTTTTATGAGACACAGTGGTCTAGGAATAAGGAAGCTATGAGTTTACCTCTACCCCTGGCTTTATTTATGTTATCTGTAAACCTTAGGAGGGAAGTTGGCATGCTATGGGCAGGTCTAATACCATGCTGAATATCGGTTAGTAACTGTTCTTTAAGAGATACTGGAGTAACTGTTTTATGGACAATTTTTTTCAATAATATTTTTTTTTTGCTGGGAATAAGATGACAATAGGTCTGAAATTAGATACCTCAGTTGAAGTGCCTCCTTTGCGGAGAGGGATGATATAACATTTTTTTCCAGATTATAGGAATATAGGATTCCTATAGTGAACACTTTATAAGGATCGAGACTGGATATGCAATGCCATTAGCAGCAATTTTGAGGGGTTCTGTAGAATGGTTATCTGCAGAGGGAGAGCAGGATTTCAGTTTGGATAAAATTTTCTTTGAAGGACATGGCAACTGATTTTATTGCTAAGGTGAGGATATTAGTGGGCAGGGGTAGGCATGAGTCAGGGGAGTCAGGAAAGGATTCATTGGTGAGGGTACCTATGCTGTCAATGAAGTATGAGTTAAAGTACATGGCTATTTCTAAGGGGGAGTTATTGGAGCAAGGGCTAGGGACAGTGTTAGTTCCTGGGTATAACATTTGTTTAACGGATGACCAGCATTTTTTTGGGTTATATCGATGGTTATTTTGTAGATTAGAATAGTGTTTTTTATCAAGGTTGACTTCTTTTGGTAAATTTATGAAAATCTTTGAATCATAGTAGGCTTTGTGGAGTTTTAAGTTTCTGCCAGTCTTCCCATACCTTGTCTCTATTTTGCATAAAATTTCTACTCATATTAGTAAGCCAAGGGGAAAGTTAGATATTACTCTCTTCCTTTGTAGTGCTGTGAGGCTGTTTAGGATGCTTAAAAAGTTGAACTGAACCTTTATACTGCCTCATCTAGTGGCAAGATGTTTAGAATAATCCAGTTAAATGAGTTCAGAGCAACTAAAAGTGATTCAGAATTAAATGTTATGACATTACGGGTATTTTTGTATACTTTATTTTTGGCATGGTGAGTAATATATCTGATAGCATATGTAGGTCAGTGATCACTAAGAAATTCAGACAGGGTTCTTGATGCAGTGGAGTTGCAAGAATCAAGAGACCAGAATCCAGTCAAGAGTGGGACTACTGCCCTGGGATTTGTTATAGTGAGTAGGAGAAGTAATAAGTTGTTTGAAGCCATGAAGATTGATTCTAGGAGAAGGATAATTAGAACTGAATGTACTCCAGTTGATGCTGACATCACCTAAGATGACTGTTTCATTGTTAATATTGTGTGAGATCCAGTAAAGGATGTCTTCAAGGGTGGATATATTGTTTTCAAAGGAGGATGTATAGAACAATTTTACATCACAAGATGGGTTGCAAACTGGCTAAGTGACAGAACCCACAGGGTCAGAGTTGCTGGAGCCATGTCAGACTCAAAGCCTGTCACAAGTGGTGTCCCACATCTACTTTTCTGAAGTACAAGCAAACACAGGAGGGTTATGGCTGACAAAGTTTGCAGATGAGATATCCTTCAGAAGGGCCTCAGTAGCTACCATATAGGTGGCAATCCACTGAGCACAGAAGAAGTCATCAGGGATCTGGGGACCCAGGTTGACAGTAGCCTTCGTTTGACACTCATGTTGCTAAAGTAGTTAGGAAAACCTTCTACATTGCCCACCTGATCATGAAGGGATTCACATCTAGATCAAGGGGTCATTAGCCCCCTGTACTCATCACTCATTAGACCTATGATTGAATGTATCTGACCAGACACCTGCAGCAGCTGGAAGGATAAAGGGTCTCAAAAAGCTCTATTCAGTCTCATACCGCTTGCTCAGAGGTGACCTGTGCCTGACATATAAGGCCATGTCAAACCCTGATTTGATGAATATGCTTCACCTCAAAAATCTAGATCCTCAGAACCACAAGGGGGGGAGACTTACCTTGCTTGACGGTTATTAATAGAACATGCTGGAGGGACAGATTCATCACCCAGATACATGTGAGGCAGAGCACCGCTGGCCTTGTTCAGAGGAATCTTGACCAATGGATGGGGGGATGCAGATATACCGATAAATGCCTTTGGGCAGATAGCCTAGTATGAACCTATGAACCTATGAACCTATGAACAAATGGGTTTAGGCTCATTTAATTTTATGTAGAAGATAAGTACCTCTGCATTAATAAATTTGGGCAAAATTCATATATATATATATATATATATATATATATATATATATATTAGGCTACAGGCTAGCTACCCTTCCAGCTGTTTTATTAAGTCTGATGCTATGTTTAGGGGGAAGAATTTCTGAGTCTTTTATATGAGGTTTTAGCCATGTCTCAGTGAGAGCAACAATATCTGGTGCATAATGGGAAATCCAAATGCAGTTCAGGGATTTTATTACAAATACTATGTATATTTACTGAGATAAAATATAGTTGTTAGGCGTTACTAGAGGAGACCAGAGGGAATGTGGATTATAGGGGGGTAGAGAGGTGGAAGGCCTAGGTTATGGTGTATGTCACCACATAGTTTAATTCATGAAGAATTTTGGAGGGAGTAAAGTGGTTTTATGTTGGTAATTTTTATTTTTAATACATTTTAGCCATGGTTATGATTATATCATTATTTGCCACTAAAGTTGGACAGTTCCAGCATACGAGGTTTCTATTTTACTCTCTTATAGCTGTAATGCACTTCTCCACCCCATGACCCAAGTGAACGCATCTCCATCCAGCTGTTTCACTGTACATATACTGAGCACATAGTATGTCTGACAATTGAAGCTGCAAAAGTTAACATAATCTCACTACCAAGGGAACTTCTACAGTGAAATTTCACATCCAGTTGCAAAAGTACAAAATAAGCAATATCTTCAGTTAAAACCTACAGTACTGAGCACATAGTATGTCTGACAACTGAGGCTGTAAATGTTAACATGATCTCACTACCAAGGGAACTTTTACAGCTGAATTTTACCTCCAATTGCAAAAGTACAAAATAAGCAATACCTTCACTTAA
The DNA here is from genome assembly GCF_019279795.1 of Protopterus annectens. Taxonomy (NCBI): domain Eukaryota; kingdom Metazoa; phylum Chordata; order Ceratodontiformes; family Protopteridae; genus Protopterus; species Protopterus annectens. The sequence goes on along the minus strand of NC_056739.1, from coordinate 1,042,774,142 downwards.
AACATATGTAAGGCAATTTCCATGAATCAAATTAAACTTAATGAAATATCTAGTTTTGCCTCACTTCTGCATCAGTGTGTTCAGCATTTTAGTGTTGAATCTACTGCAAGGACACCCCCAACCATACCCACATACTATTGAAGGTGAAGCTATATTAAAACTTTAGCATATTTACTCTAGCAGTGTAAAATTTCCCTGGAAAGGTAATAAAATTAAATGCTGTGACTCACATAAAGTATTTGGAGTTCAAAGACCTTGTCTTTGTATCCATAAACATTCTACCTCACTGATTGTTTTTGGTGATAATCCATCTTGGGAGAGTACTGGCATTCCACTGTAATACCTCATTGGCCCTCCCATCTCAAGTTGTTTCTCCAGCTATTACAGCCTCATTTCAAGTCAAATTCACTGCAATACTGCCTGTTGCAGTTAACTTAGGTGTATGCTGACAGCAATCTAGCAGCTTGTGTTACTGTCTTTAACATTATCAGGATGTGTCTTACCTCTTGTCTTGCTGCAGTTTTATTGATTGTTTTCCTGGTACTTACTCCACCTTGAGCCGTCCCACTCTGTTCAGCCTTCACTACACTCAAGCATCACTCCATTCCCCTACCCTATCCCCAATTTCCACCCTCCCCACTACATCTACACATATCTCACTTACTCTGCCTCCTCTACTCAACCTCTTAACCTGTACCTAACTGCACTATCCAATCACAAACTGTTCTCATACCATCTCTACTCAATTCTGTTCTAAATTCCTTCTCAAATCTTAGTCTGTTCCCTCCTCATCAAATTCTACCTATTCTCTACACTATCACTGCTCATTATCTCACCTCACCTTACTGCAAGATTTTTACAACACTAACCATGCTGTTTCCCTCCTGTATCAACTTATCCATCCTCCTCTTCTCATTCCTAACATCTCCTCCAGTAATAATAATAATAATAATAATAATAATAATAATAATAATAATAAATAAGCACAACTCAACCATTACCTCTTCTTTGCCTATCAACCATCTTCCCACTTACTACTCAAAAATCTCTTCATGCTTATTTCCGACAACTCTATTCCACTGTTATAACCCCCAAATACCAAACAATGTCAGTCCCAATGTTAAGGTAATATTTCTACCCATCTCTGCTAAAAATGCCATAATAAACAAACCATCATTCTCCACCATACATCAGTGTGGTGACGTCCACCCAAACCAAGTCCCAGACAAACCCCAATCCAAAGAATACAACCTAAAAGTTTAAAAACAGTTGCTTTAAATCTTAGAAGTATATGCAACAAAATCACAGATTTTCATGCCTGGATGACTCAACATAACCTGGTCATCCTAAACATAGCAAAGGCATGGCCAAAGCCTAAAATAAAAGATGCTGAACTACTACTTCCTGGTTATAACATTATCAGGTTCAACAGAACACATAAAAAAGTAGGTAAAATAGCTATAATTTCCCAAATATGCCTATAATAACTCCCTGTACAGGCACAATCCCAAATTTTGGAAAAGCAGAAATTCTAATCTCATTCCTAAAACTTAATACAGCCAAGATCATTTGCATTGTTGTACTATGTATACCCCAGGTCAGAACATTCAAACACTTGAAAACATACTATCCTGGATAGCAGATACAGTCACAAATTAAATTATCCTCCTGGGTGATGTAAACATTGACTGTCAGAAATTATCCTCCTTGTGACGTAAACATTGACTGTCAGTCTTTATCCACAAATTCAGCAATCATTAGCATGAACCTCTTTGGAGTCACTCAACTTACTAATACACCAAGATGTGGTAAAAATAGCTCCCGACAACCAATCCTGTGCTTCAGTTTGGTTACCAACCCATCTAATTTTACCTCCTCAGGTACCCTCCCTTATACACTAAGTGACCACCTGCCAGCTTATACCCACAGGAATATTATACAACTAACAAAGGAACATAAGCGTAAAACGAATGGAAATCTCTCTTTCTCCAGAGTCTTTCATTGAAACTCTGTTAGCTGGTTCATCCTAAAAAGACTCCCCTTAAATGATGCAGTTGAATACTTCAATGCAGCATTTCTAAATATTCTTAACACCTTAGCCCCACAGCATACAAAAATAATTAAAAATAGCCATAGCCCATGACTCACCAACTGATGCAAACTCCTTATGAAAGACAGAGACAAAGCATGGATTAACTGGCAAAAGAATAAAAATGACAAAAATTGGCAACTATTCAGACTGCTACAAACCAAATCAAGAGAAACAAGTTAATAGAGATAAAAGGTCTTATTATACTCACCTCCAAAATAGCCATAAAAATAATCCTAAAAAATTCTAGTCCACCATATCCTCTCTCATCAACCCATGTACAAAAAAAGAATCAAATCCCATACCCAGACATTCCTCCTCTTCAAACAGCTACCTATGTCAATATATACTTCATAGAATGTATACCCAACTTAACCCCAAACTCACCTATCACACCCCCTTCTACAAAGATAACTTCCCCTACCTTAGATCCTCCTTAACAAAGCTCACATAACTGCAACCTCTACAATACACACACAGAGACAACTCCACCCACTTTACCTTTCAACCAGTTTCTAAAGCTTTTACATAAACTAAAATCGTGTTCCTCCTCAGTCAACAACCTTAGCCATCCTGTCTCACATTCTAAAATCAATAGTTTCTCCAATATCTCTTACAAAACAAGATAATGACCACTATGCAACATGGATTCTGGCCAGACCACAGCACCTCCACTGCATTACCATCATTACAGACAATGCTAATAAGGCTCACAGCTCTAATAAACTTGTGTCGGCAGTACTTCTAGATCTATTAAAAGCATCTGACATGGTCTTGCACAGTAAACTCCTTAATCATCTTTCTGTCTTGGGTCTATCATTTCAATCTATTCTGTGGTTCTGTAGCTACTTGCCAACAGGCAAAATGGCAAGGATCTATCTCTGCATACCTTTCCACTTCCACAAGAGTCCATCCGTGGCCTTCTAATGTTCAATATTTTTATCAATAGCCTACATTCATCTTCTGTGAAGGCACCTTGATTCAATATGCAGATGACTCTACCATCATCTGCTCTTCAAACACCTTAACTTACCTCCAAGAAATCACTCAACATGCTGTCATCGCCATTGAAACCTGGTACCCACCCCCTCAAAAAAAACTTCTCCTTTTTAACCCAAAACCTCACATCCCTAACAAAGCACCTTTCAAACTCTTTCTGGCAAATGGAAATGAAATTCAATTAGTCTACCATACCAAAATATTAAGAGTCATACCAGATGATAATCTTAAATTTGGTCACCACAGATAAAGCAATATCAAGAAAACCAATCAAAAACAACTAGGCTTGCTATAAATAAACAAACATTTTTAGAACACACTCACAAAAATTACTTTAGCCAAAACCTGCTTTCCACTCTCTGCTCTATGGAGCACCAATTCTAACCAATTTACAATCCTCCATAGAATCAAACATAAAAGCTGCTGCAACAAAATTGCCAAGTTTGCTACTAACTCATCCTCCTTTACATGTCACTGTAAAGCTCTGCACACCCTTAACTGGCTGGAACTCCCTTTTCATCACTCCTACATTCAATTTATAACAATACATAAAATCATACACAAAACCATTAGCCTGCCCAACTCTTATCCCTTTAATTAACATATATTTTCCTAAAAAAACTCTTAGATCAGAAGGCAAACAACCTCCCACCATAAATAAACCAAAGAAATCCCCCTGGACAAAGCCTATACTCATACTCTGTAGCAAAACATTAAAAAATAAAATCCTTATCTCTACCAACCAGAACTATTTCTAACCTACCCACCTTTAAAAGCTCCCTAAAAATAGTTTACAAAATTTTGGACCTGCTCCTGTGCCAGTCCTGGCTGAATTTACTCACTATACTTTACTTACCCCTTCAATCTAATCATACTTCATAACCTTCTCCAGTCTCCTACTCTACTCCTTTCTTTTCCCACTACCTTACCTTATCCACTTATCTCTGCAGAACTTTCCTCTACCTCTTTCCTCCCTACTCACCTAAGCTACCTGAAGACACCCTACCTTGCACTCTTCTTATAATCTCCTTTTCTCTCTGTTCTTCCTTCTTTAACCATCTCTCATAATAAGACATCACTCACGTCCTTCTCACTGTCTCTGATTATATAACCTCTAATATTTCTTTAAATATCATATTAGAATTTTCTCATGTCTCATTTATCACACCCTAATCTATTTAACAAATAATATGACTAATGAGTTTTTCCTCATATATTTTTCTAACTCGTGTTATTGATTTTCATTGCAATCTACTATGAAAAAAGAAGTTATGTGCTCACCATAACAGTCCATGTGAGTTGTCCATCTCGTCTTCATGCTATACTAATTGGTTCGGAACCCAGCTGCTTACTAAAACTCAAGATATGACACTAGCTCATGGCTCCATCCCTATCCCATGATGCTGCAGTGCTTTCCTCAGATCTTGTTTGTTGGTGAATAAGAAGTTATGTACCTACCGTAACGTTCCATGTTAGTTGTCTTCTTCTCGCCTTCTTTCTTGTTGGTTGGGTTCGGAGCCGATCCTTGGCTACGACTCGGCCATCTTCTAAAGCTCGAGAGCTATTTACTGGCTTGAGGCCTCCCCATATCCCACAATGCCTGGCGCTAGATCCCCAGATCTCGTTTGGTAGACCTAACTACAGACAAAATATAAGGACACCTGTCCTAACAGCATATGTTTAGCTACAGAGCTAAAAGGTTGAAGGAACAAACCAGATAAGACCCAGCCAGCTAAAAGGAAATCAGAGGGCAACTCTTCTCGGCCTATTAGGATAGAGGGACAGAGGGTGGGATGCAAGAAAGAAGGCGAGAAGAAGACAACTAACATGGAACATTATGGTGGGTACATAACTTCTTAATGTTAAGTTGTCTATCTCACCTTCATTCTTGCTGGTTGGGACAGTGTCCTTAGCACCTCACTCCTGGGTGGCTTATCGGAACAGACTCTTCAGCACAGTGGAACCAAAATCAGCTCTGCTCCTAGAGGCCACATCCAGCTTATAATGAGAAATGAATGTATGGGGAGTGGCACATGTAGCTGCTGCACAAATGGCTTCCATTTGTAATCTTGCCTGAAAAGCTACAGAAGTGGCTAAAGCCCTAGTAGAGTGGCTGTTTGTTCCTCACTTGATAAATCAAAGCAATAATAGAAGTCAACCACCTAGATAGAGTTACCTTAGACACTGGTAGACCTTGTTTACCTTCAGCATAGGACAGGAAGAGCTGATCTGATTTTCTAATTTGTTTAGTCCTATGCAAGTAGAAACGTAATTGTCTATGAACATCCAACTGATGTAATTTATGTTCAGCTTTGTTGGAATAATTTGGGAAGAAGACTGGAAGATCAATGGACTGATTCAGATTAGTCTCAGAAGGTACCTTAGGAAGGAAGGAGGGATTAGTCCTGAGCGAAACTCTGTCATTATGGAAAACTAAATAAGGAGGGGGAACACAAAGGGCCTGGAGTTCAGAAACTCTTCTAGCTGAGATAATTGCCACAAGAAAGAGGGTTTTCCAAGAAAGAAACTTCAAGGAACATGAAGCTGCGGGTTCAAAGGGGGCAATATTAGGGAAGGTAAGATCAAATTAAGATCCCACAGAGGCGGGGGATCTCTTACTGGGGGCCTGAGCAAAGTAGTCCCTTTAAGAAAAGCTTTGCAAAGCTTATGGGACATAATAAGAAGTTATGTCTTACCATAATGTTCCATGTTAGTTGTCTTCTTCTCACCTTCTTTCTTGCTGGATGGGTTCGGGGCTCCGACCCGGCCTATATTATAGCTCGAGAGCTATTTTTACCGGTTCGAGGCAGCCCTATATCCCACAATACCATGCGCTAACTCCCCAGATCTCGTTTGGAAGCTAAGACATAGTATCAAAAGTAATATTATAATAATAATAATATTATAATCCTCCTTTACGAGTACAGATTACCTGCTAGTAACACTAAGGATACCATGAAAGACGCAACATATTGTATCTCCAGAAATGGAAGGACTCAGAACCTCGAGACTATCCAGGCTAGGGGGCAGGAGGGAGGGACGCAAGAAAGAAGGCTAGAAGAAGACAACTAACATGGAACGTTATGGTAAGACATAACTTCTTAATGTTAAGTTGTCATTCTCGCCTTCATTCTTGCTGGATGGGACAGCGTCCCTAGCATCTTAGTCCTGAGTACAGTGGAACCAAAATCAGCTCTATTTCTGGAGGCTAGATCAAGCTTGTAATGGGCAATAAAGGTATAGCTGCTGCACAAATGGCATCTAGTGGTAACCTTGCTTGAAAAGACATTGAAGTTGATAGTGCCCTGGTTGAATGAGCTTTAGGCCTAGAGGGTAGTTGCCTGTGTCTCAACTCATAGATCAAGGTAATAATAGATGTCAGCCATCTGGAAAGAGTAACTTTCGATACTGGAAGCCCTTTCTTGCCTGCAGCATAAGAGAGGAAGAGCTGGTCTGATTTTCTGAATTGTTTTGTCCTGTCTAGGTAATACCGTAATTGGCGATGAACATCTAATGAATGTAATTTTTGTTTATCCCTGTTGGTATAGTCTGGGAAAAAGACGGGCAAATCAATGGAGTGGTTTAGATTTGCTTCCGATAACACTTTTGGTAGAAAGGAAGGGTTTGTTCTGAGAGTTACCCTATCTTTATGAAAAAACAAATAGGGAGGACGGACAGACAAGGCTTGAAGTTCCGATACCCTTCTGGCAGATGTTATAGCTACTAAAAACAGCGTTTTCCAAGAAAGAAGTTTGAGGGAGCAAGAAGCTGCCAGTTCAAAAGGGGGTAGAATTAGTGAAGTTAGAACTAAATTCAAATCCCATTGTGGGGGTGGATCTTTAACTGGAGGTCTGAGTAACAAAATGCCCTTGAGAAAGGCTTTACAGAGTTTGTGGGACATAATATTTGCTTCTGAGAGTCCAACATGAAAATTAGCAATGGCCGCTAATTGTACCCTGATAGTGGCCGATGATGACCCCGAATGAAAAAGCTCCGCCAGGAAGTCTAGAACCTCATGAATGGGTGCATGGAAGGGATCTAAAGATCTAGTTTGTGCCCAGTGTGAAAAACGCTTCCATTTACTCGCATAAGTCTTCCTAGTATTGGACTTATGGGAAGCCAGAATGATATCACGAACAGGAGGAGAAATAAGGGGAAGCCTGGCTATGGCTGGAAGTGGAGCAACCAAGCTGTGAGGTTGATGGAATGTAGAGACTGATGCAGCTTGCCCATGAGGTGGGTCAACAGATCCAGAAGGGGTTCCAGATGCCAAGGCTGTTCCAGTAGGTATTTGTGCAGGAACGGGAACCAAACTTGTCGAGGCCAAAACGGGGCAATGAGGATCATTTTGGATCTCAAAGCGGTTGCTTTCTGTATTAGTTGCGGGATCAATGGAAAGGGAATAAAGGCATAAAGAAGACCCCGGGGCCAAACGTGAACAAGAGCGTCTCTGAGGGGCTGGCCTGGTAAAGGGAAAAGTGTGAAGAAGTCGAGGCACTTGCTGTTTTGCTGTTTTGCGGAGATGCGAAAAGGTCGCAGCAAGGCTGGCCCCATTTTCGAAAAATTCCATCTACTACCGCTTGATTTAGAGACCACTCATGAGGCATGAGGATAGTTCTGCTCAATCTGTCTGCTATGACGTTGGACTTCCCGGGGATATGCGTTGCTATCAGAAACCGTTGAGATGAAATCGCCCATTGCCAAAGTCTGAGTGCTTCTCGACAGAGAGGGTAGGACTTTGTTCCGCCCTGCTTGTTTATGTACCACACTACAGACATATTGTCCATTTGAATTGCTATAGACCCCATGGAAAGAGAGCTCTGAAGGGCCTGCAACATCAAAAGCACCACCCTCATCTCCAGGACATTTATGTGCAGGTGGCATTCTGACTGTATATCAATACTAGCTTGACTTGGACTCTGCTGGACTGAAACAGGAGCTGAACATTCCGCCTTATGTCTGTCACTCTCTGAGGTGGTAATGTTGCAGACATTTCTGTGGTGTTTAATATGGTGCCTATAAAGTTTATACATTGACAAGGCGACAAGGAGGACTTTGCACAATTTATAGAAATACCCAGGCTGTTGCAAAGATGGATAGTATAATCCCTGGCCATTATGAGATCCTGTTTGGTGGTATCGGAAATGAGCCAGTCGTCTAAGTATGGAAACACCTGGAATCCTTTTTGTCTCAGGTGAGCCGTGACCACTGCCAAACATTTGGTGAACACCCGGGGGGCTGTGGGAGACCAAAGGGCAGGGCCCTGAATTGAAAATGACTGACTCCCAGCCGGAAGCGGAGAAACCTCCTGGAGCGTCTGTGTATTTTTATGTGGTAGTACGCATCCTGGAGGTCTAACGAGCACATCCAGTTGTCTCTGCCCAAAAAGGATAGAATGGACTGCAGTGTTACCATCCAAAATTTTGTCTTTAACACATAGTTGTTTAACCTGCTGAGGTCCAAAATGGGTCTCCAATCTCCTGTCTTTTTTGGTACCAAAAAGAACCTGGAGTAGATTCCGGATCCTAGTTGATCTGCTGGGACTGCCTGGATTACTCTTTTGTTTAACAGCTTTTTTATTTCTAGCTGAGCCTAACCCCTCTGCGTGGGTGGTACATCTGGTAGGGGTTTTGGCGGTTGTACCGGAGGGGAAGTGAGAGGAATTTTGTAACCCTCGGATATGATCTTCTGTACCCATGTGTCTTGAGTGATGGATTGCCAGGCTTCCGGGTACAGAGATAATCTTCCCCCGACTGCCTCCGAAGGTGGACAGTCGGGCAGCTTCTCAGGGATGCTGAAAGGGTTGGTCAGGGAAAGATTCCCTGGAACCCTGGTTTTGTGGAACCCCTCTGCCCCTGGGGCAGCGTCTGTTATTATTCCCCCCTCTGCCTCTAGGGGGAAATTCACCACGTGCGGCAGGCACGACTCCCTGTGGTTTGCGGAACCACATCTTTCCACCCCTCTGTCCCTTAGGATAAGGTCTAGAAGGCGTGGAAAAACAGACTCCCATGGCAGAGAGAGTCTTACCATCTTGCTCGCATCTGGTGAGGGTATTCTTCACCTGAGGCCTGAACAATTCCGAACCGTCAAAGGGGGTGTTGGGGAAGGACGCCTTGAAGGGGTCAGCAAAATTACAGTCGCATCCAAGCATGGCGTCTCAACGCAACGCCTGTGCCAGTGGCCCTACTCACTCCATCGGCTGCATAAGAGATTAGCCGCATGGAGGAGTTAACAATGGAGTTCAGGGTAGCCAGCTGAGAGTTTATTTTGTCCTTAAACCCCACAGCAGAAGGATCCTGTACCGTTTCACCCAGCTCTGTGAGCAAGTCTCTTTGAAGGCGGGTGAAATGACATAAATAGTTCAGCGATCGCATAGAAAATGTCGCTGAAGCAAAGGTCCACTTGCCGTACCTGTCCATGGTCCTGGACTCTTTGTTAGGAGGATGAACAGGTACAGAAGGATCAGCTTATTCCTTCTTAGTGGCTGCTGCTACCACCATAGCATCAACTGAAACACCTTTGGTGAGAAAGGATTTGTCATCTGGTGCAGAAATAAATTTTGAAGGCCTCCTAGGGGTAGGTTCCATTGAATCAGGAGCTGCCCATGCCTTTCTAGCCACTACCTCCATTAGTAGGTCGAAAGGGGGAGGCACCAAGGAGATGGAAGGGTGAGATCCAAAGGCGTCAAGGTAAACCGACTCGTACTCAGAAGGTTTGAGAGTGGACCAATTTCCCCTCTGTCTTAGGATCTCCAGGATGTCTGAAAAGGAGACATCCTCAGAGGGGGATCTGGGGGAACCCTCTGACTCATCCAAGTCGGTGTCCGATGTGACAGACTCGGGGGAGTCTATGTGCTTCCTCTTGCACTTTCTTTTCCTAGGGGGTTCCCCTGAAACTTCAGGGGAACCCTCAGAAGAGGAGGAGACACCCAAAGTGGGTACCTTATGCTTTGGATCTCTGCTGTCGGGTATAGGAGGGTGGCCAGAGACAGGCACTACAGAGGGAGGAGCCGCAGAACTTAACCTTGGAGTGGACACTGAGTCCAGCACACTCCTCATCACCTCGAAGGCTCCCCTATCAGACACCAAAGGTAGCCCCAGCTCTGAAGAGGCTGGAACCGCCCCCGGAACCGACAGAGAAGGCTCCGAGAATGATGTCGGGGCCGAACTAGCCAGAGCTGAAGCTCCGAGAGGAAGAGCGGGGTCGGACAAGGGTCCGATGCCACTCGCCCCCTCGGAGACGACACTGGAGTCCCAGCGCCCGGACCTCTCCATGGACGGAACCAATAAAAAGGTCGGAGCCGACGACACCGGAGCCGAAGGAGGGGGTATCAGTTCTGACGTTGGCAAGGTCACGGTTCCGACAAACTCCGGCTCCGAACTCGAGAGATGAGTCGGAGGAGGAATGGATAACTGTATCGAAGGAGCCACAGTCTGGTGAGATGGGCTCTGAAGCATTTGGCCAGAGCCTGGGACTTTATGAGTCTACTGACCACCCTCTCAATGTCGTGATCGGAGAGCCTGGAAGACCTCGATGAATGAGTCCTATGACTCCGCTCCGATAGAAGGGGGGACCTCGGAGCCGATCTGACGGACGCTAAAGAAGGGGACCTAGAGCGCTTGTGTGCTGGGATCGGCTCCAATGATGGTTTCGAAGCAGAACCCACTTTGCTCACCTCTGAGCCAGCCGGAACCGAGGTCGGAGCCGTCTCGACAACACCAGCCCTCGGCTCAGAAGCTGGAGCCGAGAATTTGGCGGTTTTTGATGGCTTCCCCGAGCCAGACTTGGATGGGGAGTCATCAGGCTTTAACAGGCCCCTTAGAGTAAGCTTGTTATGCCTTTCCTGCAGGACTCTTGAACTAAATCTGTGACAAATGTCATGCAGGTGTCAAGGCCCCAAGCAACAGACACAAGAAGTGTGACTGTCTGTCAGAGACATTTTCTGACAGCACGAGTCACACTTCTTGAATCCCGAGACCTTAATGTCTTTGGACATTGCCCTAAGACAGTCACACAATCAGTACACACACTCACTCACTCACACACAAGGGGGAGATGAGGGGACTGACTAAAAGAACAACACACACACACAAAGTTGAGTAAAGAAACTAAGACCTGTAGGCCTGATTATAAAAGTTAACTACTGGGGTGGGTAGGGCTTACGAAACAAACTCTATTAAGTAAAAAATTGATAGGTAACAAAGTAGGGAAAATAGCCTAATAACTATCTCAAAAAATTAGAAATTCGTTGAAAAAAATCCTTTACTGAACTGAGCCGGTAAAAAAAGCAACCTCGCAGCGAAGCGGCAAACGAGATCTGGGGAGTTAGCGCATGGTATTGTGGGATATAGGGCTGCCTCGAGCCTGTAAAAATAGCTCTCGAGCTATAATATAGGCTGAGTCAGAGCCGAGGATTAGCTCCGAACCCATCCAGCAAGAATGAAGGCGAGAATGACAACTTAACATTACTAGTTTCAGATAGGCCTGTATGAAAATTTGAAATTTCGGCTAACTGAACTCTAATGGTGGCAGAAGAGAACCCAGCCTGAAAAAGTTCCACTAAGAAATCTAAAACGTGGTGGACAGGCATTGAAAAGGGATCTATATTTTTAGACTCTGCCCAGCAAGAGAAACGTTTCCACTTACTAGCATAAGTTTTTCTGGTGGTAGATTTATGCAAAGATAAGATGATTTCACGCACCAATTGGGAAATCTTCGGAAGCCTGGCTAAGGTTGGAAGTGGAGCAACCAAGCAGTGAGGTTGAGAGACTGAAGGGATTGGTGCAGCCCACCCGACTGATAGATCACGAGGTCTGGTACTGGGTCCAGGGTCCAGGGTTGCTCCAGGAGTTGATGATGCAGGAATGGAAACCAAATTTGTCGAGGCCAGTAGGGGACAATGAGGATCATCTTGCATCCCACTGTGCTAGCTTTCTGTATTAGTTTGGGAATCAGGGGAAATGGAGGGAATGCATAAATAAGTCCCTGAGGCCAATCGTGGATTAGAGCGTCTCTGGGAGGGTATCCGGGAAGAGGGAGGAGAGAAAAGAAACTGTCGCACTTGCTGGTGAAGGGGGTGGTGAAAAGGTCGCAGCAAGGCTGACCCCATTTGCAGAAGATTTGGTCCGCCACTGTCTGATTGAGAGACCACTCATGCGGCATGAGAATTGCTCTGCTCAGCCTGTCCGCTATAACGTTGGACTTCCCAGGGATGTGTGTTGCAATCAGAAACCGCTGGGAAGAGATCGCCCATTGCCAGAGTCTGAGTGCTTCTCGACATAGGAGGTAGGACTTGGTTCTGCCCTGCTTGTTGATGTACCACACTGCCGACATATTGTCTGTCTGAATTGCAATGGTCCCGGTGGGAAGAGAGTTCTGAAGAATTTGCAATGCTAAAAGCACAGCTCTCATCTCCAAGACATTGATATGCAGATGGTACTCGTGGGGTTGCCAGGTGCCTTGGACTGTTCTGCCCTGAAAGTGACCCCCCCACCCAATCAGGGAGGCATCCGTGGTCACTGTGGCTACTGGAGGGGGAAGAACAAATGGTCTGCCCTGGGGTACTGACGGGGAAACCATCCACCAAGCAAGCTGGTCTTTGCATGTCTGTGTAATCATAATCATGTGAGACATTGGAAGTTGTAGAAATGACCATTGGGTGAAAAGTAACCACTGAAGAATCCTCATATGAAAACGAGCCAGGGAGACTAGTATGATCGCTGCTGCCATGAGGCCCAATGTCTTTAGGACGAATCTGGCCTGAATTTTCTTGCATCCTACTAACACCTGTACATGTCGGCGAATATCTAATACTCTGTGTAACGGAAGTCTCGCTGACATGTCTTTTGTACTTAAACTTGCGCCTATAAAGGTTATAGACTGACAAGGCGACAATGCAGACTTTTCAAAATTTATTGTGATACCTAGCTTGGAACAAGTTTGGATGGTGTAGTTCCTGGCTCATAGCAGCAGATGTCTGGTGGTAGCAGTAAGGAGCCAATCATCTAGATAGGGAAACACCTGGAATCCTTGCCGTCTCCGGTGAGAGGTAACTACTGCCATACATTTGGTGAACACCCTGGGGGCTGTGGTGAGACCAAAGGGCAGAGCTCGGAACTGATAATGACTGGCTCCCAGCCGGAAGTGGAGGAATCTTCTGGAGCACCTGTCCATTTTGATATGGTAGTACACATCTTGAAGATCTATGGAGCACATCCAATTGTCCTGACCCAAAAAGGGTAGAATGGACTGAAGCGTAACCATCCGGAACTTCGTTCTTTGTACAGACCTGTTGAGTCTGCTGAGATCCAAAATGGGTCTCCAGTCTTTTGTCTTTTTTGGTACCAAAAAGAACCTTGAGTAAATTCCGGATCCTTGCCGGTCTGCTGGGACTCATTGGATGGCTCTTTTTTGTAGCAGTTTTGAGATCTCTTGCCCTGCTTGTTCCCTTAGATTCGGTGGAACATCTGGAAGGGATTTGTTTGACCTTAAGGGGGTATGAACGAAGGGAATTCTGTAACCTCCGGATATGATAGACTGTACCCATCTGTCTTGAGTTATGTCTTGCCAGGCTTTTGGGTACAGCGATAATCTTCCCCCGACTGCCTCCGAAGGCGGGCAGCCGGGCAGCCCCTCAGGGATGCTGGAAGGGCTTGTCAGAGCAGGAATCTCTGCTGCCCTAATTTTGCGGGCCCCCTATCCCTCAAAGGTGGCGTCTATTGTTGTTCCCTCCTCTGCCCCTGGAGGGAAACTCACCATGTGTGTCAGGCACGGCTCCCTGGGGTTTCCGGAACCACATTTTCCCACTTTTCTAACCTTTGGGGTATGGTCTAGAAGGAGTGGAGAAATGGACTCCCACAGCAGAGAGAGTTTTGCCTTCCTGCTCACACCTGGTAAGGGTATCCTTCACCTGTGGTCCAAAAAGAGCAGAACCATCAAAAGGGGTATTGGTGAAAGATGCCTTAAAGGGGTCCGCAAAGTTACATAACCGCATCCAAGTGTGCCTTCTCAAGGCCACACCTGTGCCTGCGGCTGTACTTGCCCCATCGGCTGCATAAGAAATTAGCTGCATGGAGGAGTTCACTATCGAATTAAGAGTCGCCAGCTGGGAGGTAATCTTATCCTGGGCCCCTGCAGCTGATGGATCTTGAAGGGTATCTCCTAGCTCCTTAAGGAGATCCCTTTGAAGGCGGGTAAAATGGCACAAATAGTTCAGCGACTGCATGGAAAAGGTCACTGAGGAAAACATCCGCTTCCCGTATCTGTCCATCATCCTAGACTCCTTATTAGGGGGATGGACAGATGAAGAAGTCTCAGCCAACTCCTTTTTCATGGCCGCTGCTACCACCATAGCATCAACAGGGACACCCTTTGTCAAAAATTGCTTGTCTTGTGGTGCTGTGATGAATTTTGTGGGCCTTCGGGGAGTTGGTTCCACTGTGTCTGGGGCTGACCATGCCTTTCGAGCCACCACTGCCATCAGTGGATCGAAAGGCGGAGACACCCAGGAGGTGGAGGGGCGAGAACCAAACGCGTCCAGGTATACCGACTCATCCTCAGAAGGGCTAAGGGTAGTCCAGTTCTCCCTTTGCCTAAGCATCTCAAGGATGTCTGAGAAGGAGACATCTTCAGAGGGGTCCTCGGGGACCCTTCCGAATCCTCTAAGTTGGTATCCGAAGTGACAGACTCAGGGGAGTCAACATGCTTCCTCTTACATTTCCTCTTTCAAGGGGGCTCCTCTGAATGATCAGGGGAGGCCTCGGAAGAAGAAGACACACCCACTGGGCTGACCTGGAGCGCTTGTTCTCCTCACTTGGGGTCTGGAGGAGGGGCAGAGTCAGACGCAGGCACCATGGGGGGAAGAGCCGAAGAGGCTGATCGTGGGGCTGACTGAGGGGCCAGCACACTCCTCATGACCTCGAAGGCACACCTTCCCAGCAGAGAAGAAGGCTCAGGCTCCGAAGAGACCGGAACCCCCCCGGGCACCAAGAGGGATGGCTCCGAGGCTGATGTAGGAGCCGAGCTCACCTGCGCCGAAACTCCGAGAGGGAGAATGGGGTCGAACAAGGGTCAGATGCCACTCGCCCCCTCGGAACCGACGAGGGAGTCTCGGTGCCCAGATCCCTCCAAGGACAGTGCTATCGAAGTGATCGGAGCCGAAGGAACTGAAAGGGTAGTTATTGGTGTCGACGGTTCCACGATCCGAACCCCAACCAGCTCCGGCTCTGAACTCAAGGGATGAGTCAAAGGAGGAACTACTGTAGAAACAGGCAGATCCGAACCCTGATGAGGGGGGGCTGGATAGCATTTTAACCAGGGCCTGTGATTTCAGAAGTCTGCTCACCACTCTCTCCAAGTCATGGTCAGACAGTCTCGAAGACTGAGAAGAGTGAGATCGGTGACTTCGCTCCGACTGTAACAGAGGCGACCCCGGAGCTGAGTGAATCAACTCTAGGGATGGGGGCCTAGAATGCTTTCGGCTCCCTGAAGGTTCCGACACCAGGATCGGAGCCGACTGAGAAGCAGGTACTTTGGTTCTGGCCAGAACCGAAGTCGAAGCAGATGCCACACCAGATGACGGCTCCGAGCTGGGAGCCGACAGCTTTGATGGCTTGGAGGGTTTCCCTGGCTGAGACTTAGCAGGTGACCCTTCAGGTTTTAGTAATCCTCTAAGGATTAACTTATTCCTATGCTCCTGCAGGACTCTTGGACTAAAGGCGTGGCACACCGAACAAGAGTCCTGCAGGTGTAGGGCGCCCAAGCAGTAGACACAAGAAGTGTGACCATCTGTCAGAGACATCTTCTGACAACATGAGTCACACTTCTTGAATCCCGATACCTTTGTATCTTTGGACATCCTGCAAAAAGCAAATATCCCAGGAAAAAAGGTCAACAGTACAACAGTAGGTAACAAGTATAAAGAAACCCGTACACACAAAAAAAAAACAGTTACCACACCTTAACAACGCACACACACACAAATCAAAATATGAAAAATACGACCTGAGCCAGCAAAAGCAACCTCGTAGCAGAAGCAGCAAACGAGATCTGGGGATCTAGCGGCAAGCATTGTGGGATATGAGGAGGCCTCGAGCCAGTAAATAGCTCTTGAGCTTTAGAAGATGGCCGAGTTGGAGCCGAGGTTCAGCTCCGAACTCAACCAGCAAGAATGAAGGTGAGATAGACAACTTAACATTTTATATTCTACTCTATAATTGCATACAGATATACATATATATAAATTCTACAAACCTGGACAAAGAGCAAGGTATATCACTGAACCCAAAAGACTTCCTTGGTCCTCCAGAAGCTAAAAGGCTGGGGTTTGGAGGGTGGCACATAAGAATGAAGACGAGATGGACAACTCACATGGAACTTTATTGTGAGTACATAACTTCTTTATGTGAAGTTGTCCTGTCTCATCTTCATTTTATACTGATGGGACAGTGTCCCTAGCACCATCTTTCCTGGGTGGCTCACGGGAGGATATTCTTCAGTACAGTGTACCCAAACAAGGCTCTGTCCCTGGAAGCCAAGTCTACTTTGTAATGAGTGATAAAGGTGTGAGGTTTTGCCCAAGTTGCTGCTGCACAAATGGTGTGTAATGGCAATCTTGCTTTAAAGGCTTGAGAAGTTGAGATGGATCTAGTGGAATGCACCCTTGCTTTATTTGGCAATTGTTTATCTGCTGACTGGTAAATAAATGAAATACAATCTGACAACCATCTGAATAAAATTGCCTTTGCCACTGCTAAACCTTTTTTGTTTTCAGAAAAGGAAACAAAGAGCTGGTCCTGTTTTCTATGTCTTTTTGTTCTATGCAAGTAGAAACGTAACTGCCTGTGAACATCAAGTTGGTGAAGCATGTATTCTGCCTTATTGCCATACTTAGGGAAGAATACTGGTAGGTCTGTAGACTGATTGAGACTGAACTCCAAGCATACCTTGGGCAGAAAAGAAGGGTTCGTACTTAATGACACTCTATTGTTGTGAAAAACCATGTATGGAGGTTTGATTGTTAAAGCTTGTAATTCTAACACTCTTCTTGCTGATGTGATTGCTACAAGAAAAAGTGTTTTCCAAGACAGAAATTTTAGGTCGCAAGATGATGCTGGTTCAAAGGGCAGTAGGATTATGCAAGAAAGGACAAAATTAAGATTCCACAGTGACAAAGGTGGTCATATTGGTGGTCTTAGCAAATTTGTTCCTCTCAGGAAAGCTTTAGAGAGTTTATGAGATATGATGTTTACACCTTTGTTACCAATATGAAAATTGGATATTGCTGCCAGCTGGACCCGTATCATTGCTGCAGCAACTCCCTCATTGAAAAGCTTAGCTAAGAACTCTAGAATGAAAGCTAAGGGTGCTGAATAGGGGTCAATGAAGTGCTGTGAAGCCCAGATTGAGAATCTTTTTCATTTGCTGTGGTACAGTTTCCTCGTATAGATTTTATGAGAAGAAATTAAATGTGGGGACCTCCGGAGTAAAGTTGTGTAGCCTGGCTATATTGGGAATTGGAGCAGCCATGCTGTCAATGTTAGAGAGTGAAGAGATGGATGGAAGTTCCCCAATGGGTGTGTTAGGTGGTCTGGCACCAGGTCCAGAATCCATGGTTCTTCCAGGAGATGAGGCTTCAGGAAGGGGAACCATTCTTGACTAGGCCAGAATGGGGCAATTAGAATTAAGGTCCTTCCCAGATTGCTGGCTTTCTGAAGAACTTTGAGGATTAGAGGAAAGGGTGAAAATGCATAAAGAAGTCCTATGGGCCAATTGTGTACAAGTGCATCCTTTAGGGACTCCCCCGGAGGGGGGGATCAGGGCACTGTAGCTGCTGCATTTTGCATTTGTGGCTGTGGCGAATAGGTCACAACAAGGCTAACCCCATCTGTGGAATATCCTTTCCACTACTTCTGTTTTTAGAGACCACTCCTGTGGCATCAGAATGGCTCTGCTTAGTTTGTCTGCTGTCACGTTGGATTTCCCTGGAATGTGCATTGCTATCAGAGGACATCGCCCACTGCCATACTGTCAGGGTCTCTCGACAGAGTAGGTAAGATCTGGTTCCTCTTTGTTTGTTTATGTACCATACTACTGACAAATTGTCTGTTTTTATTGCAATTGTACCAATCGGAAGAGAGTCCTGGAATGCTTGCATCGCCATGAGCACTGCTCTCATCTGTAGTACATTGATTTGCAAATGAGCCTCGTGGTCCTGCCAAGTGCCTTGGGCTGTTCTTCCCTGATAATGCCCCCCCCACCATCTGGGAAGTATCCGTGGTCACTGTAGCTAATGGAACAGGCGGAACAATGGGTCGGCCCATCGTTATTTTATCTGAATGAAGACATCAACGAAGATCTTTCTTACAGGCTTCCGTCAGAGTTATCAAATGGGACATGGGTAGCTCTTGCCATTGAGTGAACAGCATCCATTGGAGGATTCTCATGTGTAATCTCACTAGGGGAATCACTATTACTACTGCTGTCATAGTGCCCAATACTTTTAGGACTGTCCTCGCTTGTACTTTGGACTTTGAGAGGAGGTCCCAGATCTGGAGACGAAGAGGTTGGACCCCTTCTGGAGGCAACCTGACCATCATGTTTGTTGTGTTTATTTCTGTACCTATAAAGTTGGTATGTTGTGATGGCAATAAGGCACATTTTTCATAATTCACTGAAATACCAAGTTGGGCACATAGTTCCAAGGTATTGTCCCTTGCTTGAATAAGTAGGTGCTTGGTGGTGGCGGTTAGGAGCCAGTCATCTAGATATGGAGACACCCGGAATCCCTGACACCTCAGGTGAGCTGTGACTACTGCCATGCATTTAGTGAACACTCTGGGGGCTGCAGTGAGACCAAAGGGCAGAGCTTGAAATTCGTAATGACTGGCTCCGAGCTGAAAGCGCAGGTGCCTCCTGGATGCCCTAGCCATTCTGATGTGGTAGTATGCATCCTGGAGGTCTATCGAGCACATCCAGTTGTCTTTCCCTAAAAAGGGAAGTATTGACTGCAACATGACCATCCGGAATTTGATTTCTTTACTGATTTGTTCAGTCTGCTGAGATTCAGTATTTGTCTCCAGTCCCCTGTTTTCTTTGGAACCAAAAAGGATCTTGAGTAAGTTCCAGATCCTATCTGGTCTGCGGGGACTGATTGGATGACTTTTTTTCTAGCAACTTTTGAATTTCTATAGTTGTTTGTTCCCTGTGACTGGGTGGAACATCCAGGATTTTTTGAGTTTGTAAGGGTGGCATTGAAAAGGGAATTGAGTATCCCCTGGATGTAATGCTTTGTAACCATTTGTCCATTGTTATGCTTAGCCAGGCTTGTGGATACAAATAAATATGACCCCTGACTGCCTCCAGAGATGGACAGACAGGCCTCCTTTCAGGAGCACTGAAAGGGTTTGCTGAAGTAAGAACTGCTGTCACCCTGGTTCTGCGGACCCCCTCTGCTGCATGGGTGGTGCTTCCATTATTACCTCCTCCTCTGCCCTTGGAGGAAGGTTCCCTCTGGGATTTTTGGAACCACATTTTCCCTGCCTTTTGGCCCTTGGGATAGGGTCTAGAAGGTGTGGAAAAGACTCCTACAGCAGTGAGAATCTTTCCTTCTTGCTCACATAGGGTACGTGTTTCTTTTACTTTAGCCCGGAACAAGTACGAGCCATGAAATGGGGTGTTGACAAAGGATGACTTGAAGCACTCTGTGAAATTACACAAGCGCATCCAGGAATGTCTCTTCAGATCAATTCCAGAATCTGCTAACCTGCTTACTCCACTGGCTGCACAAGATACGAGCATCATGGATGAGTTGACCACTGAATTTAGGGTGGCAAGCTGTGAGGATACCTTGTCTGCTACCCCTGCAGCTACTGTACCCTGTAGAGTATCCTCTAGCTCTTTCAGGAGATCTCTCTGAAGTCTCGTAAAATGTGTGAGGTATTTCAGGGACCTAAGGGTGAAGGCCACTGAGGAAAAAAATGTGCTTTCCGTATCTGTCTATGGTCCTTGACTCCTTATTCCGGGGATGGACAGATGTAGAAGTCTCCGATAATTCCTTCTTAGTGGCCACCGCCACCAACATGACATCTACAGGAACTCCTTTAGTTAAAAATCTTTTGTCATCTGGCGTGGTGATAAATTTGTTCAGCTTCCAAGGGACAGGCTCCACTGTATCTGGAGAATCCCACACCTTTTGAGATACTAATTCCATCAGTTAACTGAAAGGTGGAGACACCCAGGTGGCTGAAGGTTAAGACCCAAAAGCCTTCAGATACATGGACTCCTCATCAGATGGGGTAATGGGCTTCCAGCAGCTTCACTGTCTATGGAGTTCCAAGATGTCCGCAAAGGATACATCTTCAGAGGGCGACCGTAGGGACCCTTCTGGCTCCTAGTGGTCTGTGTCCAATGTAATAGACTCATCCAGGGAGTATATATGTTTCCTCTTGCATGTTTTCTTCCGGGGAACCTCTTTGGTGGGGGATTCCAGAGAGGTTTCAGAAGAAAGGGTCTCACCCAATGGGGCTTTCTGAGGCTCAGGGTCTTTGCGCTGCTGGGTAGTTGCCTCTGCAGAGGAAGATACCGGTGCTTTCCGGGACAGAATGCTTGGTTCCAACAATATAGATGATGTCCGTGAGGACAAAGCTCTCCTCATGGCTGTGAAGGCCCCCTCCTATGGCCCGTGACAACTCCGGGTTACAAAAAATCTGATGACTTATCTAGTACCATGGGGGTTGGCTCCAAAGCTGAGGTAGGAGCTGAGCTCACTTGAGCCGATGCCCCAAAGGGTAGAGTCAGAGCTGAAAGAGTCACAGTCCGGCTGCCCCCCCCCCGACCCAACTGGTGAGTGTCGGCTCCTAGATACCTCGGAGGGCTCCAATGTATTCAGAGTGATCGGACTCGAAGAATCTTCAGAAGATCTCGGTTCCATCAGTTTTAACACTGTCAGTGCCAAGCCTTCTGGCTCTGGAAATCGAACTAGAGTTGGAGGAGGAATGGAAGATACAGGGACAGGCACCGTCGACTGCAAACTCACCTGAGTCGGTGCCGACAACAATTTAGCAAGTGCCGGTGTCTGCAGTAATCTCTGTGCCATATGATCCACATCAAATTCTGATACGCTCCTAGAGGATCTGGAAGATGATGGAGCTGATTTTACTGATTGGAGCACAGGAGACCTAAGAGTCAGGGAGATCAGCTCCAAAGCAGTTGAGCAGCTCAAACTGTAAAGACCGTCAGTTCTGACACACATGGAACCAAAATGGTTGGTCTGTCTTGATCAGATTTTTTAGAGATTGTCGGAGACATTTTGGGCTGTTTTGTCGATGGCTCCGACAACATAGAAGGAGGATTTAACTAAACCTTTCAAAATACACTTGTTCTTATTCTCTTGTAAGATCCTAGAGCTACAGGAATGACAAATAGAGCATGTTTCTTGCAGATGGATTGCTCCTAAACAATAAACGCAGTCCATATATTCTTTTTTGATAGCCATTTTTTGGGAACACCTAGGACATTTTTTGAAGCCAGATGGCTTCACTTCTTTTTGCTTTGACATTGCTAACAACACTTCTACACACACACCCTAAAGACACCCTCTAACTTAAATGAGAGCCAACAGAAAGGAAGGCTTTCTAACTTAAACAAGCCTTAAAACAAATCAAAAATTCACACACACGCAGTCAATGCTTCAGGTAACCTTAAGATTATTGGTAACTAGAAGCTAGATATGGAACCCAAATTTAAATGCTTATAAGTATCTATCTATCTATATATATATATATATATATATATATATATATATATATATATATATATATATATATCTACAAATACACTAAACTAACCATTCTATAGTAAATACACTGCAAGCCAATAACAAGGAGTAGGGATAAAGGGTTAAGTACAAACGACCCTCAAAAAACACACAAAAAAAATCATATTTCTAGTAATATATATGAAAGAACTAACTGCTTATCTATCCAGATAAAGGCCTAAACATGATGGCCTGAAGAAAACACACTTTAAATATGTAAGAAACAACTAACAACTATTTTGCAAGAGTACAATTTCTAATAATATAACCTAAAGGACTATCAACACAGCCTAACTAACGGTTTATCTATCAAATAAAGGCCTTAACACAACGGCCTGAAGAAACACACTAACTAAATAATAACTAAATAACTATTCTAATAATATCTAAAGATACTAATCACACTTCTGACTATGGAAAAACTCAAACATTTTAGCTATAACGAGTTTTCAAGATGAAAAAAGCAATTTCTACTTTACCCGAGATATTCGGAGATCCGATTTGTTTCAGTGGCAAACAAGATCTGAGGAAAGCACTGCAGCATCATGGAATAGGGATGGAGCCACGAGCTAGTTTCAGATATCGAGCTTTAGTAAGTGGCTGAGTCAGAACTGAGGATTGGTTCTGAACCCATCAGTATAGAATGAAGACAAGACAGAACAACTTCACATCATATGTTCTATGTTTTTCTCATTACAACATTTTTTCATTCTTATGTTTTGTAGTGCAACATGGTACTTTGTGATTTAAAATATCTGTACTTGATGTTTTGTGGTGTAATATGATACTTTGTGATTTATAATATCTGTACTTGATTTTTGCCAGATTATGATTGCGGAGCCATTCTCCCTGGGCCTCCACAGAAAATGGTCACTTTCTGGCCCGGTCAGACTTTCCTGGTAAACAAATGTCAAATAAATAAATACTATTTAGTATAACCTTAACCCTGGATTTATATATAGATATTTTTTTTTCTGGAAACACTATTATTATTAATTTAAGTGTACTTTATTTACACTGAAGAATCACTATACTCCTCTTTAATATACTTGTTGATTCCTAAAGTTCAAGTTAATTCAATCTGTAAAGTTTCCCAAAGGAAAAACAAGAATGTCTTACAGTCACTAGACTTGGTATTCTAAGTTAGTTCAATGTGCCTTTTGTACATCCACAAGCAGGTTTCTAACACTCTCTGAGCATTCACAATAAGGCTCCTGGTATTCCACAACGTCTGGTCAAGGTTCTGTAAGAAACATGGCTGGCAATGTGTCCTATCTGTAGCCTGTAAGCACTTGTCACTAAAGGTGTGCATCCTCTCAGCAGCCACATGGTGAACATTCAGAGTTTCACATCACAACAGTTTTTATTTATTTTTGTTAGTTTAGTTTAGTCAAGGAGAGCAGGCAAAATTGTCAGCAGAGGATTATGGCAAGCTGACAAAGAACCAGTTGGCCAAGGTGTGTGAAGCCAAAGGACTGGTGTATGCCAACTTGACTACAGAGGAAATTATTTCAGTCTTAGTCACAAATATAACATAGACCAGAGACCAGGAGGATAACCAGTCTGGTGATGGGAATTTGCAGCCTACGGAAACAGGACAGTTCACTTTTTTCTCAGAGGACTTAAAAATCCATCTTTAGTTAAAGAGACTTGAACTGGAGGCCAAACTTATGGAATTAGAATCAGAGGAGTGACTGACACAGGCAAACTAGATGGAATTAGAATCAGCAGAGAGACTGCAGTATTTGGAGACTGAAGAAAATGAGAAACTGTGGCATTTGGATGCTGAAGAAAATGAGAAACAGCATCAACATGAGAGGGAGATGTTGACTCTTCACTAGGGTCATGGAGATAATGGGGAAGGGAACAACCAAACCCCAGAAGCAATAAAGGTCAGTAAATTTCTTCCACAATTTACAGAGGGTGATAATTTTAATAGTTTTATTCATATATTGAAAAGGGTATGTAAACAGTATAATGTTGACCATGGACTCTGGGTAGGGATCCTGACCCCCTTACTCCATGGTAAAGCTGTAACTACTGTTTCTAAATTGTCTGATATTGATCATCTATTCTAAACTATGAAAAAGTCAAGAAATGTTTACTTTAATGTTTTAAGTTAAAACCTGAAGCTTACAGAAAAAATGTTTTCTGAGCATAGACACAAGGCAGATGAAAGTGTGGGTGACTGTATTGCTGAGTTAAGCTCTTATTTTCATAGGTGGGTGACTGGGTGTCACATCACTACTTTTGAAGAGCTGGCAGACCTTTTGGTGAGGGAACAAGTCCTTAGCGCTTTGCCTGAGGACATGAGAATCTGGTTGGCAGACCGAGAATGTAACTCTGAAGATGAACTGGGGAAAACATTGGATCTCTTCTTAGCAAGCAGAGCATCAATGCATAGGAAGAGGATACCCAGTGCTGAACATGGAAATAAGGGAACCCATGGTGGGCAGCCTAAACCACCCCAAAAGAATACACCAGTTTCTGGGGAACCCACTAGTTCAGGTACATGACCATGATCAATGTAACCACTGGTGCCATGTAGCATACAGATGTCCATGGAGGTAAGGTGGTGAACAAAAGGTGGGGGAGCCAGCATGTGGAATAACAGTATGGCAGTGGCAAGTTGTCTGGAGACAAAAGGGGTACCAAACTATCACAAGAGGTTATATCCTGTCTTAGTGGATCGAAAACAAGCTACTGCTAAGACAGACACAGCCTCTGACATAACCATTGTGAAGCCTGCAGTGGTTAAAGAGGAGCCTTACTTCCTTGGGCAGTCGACTCCAGTCAGAGCTTCAGGAAGGTCCCCATTCCAAATGCCTCTGGCCAGGGTTCACCTTGACTGGGAGGGTGGAAAAGAAACAAGCAAATAGGTGTGTTGGAGGACATCCTTACAGATGTCTTAATAGGGAATGATTTTGATAATAAAGTACCTTGTGTGCATGCAGTTATATGCAGTCAGGCTTGGAGACAGGCATGTAGATCTGGTAAAGTGGGAGAGACAAGGCAGATGACCCAGACGACACCACACTTGAAGTTAGGGCTGGTGGTATGGCTATTTCAGGGAGGGAGCTACCCTGTAGCAGTCATCCTGAAGGTGAGTCACAACTGCTGGTAGGTACTGATGTTCGCTTAGACAGAGTGACTTGCAAGTGCAGAGGTGAGTGGTAGTACCCAGGTTGACAGTATGGCACCTGTGTTAGAGGATACTAAACTTCCTGTGGAAGGTGAGCTGGGAAGAGTCACAAAAGTAGAGCCGAGACAGGCTCAGCTCTCAGACCCTACACTAAGAGACTTGAAGGAGATAACTAGGCAGGCACCTGATTCTTAAGGAAAACGGAGTCTGTATACTTCAACAAACAGTTACTGTATAGAGAGTGGACACCAAGGGAGTGCTAGAGGATGAGGTAATAAAGCAGTTGGTAGTGCCTAGAGCCTACTGTCTGGCACTTCTAGCCATAGATCATGACATTCCTTTTGCAGGTCATATGGGCATAAAGCATACCAAGAAGCATATTATGCAGAACTTTTATTGGCCTGGGACTGCAAAGGATGTAACAGAGTACTGGCAGGACATGTAAGCAGTGCCAAAAAGTAGGAAAGGCAGGAGACAAGGTCAAAGCTCCTTTGATGCCTTTGCCTGTGACTGAGGAGCCATTTCAGAGGGGTGTTATGGATATTGTGGGACTTCTGAGTACCCACCGCTCCACAGGGAAGAAGTTTATCCTAGTGACAGTAGATTATGCTACTAGATACTCTGAGGAAGTGGCTCTCTCCTCCATTGAGGCAAAGACAGTGGCAAATGCTTTGTTAATGATTTTCAGCAGGGAAGGTTTCCAGAGAGGAATACTGACTGACAGAGGTGCCAATTTCATGCCTGACCTGCTGGATTGTCTGTGGCAGCACTGTGGGGTGAAGTACCTAAAAGCCACCCCTACCATATTTAGACTAATGGTGTTGTGGAGATGTTAAACTCTACACTAAAGACTATGCTATGGGTATCTGCAGACCAGTTTAAGAGAGAATGGGGCAAATATTTGTCACACCTGCTGTTTGCTTACAGAGAGGTACCTCAGGAATCCACAGTTTTTTCACCCCTTGAGTTGCTGTATGAACATAGGGTGAGGGGGTCTTTAAATTTGATTCATGATGAGTGGGAGGGTTAGTGTGAATCCCACAAGGACTCTGTTGTGGCATATGTCCTAAACCTCAGGACAAGGCTTAGGGAGCTCATGGGCTTGGCCCAGGAGACCCTGGCAGGAGCCCAACAACAGAAAAATGTCTGGTATGACAGGAATCCTCGAGCCAGAGAGTATACTGTGGGGCAGCAGGTTATGGTTTTCCTTTCTGTCAGACACAATAGGCTGCAGGCAGCTTGGGAGGGACCCTTCAAAGTGGTAAGGAAAGTCAGTGATGTTAACTACATGGTAGAACTACTAGGCAGGAGGTTGGGACATAAACTTTACCATGTTAACACAATGAAACTTTACCATGATATGGAGGCCCTGGTGCTACATATTTGCAGTAGGAGGCAGCAAGACTCTGACAGGGATCTATGGCTACAGCAAGCCAGCCAGCAAAATACCAAGTTACTACGGTGGAGCCTAGGGTTGCAGGCATATGATATGACAGTGCAGCACAGTAGTGGGATTAGCAATGCCAATGCAGATGGGCTCTCAAGACAGGGCATGGTGTACTGTATTCCTAGATAGGCTGATTGCTCTCAAGCAATGCTTCTCAAGAAGCACTTGAAAAACTAGCGTGAGTCTTCAAAGGGGGGAGAGATGTGAAGATAGGCAGTACTGCCAGTCATGCCAGGAGAAGTAGTGTATTGGATGTGTAACATATGCCAGCAAAGCTAGCTGGAATTTTGTAAAGAATTATATGCCATTTGTATATCAAAATGATTTGTATAGATGCTTGTGCTAAAAATGTATCTGCGAAGTTTGCTTGTGTTAAAATGTATCAACAGTGTGTCCTACTGTTAGAAAGAGAAAGGTACATGCATTATTATAACTGTTTAAATGTATACATTGTAACAGCATATACTGGGAGAGAAGAGGTTAATCCACCTGACTTTGGAAAACATTCTTGAAATTAAAGTACTTTATGCGTTAAGCCATAAAGATATGTTATCCCACAGTTTTGAATGGAGCCAGAGACACAATGTCTGTGCTAGAGAATTGGTTGTATCTCCTGTAGGAAGAGTGGAGTGGATTTATGGTTTTATGACTTCCAGCAGCATCACCATATCTGAGCAATGCCATATCTGTGTGTATTGCAGCATATAGGTGGTAAACCCTGGTAGCTTTTAGTGCTGGTGATAGCATGGGAAGCAGAGTCAGATGACAAGATGCCTGTACATGTGATGTCATTCTATACAGAAATAATGTTTTCATATTAGAGGAGACTGAAGTCTCAGCAACATTCTGTATTCTGTCTTGGATCTGACAACAAGGACCACTCACTCATCTTGCCTTACTCTATTCAGTAAGTAAGAACAGTAATTCTTTTAGTCAATCAGGAACAGATAGTGACATTAGGTAAATACTGTTTTTCTTTAATTGTGTGAAACTTTCCAATTGTGTTATTTTTAATATCACCCATGACTGAAACTCTGATGTTTACTGTAAACAGATATTTACTATTGTCTTGTTCTTTTATTATTTATCATTAAATATATTTAAAGTTCTCATTGTAGCTGGTCCTTTTAGAAAATATTTAAGTTTTGAGAGTATTTGCACATGTTTATTTGGTGATGACTATGGACCCTCCTGAAGACTGGCTGTTTGGCCAACATTACCATTTGTATTAGTATTAATTGTGCACAATATAATTGGATACCCTTTTAAGAGCCTTATAGTAACTGACTGGTGGCAGTGAATCTAACTTATAGTCTGTGCAAAGTTGGTAGAGCTGGTAATCTGTGCCAACCTTTCACAGATGTGTGTATGTGTGTTTGTGTGTGTGTGTGGAAATTAAATCTCAAAGAGTGTGTGTGTCAGTTACTTGCTACAAAAAGCACTGGTTTCACAGACAGGGTGCGGGAAGACTTGGATTGGACACTCGGCTGAGGACCTAACCCTACAGCTGTGCCAGTGGGGAGTCTTATTGGGGACCTGGGAGGAGACAGATATAGTGAAATCTAGACCCCAGGTTGACTTTGTTTCCTGCGTGCTCTTAAGGGAAATTGTGCTTGATGAAGAGAGGTCTGCATCTGGAAATATATACATTTGTGTTCCAAGTGAATGTCCCTCTCCAGTGTCAGTGGTGTGGATTCAGGCTTTTTGATTACTGGCCCAGAGTGGGGATGTCACAATACACACACACACACGTATATATATATATATATATATATATATATATATATAGTATGATATATATATATATATATATATATATATATATATATATATATATATATATATATATATATAGTATGTGTATAATTAAACTAATTTAATATTGAATTGAAAACATCAACAAAAAAGTTCAAACATACACAATACTGAAAACAAAAAAATATGGAATGCAGTAATATCAACAAAGGAAAACTATTTCCTCTCCCGATAGTAACCCTAAAACCTCCCATAACACCAGCTTCAAATTTGTCTGAATAGTGGTAATGTTATGGGAAGGTTTTTATGAAGATAAGGTGTAGGGTTAGGGTTGAGGGCAGCATTAGGTTTAGGATTAGTACTCATTACTAAAGACGACATGTCCTTGGACTCCATGTACTTAAAAAGCCACTGACAAGTACTGTACAGCACCCTCAAAAATTCCATGCAACACACGTTTAGATCCAAAAGGCACTGTGTACATCCTCTGCTTTGATAAAAATCTGGTATATCTACTGATTGATTGCAAATGTCCCCTGCATGTCAGGGGACAAATGAGACATGTGACAAGGTTGAGCACCCCTGGAAGGCTGCACTACAATGGATATACTCCCATCAGATGCATTGCATTCATTGGCTGCTGCATCTACAGAAGAACATCTACACTTTTGCTACATGAATATCTTTCTCTGCACAGATGAGTCTGCTTGTGCCTTTGCTGTGTTGCTTATCTATGTAGAACTTGAGTGGAGCTAAATGTTTGGGAAAATCACCTGACCCGTTTTAAATATGTAATAAGTCCATTTGCTGCTGCCCATTGCCACTATACTCTGTAGACTCTGAACAGGCATGCAGCTCATCTATGAATCATAATTAAAGAAGAATACGGTACCAAGAAAGATTTTAAATGCCTCTGAAATATTTTCAGATATGAAAAGGTAATATTTAAAAAAAATCCACAGAACAAGCAGATGGTATGAATATACATGTTACAATTCATAGACACTGAATCCATTTCCATTTGACTCTGTTATTGAAGTGGCAAACTATTTCAACTAGTTCTTTATGAATACAGTGGCACTTTAGATTATACATCCAATGACAAGGGATTATTACATCACCTTTTCTTCTCTCTCTATTAAATCAGCAGAGTACCACCTAGTACCAATAAGTCTTATTTGGAAACTCCTTAAAAAGCTCAAATTATCATCTCCTTCCATTGATAATCTCACCACAGAGTGGCTTCACTTTGCCACACATGACATAGCTTACCTGGGCACTATTTTGCCAGTCACTTCTTCATTTCATCTTATGTGCCTTCACTCTTGAAAGGACAGTAGTAGCTTCCCTTCACAAATGTGTTTCCTTGAGTTCCTGTTATACATTCTGTATATAGCCCTCTTACATGCCTTATCATAAACCTTTGAAAAACGCATTCATTAAAATCATGTAGTGCTTGGCTCAACAAAACTTCCTTTTCCCTTTCCAACATGGTTTCAGAGCTAGTTATGGTACTGAACTACTCTTTTTGGGTCCTACAAACATAAAATAAATTAACTCACTCAAGGTAATTCTGCTGTACCGTGAGATTTTTCCAAAGTTTTGACACAGTTAACTCTCAACCTTTTACTACAGTGTTTAGTTAGTTGTGGTTTGGCCATACAGTTCATTATCTGATTTTCTAGTTCTCTGGTTTCCCAGTCACAGTTGTCAACATGTGCTGATATGATATCTCCTCCTCTCCATACCTAACTAGGAGTGCCAGAATGGATCTGTTTTTGGCCCACTCTTCTGTCCCTTAGCACCTTCATGAAGAACATGATCATGTACTGTAAAGTAACTGGTTTATAATGTATGTTGCTCATTTCATCCCTTTCTGTGTCAGCTCAAATATTATAAAAATTATGCTATCGGTACAGCAGTTTTTCCAAAACTGAAGGTTGGCTTTCAGGGTTTTCCACCATAATGCAACTCAGATCAAAGGCATACTTTTCTGGCCTAATGCATGCATTATTACCAATCTACTGCAGCTGCCAATTTCCTCCAAGGACTAATCCTTTATTGATGGTCACAGTAACAAATGTCTCATTGTATCTATTGATTCAATAACAAAATCTTTACTTTAAATGTGTAACAATGAAGAAAAATCAAAGACAAGGACAGCCCCACAGTGCAAAACACTTTGTAAGCAGCTTTATACATACAGCAACTGACAAATCCATTCTGCTGTCCAGCCTCTTTTATGACTTGTTTATTCTTGCCAGCCTATGCTAGCTCAAATGGCACAGAAGAATAAAGCTTGACTATGGCATAAGGAACCCTAGCTCAACCAGCAGGTTTAATACCTGATACAGCTGGCATAAGGAAGAGGAATGATAAGACTAAGCATGTTCATCTCTTCCAGGAAGGAGGGTGAGAATAGGTTATGGAGGCACATGGGTGAGACAGACCAGGCACATGTGGTGATATCCATCTCATGTCAGTAACACAATGCTGCAGTAGAAAGGAGGTGTTTGTGAGAAGTGTCAACCACAGAGACAGGGGCCTTCCCTTGTGATGCCATTGCACACTCATTCTATTGACATAGCGCAGGATATCAGTGGGAGGTATGGCTCTTAGTAAAAAAAGAAACACCTCTGTGCAAGACTACTCTTTATCTCCATGCCACCTCCTCTAACCTACTGTAGAAAGTACAGTTATGTAAGTAAACTACCATAACAGTAGACATTTGAATGATCACTGCTGCGGTAGCCTTAGCTATATGGGTTATATCCTGCTTAGGATATAAAAGCCACCCAGCTGTCAAAGCTTCAGGGCACCTTCCACATGCCTAAACTGTTCATTAGCCAAAACCTTCAGAGCTTTCATGCCAACAGAGAGAGGATGGCTGAGCCCTCAAAGGGCAATACAAGGAATAAAAAAATATAAATGTCCACAACCTGGCATAAACAACACACCAAAGAACGAGGAGGATGGAGGAGAGAGGGAGTATCTACTGAAGCAATGATCATTCAAACATCTATTTTTATGGTAAATTTACTAACATGACAGTACTATGTTCATCATATTTTTTAAACACCTTTATTAAATTATGACTAAAGACATAGGCAAACATAGATTAACAGAAAAGAAAACAAACCATATTCATGCTTTCATTTACATACTTTATATATCATGAACATTTTCTTTCTTTGTAATTAACATCAGTTCAGCATTCTCTAAATTGCTGAATTCCTACCTTCCACTGAACCTCACTCCTTCTCCTGAACATTACTCTGTATTTATATTTGTTCCCATAATTTCCATTTATTTCTATGTAGCATGCTCCTTCCCTTTTCCAAAGATCAGTCTTCCAGATCTTATATCTCCTTTATAATATTCAAGACTTCAAATACAGTTGGTTTATACTTAGATTACCATTTTGTAGTAATTGTTTTTTTTTGGCAGCCAACAGAATTAAACTTAACAAGGCCTTACTATGTCTTGGCAATTCAGATCCTGTGCACCAGCTCAAAACCATATCTTTAGTTATAGCCATTTGCCCAACCAATATTTCTGACATAATACTCTGAAGGAAATTTTTAATATTTGCCAATTCACTGCATTACCACAACACATTTGCCCAGTTACCTCTTTCTTTCCAATTATACCTCCAACATTTGCCAGCTACCTGAGGAAAAATTATCTGAAGTCTACATGGGATAAGAAAATATATATATGCAAACACTTCTAAGCAAAGATCCTAAATCTTTTGGACTTTGTTGCAAAGATGAGAGCCATACATATGTCCTTCCATTGCTCTTTTGTGCATTGCTTTTCCAGTCTCTCTTCCCAGTCTTTTATAACCTCATCTGATTGATTCTTATAGTTAAAACACAATTATTTTATATGCACTACAAATTATCCCCTTTTTAACAACAGCTTCTGTCTTAGATTCAACTAAGAACCATGCCAGAGCAGGTCTTTCACTTAAGATTCCTATAATGTCTTTCTCTTTGTTTATATTCGGATATAAATCCCTGGTAGGGAAGGCAGGATCTAGCTTGTAGTACAAACATTTTCTTGGTCTCATCCCACTCTTTTATCTTTGTCTCTCTAGTTATTTGCTCATAATACCTTGGTTCATTTGCCAGTTTTTCCAACTAAATTCCAGCCCCCTCGTGCCTATTCTCCATACCCATACTTACAATTATCCCTATTGGCAAACTCTTTCTCCAATCTTGTGTTGGCTTCGTTCTTGGAATGCTTTCTGCTACTTTATACATTTAACATTCTGTATGATTGTTATAATTCTCCTTAAGGATCTGTATCCAAAATGTCACCCTTTCTTTATTTCTTGAACCTTTCTGCTTCATCATCATCCCTTTTCATTTTAAATGATAACTTTCTGCTTATGT
This sequence comes from Protopterus annectens, assembly GCF_019279795.1. NCBI lineage: Eukaryota > Metazoa > Chordata > Ceratodontiformes > Protopteridae > Protopterus > Protopterus annectens. Next base: position 1,042,741,499 of record NC_056739.1, on the reverse strand, counting down.
TACCTATATGAGCCTTAACTATGTAGCTCTAAAATATCCCTTCAAATCATGTAATACTAAACCGTTTGTTCTCTTGGAAGGATCAACTTATCCTACTTAACTCTTGCCTTCTTCCCCTCCAAGATAAATTCCTTCAACTCTTTATTAATTATTGTCCACAACTTCTCCTATGGTTGATAAAAAATATGCTTGACCCATAAATAAAATTGAAGGGGCTAAAACATTTTCACTGCTTGTATCTTACTATTCATATCCATAAGCAGGAGTTCCCAGGTTTCCCAGTGTTTGTATTATCTAATTGGTGTGTGTGGGTACATAATTAACAGTTATAGCCTTTGTTTTATCTTCATTCATTTTATATTCTCAAAATAGTTGAAATTGTCTTAAAATATTCCATAATACTGAGATGTCCTTTTCTAGACCTATCAGGTACAAAATAATTTCATTTGCAAATAAAGCCAACTTGTCTTGTGAACCATGCCAATTATATCCTTGCATTTCTGAGTCCATTATTTTCTTTGCCAGTGGCTCTAAATATAAAGCAAACAACAATGGAGAAATAGGATACTCCTGCCTGGCTCTTCTGTTTAAAAACAACTTATCAGGAAGAAACCCTCTCACTTTAATTCTTGCCTCTGATTCTTCAAATATCCTCCTAATTAACCTTGCTATTGTATCAGGGAATGCAAATGCTTCCATTGCCCTACTCATAAAATACCAGCTTACTCTGCTGAATGCCTTCTCTGCATCAAGACCCACCAGCAATAGCAGTACTTCCCAACATTTTGCTTCCCTCTGCATCATCATTGTTTTATTAATGTTGTCAAATTTTTGTCTCCCCTAAACAAAACTATAAAGATCCATATCTATCAGTTTGGCAACACCTTTGCCATTCATTTAGGTACTACAGATATAAACACTTTATAATCATGGTTTAAAATTGAAATGGCTCTATATGAAGCTGAGTCTGATGGGTCTTTACCATCCTTAGGTAAAACAGCCATCATAGCTGTCTTCCAAGATGTTGGTGCTTTATCATCATTTTAAAATACTTTTAAACAAAATCTTCCGGATCTTTATCACTTTCTTCCCTCCTAATTTCCAAACTTGCACAGGAATACCATTTGTTCCTGAAAACTTTCCTGAAGATTGATTATACATCACATCTCCTCCTATCTTAAATGTTAGTTGTTGATCCTCGTTTTCCTCTAACCTTGGCATAATTAAGTCTTCTATAAATATTTCCATTTGTGCTCTTTCTTGATTTCCAAATTTCTCTACTTTAGAGAAATGGTCATAAAATTTCTAAAATATCTCGAAAGCCTCTACAGAGTCTGTGTTTATTTTTCTTGCTATATGCTAAGTTTGGCAACAATCCTTTACACTTCCTGCTGACCAAGTTGTTGTGCTAAACATTTTTGTACTCTGGAGTTATTATCAAAACATAGTTGCTAACAGCAATATTTCTAAACTTATGCATATTATCCAAATACTTCCTTATTTTCTGTATAGCACTCTGCATTCATGCATCTTATTCTGTGAGGTCCCCCTTAATCTGCATACTTTTTTTTACCTTTGTCAGCCCCACTAAATAATTCCTATTACTTCTTAATCATGTTTATTTCTCTTTTATTTCTACTCTATTAAACTCCGTTTTCATTTGTTTTTAAACTCTCATTTTCATTTTATTCCACTCACTAGCTAGAACTTCTGAATATACTGAAATCTTCCCAAACAACTCTCAATAATTTGCACCACCCACTCCTTAAATTCCTCTTTTTGACAGGTAGGTGAGAAAGCACAATTGTTTCAGTTTTACTTCATTACCCTGCATTTTTATTTTAGTTTTTATTGATGCATGATCTGAAATAGTAAATGGGTATGTGTCAAAGTTTTCAAATAAATGTACATGTTTCTGCGAAATATAATTTCTATCTAGTCTAGCTCAGTTATTGTACCTTGGGGAATAATATGTAAATTCTGTCTGAGTTCCTGCTACTGAATTCACATCTTCCATACCAAATATTTTCATAAATTTCTTTAGAAATCTACTATCTTTTCTTATATTTCCCTTCTAGGTCAGTACTCTTTCCTTTTTGTCTATACTTGTAATGCCTTTTGCATTCCAAGATATTATGGATAGTGGAGTCATTGTGATAAAAAGGTATTGTTCCCACCTATTATACATGACAGTTTTTTTAATGTATATTCCAACTTTTGTTACATGCACCCACTAATATTTGGCAGGGTGATCTTTTATACAGTTGTTTCTTCTCATATCCGTCTAAACCTATGTCACATTTTCAAGACTTTTTGTTTTAATGAAAACCCTTTAAAATAACTTTTCTGAACAGACATATTCTAGCCATTGTTATTGTCTAAGTGTTTTTTTTTTTAGAAGAGACATTTTTTCCCCCAAAGGGAACATACCTGCCCAGCAAAGGAACAGAGCAAGCCAAAAACTCAAATGCCTCAGAGGAGTATAATCTTCAGTGTCAAGAAAACTTAGAAGGTCTTGGCATCCAAACCTTACTTTTTAGTCAGCTCAGCTCAAGTTGACTGATGGTTTTGGCATGTGGAAGGTCCTCTGAAGCTTTGAAAGCTGACTGGCTGTTCTGTCATATGCAGAATATATCCCATATAGCTAAGGCTAGTAGATAAGGACAGCAGACATTGGAATGGGATAGGAGAAAAAAATCTGTTTTTACTAACCTCATTTCTTGGTATCCTTCTAACCTGCATCAGCCATACAACAGAATAGCTAAGTTTGCCACTGGACAGAATTCAAGTGATACACCACTGTTGCTTTCTTAGACAATACCAATTGGCTAGAATATGTCCTGTATATTATATATGCATACTACTGGAATTAGAGTGCATAGTGTGTTTCAGTCGAAAACAAAAAGCCCTTAACATTCTATTTCTCCATGACAAGTGTTTGCCACTTTAATGAAGTGGTATGAAAACAATATCTTGCCTTAACACCTGCACTAAATAAACAGTATAGAGATTCCACCTCTCTGGACACATTCAAATATTTTAAACAATTTTACCATAGTTATTCAACAAATTCTCACAAGCTATCTTTTAAAATGCACTCTGTAACCATCTTATGGATAACTGAAACCCCAAAAGTTTTCACAGTATCATCTTACTGATTAGGCATCCTATTACTTGTGATTAACTCTCATTGTCTTACTTCCTTTCCTGTCCTTCAACCTGCTTATCAGTTTGAATGTTGTATGACTCTTTTTTTTTTTTTTTTTGCAACCATTATTCATGTTTTGCTTGTGTACTTGTATTTGTTAGTATGTATATTGTTGGCAAACTGTAGTTCTCCGGCTTGTAAATTATACTGTATAGAGATGGTATTTATACACGATTATATATGTATATTACTGGAATTAGAGTGCATACTGTATTTCAGTCCAAAGTTTTTTAATGAATCACACAAATTTTCTCCCTGGGTTCTGCTGTTCAATCAGACTATAAAGGTTAATGAATGCAAACTAAATTAAGAAATGAAGATGTGTGAGAATCGATTTTTCCCAGAGTGTAGGATGCATGTCACAATCTCCTTGAGGTATTTACTAGTTAAGAATTTTGCAAGACTTTAAAAATACACTGGATGGGTATCAGACAATTCTACTGAAACAGGTCACAATCTTATGGTTAGCAAGATCCATAATAAGCAGGGAAACTGGCAAACAGGGTGGGCAAAGACTGCATATTATAAATTATGTTTGTGTTCCTTTACATCTGCATTAATAAAGTAGATAAAAGGTTTAAACTTATTGCACTAATTTGCATCATGTTTATAAAATAATAACAAAAATGGACACTGTTGAAGAGTCACACAGGCTGCTATGACTCTTCCCCTTTCCACATGAACAGATCTGTAGCCCCCATGGCTAACTTAAACTTACTGTTGTGCTGCACCATTCTAAGTCAGAGGTTTATAGTTTGGGATCAAACTGCATCAGGCTGCATTTGGTTCTTTTAGAATACTCTCAGAAAAACAACTTTTGAATGCATTTACTCATACTGTGATTATGCCTGTCTATTAAGATGGAAAGACTTGAAGCAGAAGTAGTATCAGCGGCACATGGATAATGAACATACTATAGAGGTAAGGGGATGTGTCACCAATTAACACCCTTACAGCCTGATGCCCTGTATTAATGAATGCAGATCTGCTCAGTCTTTAAATAAAAGGTGATCAGAAATGTGGGAGGACATATGTCTTTATCTCACTCTTTTTATTTCTGTACGTTAACAATGAGCTAGTTACAATGCTGAAGACACAAGGGATACATCACTTCTCCTATTACCACTTCATTACTGTTTTATGGCTTAACTTTGTTGTGCAGTATACAACGGGGTGTTAGTAATCTGAGAACTGTCTATCTACTGCTTAGTTTACTTCTCTGTTGCCTTGGAATAGCTTTATGAATAATGAAACTACACTACTGTGTATGGTGGTTTCTTGTTCCTTGACAAAAGCCCTTTTTATGCTTTTGCAGCTTATTAGTGTCTCTAAGCGAGTGTGATGTTCCAGGTCTAACATTTATATTAACAGGCATCTTAAAGAAAGAAGTACATTGTTTTAAGATGCATGGCTTTACAGTATGTTGAAAATTACTTTGGCAAAACATAATTGCATGCCTCTTTAGTAATTGTTAAACATTGAGCAGTTATCAAGTGTCTTGCATTTTTTTTCCAATTTTCCAGAGGAAATTTTACATCTTCCTGTTTTGGCTACACTACTTACTTTAAGCTGGTTCTCATTACAGTCTGAGGAAAAACCTGAAAGACTAAGATTAGTGAAAAATGCAGGTGACAGAATATGAATACTGTGAGCAGCAACTGCCTGAAGTTTTTTATTTCTACAATTTTCTCACACATATAAAACATCTACTGGCCAGGATTTAGACTTAGACATGAAATACAGTAACCATAGCTGGGACAGCTAACCACTTGCATGTGTTCGAAGAATGAAAACAGCAGTCATTTTTTCCCTTCCTCTAATTTTCTAAAGCATTCTGATAACACTCCTACTAGCCTGAAATGCATTGGGCATTATGAAAAAGTAATTCTACAAACTGTAATTCAATGTAGCAACAGGCCATTATGGTTTGATCATAAATCTAAATATATAAAAAGTCCAGTGAAAGAAGCCCTGTAGTCTTTCCAGTACAACCATCAGCTACAGCTATCCCATAAGCAACTGCCTTCTTAGTACCCCTTCCGTTCTCATTATCCAGACAAGTTAATATTACGGTGCCCTGGCTATAATCATTTCAGATCAAGGGTTTTTATTTAGCTTATACACACGGGGTCTACTTTACATGATCAACATTTCAAAATATCAAAGACCATATGGCCAAGACCATATGATCGACATTTGAAATGTCAAATATGTAAAGAACACAAAAACCCCCCAACAAACACTCACCTTAACACTGCTAGCAGGGGGGCCCCCAGTGGGGGGCTCCACCCCCCGTAACTTAAATATACCAACTCCGAGATCACACTACAGTGCGGAAGATGGAAATCTTTCCATTCCGCACTGTATGGAAATGCCGGTTCCGCATGGTCAGCATTTCAAAAGTCGATCATATCGTCTCGGCTATATGGTCTTCGACATTTTGAAATGCCAACCATGTCAAGGGAACCTATACATATATATTTCATAGCATCTTAGGACTGAAATTATTGCTAAGAAATTTTAATGAATAGCTGGATGAAGACTGCCAGAGAGAAAGATGTTTTATAGATAAATGAGACTAAGCCATATAAAAATGAAATATTAGTGAGATGTACCCAGCCAAAAAAATGCAATAAATAAATGGATGCCTCAGCTGCTAATGAATACAAAAAATATCCACTTCTGCTGCAGTACATGGATTCATGTATGATTTGAGAACCTAATCTGTCCTGACATGTCGAATTTGAGAATATTTCTGAGTGAGACTACAACAAAATCTAGTCATACATCTTCTATACTCCAAAATACCCACTTTGAGTTAAAAATGCATCAGACTGATTATCTCAAAATTCATGTATGATCACACAAATCCACAGTTTTAACAATAATACATTTTACTAGTCCCCTAGCTGGATGCATCAGTAACAGAGACTGAGATAACTTTAATTCATTAGCTTATTTCACATTCTAACCTTGTTTGAACAGTCTAAGAAAGAAAATAATACTCCTTCCCCAAATAAAATTTTCAAAATTACCAATGGATACTTCAGTAAGAGAGAGAGAGAGACTGTGTACAGCTTTCATTTAACAGCTTATTTTATGTTCTGATCTTATATGAACTGCCCGAGCAAGGAAACAGCACCACCTCCCCAAATAAAATGTTTAAATCCCCAAATGGATACTTCAACAACAAAGGCCGCCTTGAATTTTAACTTAATAGCTATTTTATGGTCTAAAATTGTTTGAACAGTTTGACTAAGAAACAGCACCCTCTCACCTAGGCAGATCTTTTAGACCTCCAAATTAATAATTCAGCAACAGGAATTGCTAAAAACCTAATTCATTAGCATTCTTAATGCTCTTGTAAGGTACTGTCAGCAAGGATCCATTATCAAGAGCTTAGCTCAATGGGATATGTAGGACTAAGTGGCAGTCCTACAGTATAAATGAATTTCTAACAGCTGGAAATATGAAACTTAACTAATGTAAATGCAATGCAACCAAAAGCAGCTTATTATAACAAAAATACAAAGATAAAATAACTTGACACAAACTTTCAAGGAATAAAAAAATCATTTAATGGACTGTGAACAAGCAATAAGACACATAACTACTGTGCAAGCACTTCTGTATTGTGATACAGACTTCTGAAGATTGGTACTATATTTTAAACTTCTGATTTAAATAGTCATCTAAACTGAATGAATTATCTATAAAATGACAATACGATTTACTCAGGGGACTAATACAAATAACTTTTCCTTCCAGTATGCTAACATTATGAAGTTACCTGAGGCCACTGCAGCCTGCACGGCAACATATTTGACCTGTTTAAAAATATATTTGCAAACACAAAGTAATTCTCATTCAAATATGTTTCCAAAAATTAACATATTACATTTATCTCAGAAACAATAAAACACTACTGGTTATAACTATTCTTGCTGTAGCAATACCAGTGTCATGTGAGATTATACCGTACAAGCTTTGAAGATCATAGGTAAGAAAATCCATAGATTCACCAAATATACATTTAACCTAATTTATAAAACTCCTGAATCAAGAATGTATGTGTACAACCTTCACAAGGTTTTTTTTTCGCTTTATCTTTAATGAGTATTGCAACTGACTTGGCTTTGGAGCCCCTTTCAGAAACTATGGGTCTACCCGGTCTGAGTGGTGGACTCTGAAACTTGTTATATATTTTTGGTATCCTAAATAATATTCCTAGATGTGGAGGGTGATCCTCAAAGTATTTACCCATATCAAGGGAAATCCATTGATTTGCTACCAGAGGCCTTCTGTCCTGCTATATGGTGTGTCAGTATCATTGTTAGTCACTTCATGGTAACAGTTATCATCCAATAACAACTGTTCCATTTTAGTCTTATACACTGAAAATATCTTGCACATACCTTCCCAGCATGAAGTGGCAACTGATGGAATATAACAATAGCTTCAGTCTTTCCATAAAAAGTTCATGTTTCATGTTAATGATTCTATGTGTGAAGAGGCGTTCTACTCTTTTCCAGTATGACTCTCTATGTTTTATTACAATAACAAAGCAATTGCTGTTCTTCAAAGCTGGCCATATCAAAAATGTATACAAAGGTATCAAACTTTTGACATAAAGCAATGGTACTCAGAAGAGAGTCATCCATTGTAGTCACACAGAAAATGTTAGGTTTACAATTAAAACTTGGAAACTGCATCGGTCGATCGGCAAATGGTCGATTTGCAGTTTCCAAGCAGGCAGAATGTCTAACCCAAATCGATCGACTACACTACAGCGAATGGGTAGTGTCAGTTGATCATTTGGGTTCAACATTGTGCAGGGAGATCGTGGTTCAGTAAGGAACAGGGAATTAACCCATTTCCTCACTGAAGTGCAATCTCGGAGTTGGTATATTTAATTTTCAAAGGTGGGGGGGATGTGGGGGGGCATAGTCCCCCCTTGCAAAACAGTACAGTTAACGTACCATTGACTGTACAGTCTAACAGCATGTTAATGTTCATAGCAGGAGATGAGTGAAGTCACATCCTGCTATGTCGAATACATCGAACCATGGTTGTCTATGTATTCATTTTTAAAATGGTTTACTTTTTGGTATGCCGAATTCCACATTTAGTGTTGACATTTTAAACTGTCGACCAGTGCGGTTTTGACATAAAACCAAAATGTTATGATTGTAGTAAAAGTTGTCACCTATTATTATACCCATATCTTAAGAATATACAGCAAGATTTAAAATGCATGAGTCCATAGTTAGACATACAGGAGAAGGCACAGTTCTAAAATGTATCAAGTTGGTTTTGATGGTATTTCTGTTCAGATTATTACAGAGACACCAGTAGCAGCAGTCATGTAGAGCAGTTTGCAGTGCCGAAATATCCTCACAGTTCAAGGTAATAGCACCAGTTTGGAATTACTGTCAAGTATGAGACTTCATTTATAGTTTAATTTCACATCTAAGAAGAATGTATTAAAAAAAATTGGGTCCTGCACTATGCCATGTGCTACCCCATTAGTAGATCAAAACTTTCACCCTTTTTCTAGTCAAGCTTAGAATGAATGGGTTAAACATTCAAAGACTGTAATCTGTTAATCAATTAATTGCAGAAAGTAGCATCAAATGATTTGCTAAGAACAAGGTATATGCCAGTAGTATGAAGTTTTGCATCTATATATTTATGAACATAATTATAAGACTTAATATCGTTTGAAAAACAAGTGATTATAGAAAACAAAGTTTGAGAAACAGGTTTTACTGGTTTCTGTGTAAACTGTGGAACTGTCTGTTAAACTGCAAGGGTCTTAGGATCATAGGAAGTTACTAGGCTAATGGCCCTAGGGCCCTTACAAGTCTAGCCAAGTTCTAACCCTTATTTCCACGATCAGCACCTATTACCCCTGTCCAAGAGGGACACAGGTGGAACCCCCCCGGGGTAAATTTATCGTCACTCATGCAGTCGTCCAAACTGTGTTAGAAGAGAGCCAATGAGGTGCTCTGTTTGACATGAAGTGGAAGTCTGTTTCAAAGGTGTGGTAACCTCTGGGAGACAAATCTGTCCCTCCAGCAGGTTTTATTAATGTCACATACCAGGTTAAGGTTTTTAGAGTAAATAATTTGTGTAACATTTGACTTTTGGATATGAAGCATTTCCGATAATGCAGGGTCAGAGATTGCCTTATATGCAAGGCAGAGATCACCTCTGAGTAGTCTGCATGAAACAGAATAAAGTGTCAATAATTTCAGACGATCCCCATAGACAGATGGTGAAGACCTTACAATTTTGTGAGGAACCTCTGTGGTCTCTTCAATTGCTGCTGGTGTTTGGAAAGGTACATACCAAAAGAAGTCTTGTACTCAGTTATTTGCCTGATGAGGGAAGAGTACAGGGAGGTTATAACTTCTTTTTTTCTGAAGGCAATGCCCTTGCTTATGAGATGAGCAATATAGAATGCCCTTCTTACCACAGTGGAGCCATGGTGGTCAAAGGTAAGGTTGCTATCAACTCATATGCCCAGGTCTCTCACAACTTAGTGCATACTTAAGATGTTGCTATTGATGTGGTAGTTAGCAGGAACGTTACTTTTACCGAAAACAATGATAATACATTTTTTGCACTGAGTTTAAGACCATGACTTTGGCACCAATCATTTGTTTGTGTAAGACCCTTTTGTAGGATGTTGACATCATTTGGAGATTCTATGGCCACTACCAGTTTGCAGTCATCAGCAAACTTTGTCAGCCACAGGCCTGTAGTTTTTGCTTGTATTTTGAAGAAATAGATTCCAAGCAGTAGAGGTCCCGAGACTGATCCCTGTGGAACACCACTGATTACAGGTCTGATGTTGGAGGTGGATTCCCCCATTTTGACTACATAAGATGTATCAGTAAGCCAGTTAGTGACCCATCTAATGATATATGGGCTGATGCCTAGTTGGAATCATTTGTCAATGATGCCTGAGTGGGGGACAGTGTCAAATGCCTTGGCTAAGTCCACGTAGGCTGTATGCACAGATTTCCCCTCATCCATGGCCTTGGTGACTGTCTCAAAGAAGTCCACCAGGTTTAACAGGCATGATCTCCCTTTGACAAATCCAAACTGAATAGGGTCAAGTGTTTGGAGATTACCTATATCTTTGTTGATTAGGTCCATGATGATCCACTCCATGGCCTTGCAAAAGAAGGTAGTCAGGCTAATAGATCTATAGTTCCTGGGGTCAGTGGAAGCACCACTTTTGTGCAAGGGAATAAAGGTGGCTGTTTTCCATTCAGCTGGTACAAAGCTGATGCATAGACTATGACTGAAAAGAATACCCAGTGGTGTTGTTAATTCAGGCTGGGGCCCATGTAGGATGCAGCCTGGGATGTTATCGGGTCCCATAGATGATGTTTTTTTGGCCTTAGAGACAGCATTCATGACCTGCTCTTTAGAGATACAAGGTGGTGAACAGTGGTAGGGATGTCGTGGGTACATGTGATGGGGACAGGAGTTTTCACAGAACTTGTTGGCCAACAGGTTAGCTATGATCACAGGCTCAGTATATGTGGTATCATTAACTACCAATTCTGCACAAATCTGGGCGTTTCCTTTTAGGTTACGGATGTAACTATAAAATGCCTTGTGGTTGTCCTTTGTTGATGAAGCTAATTTGGACTTGTAGTTTGCTTCAGAGGACTTCACAAGAAGTCTCATTTGCTTGTTTAAGCTGAGGAGGGAGTGTTTCCAGTTTAGGAGGGCTCACTCCCACTTACTCTTAGACAGCAATTTCTTCCTCTTATTGTAAAGCCTGTTAATGGCAGTTGTCCACCAGACAGGTTTGCTCTTCCTTGAGGAACTTGTTTTGGTCCTATCAGTATGGCTGAGTAAATGCAGTTATACAGGTGTTTGTATAAAGCACTGGCGTAGACCTCGGCATAGATGACAGTTCCAGCTGAGGGAGGAGGTGCAGTGAAGTTATTTATACCATCCCTTAACAGGTTATAATCTGCTTTGGAGAAGTGTTTTAGCTGAGGTGCTGCTGGGGGGGGGGGGGGTTGGGGTAGGTGTGATAGTTACTTCAAATGAGACCGATCTGTGGTTAGATCTCACCAGGGAGGACCTTGCAATGGGGTTGCTACAGTGGTCCCCCATATTGGTGAGCACCAGATCCAGGATTTTGACACCCCTTGTGGTGGTGTCAACCAGCGGGTCAAGGGCACTGGAATTAATGAAGTCGAGGAACCTTTGCTATGGGGGTGGCTAGAGCCTTTGCCAGTAGCCAAAATCCCGGGGGTGACAGATGAGGACCATTTCTGGCAAAGCATCAAGGTTTGTCGATCATGTTGTCCAGGCTGACAGATAGTGGATCCCCTTAGAATGACACCAGAAGCTAAGTCAGTTATTAAGTCAATCATTTTCTGTTTGTATTAAGACATCATCCTAGGTAAAGGTAAAATGCTGCTTAAGGCTAGGGACATATCTGCATGAGACAAATAGTCCGAGAGCTCAGTCATGTCTCTCTACATATAGTCCAGAGAGGTACATCTCAAGTCGTTTACACCAACATGGGCTATGATGGAGTTATAATAGTACCTTTTGTTGAAAGACTTGAGTGCATGTGTGATACGGCTTATCCTGGCACCAGATAGAAAGCTGACTGTGACCTTTTCCTTATCCAGCCTAATGAGGGAGACATCAGTGTGTCTCACGATGGAATCACCTATGACTAATATGTTTGATTTTGTGTTTTGCCTTAAGGGTTTGACCGGTGAGACACTGGTACGTGAGCTACTATTTGTAATGTGTTCTGCAGAGGAAATATTATGTGTAGCGTGTTTGTATTTGTGAGGTCTCTGGTGTTTAGGTATGTTTCTAGTGAGGACCTCTGCATATGTAGGTATGTTTGATGTGGGTTTGGGTGGAGTAGGAGGTGAGGTGTGCATGCTGGCAACCCGCTCATTGTCATATGTACTAACTGATGTGAGAGAGACCATGGATTTGAGGTTCTTAATATAGTTGCATCTCTCACACATTGTGTTTGTGTGTACTAGGAGTAGAGGGTTGTCAGTGAGCATGAGACAGTTGCTATACTGCCTCAGGATGCCCATGTCGACCAAGCTGGCTAGAGAAACTGTGGGAAATTGTCTATCCATAGTGATAGGTAAATTTATATGATCAGAAAAAGAGGTCACACTTAAGAGTGGCTAGTGGGTGAGTGGTGTGTTGGTACCTCTGAGGCTAGGCTCAATGTTCTACCTGACAGTAGAGCAGGACTTCGAGAAACCTCTGGAGGAACACAAGTAAAGTGCTAAGGGAAAATTTCACAAGAAAAATATTTGCATCTGTAACCACCACTATGCAGCAATGCATGATGGAGCACTACATGCAAACAAGTGCAAACACGGGGCTTAAATAAAACAAAAAAATACCCTTTTTAACTCAAACTAGCCAATAACAATGCTCTCTCTGAGCTCTTGTCCAATCACCCTGGATTAGATGGGGCAATTAGTTGTGTACATAAATTAGTTGGCTGTATGCAGTTTGTATCATCCGATGAAGTCTCTTATTGAGAAATGAAAACGTGGTGAAGAAGTTAAGCGTTAATGGTTTTATGATTTTTTTGTTTGAATAAAGTTATATCGAAGCTGCCATGTATTGAACTTTTTAGTGTTCCTCTTCTTCTAAATGTTGTTTTTATTTGAAAACTCAGGTGGACAGAGGGAGGACATGCAAACTTCACAAAGAAAGCATCACAGTTGGGATCCAAAGCTTAGAACTAAGAGCTGTGACATAACAACTGCCCAGAGGGAAGCCTTTAGCACTGAACTAGAAAAGTCTGTCACTATATAGGTTCATAGGTTCATAGGTTCATACTAGGCTATCTGCCCTGGGGCAATTATAAGCCTAGCCCGATTCTGTATGGCTTACGCCACCCCTTGATTTGAGTATACTGTGCCCTTTTTAAGGTTTAGTTTGCTGTGCCTCTGTCTAATAGTGACACGGGAGTAATCCCTGGGACAAACCTACGATCCCCCATCCACCTATCGAGATTCTTCTTGAAGAGATTCAGTGAGGGAACTAAGAGCAAGTACTATATAATACTATAAGATTGCTGAGGGGATGCACACATTAATCACTATACATAACAGATATAGGCATATATATTTTTTGCATATCATTACTTGAGACATGCAATTTTGCCATAAATGTTTTATGACTAATTCAGCTCCTGAATACTTAAAAACAGTTTTTAAAACAGCTTAGTTTAGCACAGCAACTCCTACTGAATCCACAGTAGTACTGAAACCAAGTACACACATAATATGCTTGTGGAACACGAAAGCCGTGCTACCCTAGGTGCATCTACCTATATAGGCAACTCAATAAACTAATTAACTGCAGCAACCCTTGGTATAGTAATTTCATTGTTTGCACTGTCACATTTTAGGGTTTGCTGCACATTTTTACTATTAATGACTTTCAGCTGGTACCTGTAGAATAAATAGTTACTACTCTAGGAAGTTGCTCCTTGTTCAGACAGTGGAGAAATGGTCTCCTCTGCACTGCTTTTTTGGTCCTTGACAACCTAAGATTGCTGAGGGGATGCACACATTAATCACTATACATAACAGATTTAAAAATTTTTACTTATTTATTCATTTTTTTGCTGTATTCAGAGGAATATTCGATGTGCTACCATGGCAAAGTCTGCATATTTTTTGCCAAAATATGCCTTTCTTTTTTCTCATAGTTTTTGTCTCTCCCTAACAATGAATTAACAAAGTAATTTTATCTTAGTCATTAGTTATCTTAAAAAAATTAGACTTTATTCCAACTGTTGCCTATATTACATACTTTGGGAGGTTTATTTTCTCCCTTTCTTACCTTTCTTCACAATTTTCAAGAGATTTCCTCCTTCTTACGTAAATTATTTGCTTTATCAGTCAGCTTCCTCCATGTGTTTGTAATCCTGCTTCTTCTTTCCTTTAAGAATAACCAACAACTTGTAGTCGAATATATCCTCTATATATATATTCTTTCCTTTGTCTTATCTGGCAGTTAATTATATATATATATATATATATATATATATATACATATATATATATATATATATATATATATATATATATTTTATTCCTTCCTTTCTTCCTCCCCCATCCCTTATCACATTCCCTTTTACTACAACTTTCCATCTTGCTATCACTATCCTCTGTTTGGTATGGTATATTCTAAGGCCTTAGCACTGTCACTCTACAATAACATACCGAGATGCATAATCTCTTTCACACATACCTGTGTACTTCTACACCTTATTCATCAATTATCCCAGAAAACACACTATTACTACTGTCACATTGCTGTTGAAAAGCAGGCAGATTCAACTCAATTGACTATTGCCAAATCCAAGTTTGTCAGGCCTTTATAGTCTCATTACACTGTTTCAAGAGATTCACCAGGCTTCTCAGTATTTTGTCAGTTATGAAAGCATAGTTTTATCACCATCCTAGAACAATTTCTAGGTTTAGGCAAAAAAAAAAAAAAAAAAAAAAAAACACTCTCTGTGTTTATACCGGTTGTTATTAAGAATGTCTGGGGACATATACCCTGATTGCAACCTGTCTGGAAGCCTAGTACTTCTTGTCTTTTGAGAAGCAGTATGTGTCTGAGTCAAGACATTCATCATATTCAGTTGGTGAATATCCTCCAGAAATCCCCCTTGGATATTTCTGGGTTTAACACTGCTAGACTAAAAAATATGTTCATAATGCCAAAAGGATGTTCATCAGAACTGAGCATATGTGTACCTTTGTCCTATTACATAAGCTAAGTATTCTATGTAGTTCCAAAATGGCTTTGTGACCACATCCACAGCAAGTTAAACTGGTAAACTTCAAGGACATAATATGGTCATACAGGACAGGTTCTATAAAAGTGTCATTACCATATCAACAAAGACTATTTCCTGCCAAATAGAATAAAAAATGGGATGTTGACATAGTAAATACCCAAGGAGTGGTGCACGGCGACTGTGGTCCCACTTCACAAAGGCGGTGCCTCCACCGACCCTGGAAATTACCGTCTCATTAGCTTGACAAGCCTTATCTGCAAAGCCATGGAGAGGATCATAATGGAACTCATAAATAAAGACATAGGGAACTTGCAGACTTTGGATCCAACCCAGTTTGGCTTTGTCAAAGGCAGATCATGCCTTTTAAACTTGGTTGACCTTTTTCAAGACAGTCACCAAGGCCATTGATGAGGGAAAGGCAGTCCATACAGCCTACCTCGACCTGGCAAAGGCCTTCGACACAATACCCCACACAGGTATCATCGAAAAACTCATCAGCTTGAATGTAAACCCATACATCACAAGATGGGTTGCAAACTGGCTAAGTGACAGAACCCACAGGGTCAGAGTTGCTGGAGCCATGTCAGACTCAAAGCCTGTCACAAGTGGTGTCCCACAGGGCTCAGTCCTGGGTCCACTCTTGTTCGGCATCTACTTTTCTGAAGTACAAGCAAACACAGGAGGGTTATGGCTGACAAAGTTTGCAGATGACTGCAAACTGGGCGCCATAGTCGAAAACACATCTGACACAGATATCCTTCAGAAGGGCCTCACAGAAACGGATAACTGATGCCAGAGCCATGGCCTAAAGTTAAACGCCAAGAAATGCATAATTATACCCTTCGGGAAAAACAAGGTTACCCCTAGCTACCATATAGGTGGCAATCCACTGAGCACAGAAGAAGTCATCAGGGATCTGGGGACCCAGGTTGACAGTAGCCTTTCGTTTGACACTCATGTTGCTAAAGTAGTTAGGAAAACCTTCTACATTGCCCACCTGATCATGAAGGGATTCACATCTAGATCAAGGGAGGTCATCGTCCCCCTGTACTCATCACTCATTAGACCTATGATTGAGTACAATGCCCCATTCGGAATGTATCTGACCCGACACCTGCAGCAGCTGGAAAGGCCCCAAAATTCCTCACCAAAAGGATAAAGGGTCTCAAAAATATGTCTTATGCTGCCCGACTGAAAGAACTCCAGCTCTATTCAGTCTCATACCGCTTGCTCAGAGGTGACCTCTGCCTGACATATAAGGCCATGTCAAACCCAGGTTTGATGAATATGCTTCACCTCAAAAAATCTAGATCCCTCAGAACCACAAGGGCGGGAGACTTAAACCTTGACACGGTTATTAATAGAACGTGCTGGAGGGACAGATTCATCACCCAGAGACTCCCTATGCTGTGGAACAAAATCCCGGTACATGTGAGGCAGAGCACCTCGCTGGCCTTGTTCAAGAGGAATCTTGACCAATGGATGGGAGATCGCAGATATACCCCAGGGATTACTTCAGTGTCACTGCTTGACAGAGGCACAGCAAAATAATAGGCATAGTTTTATTCAAACTAAAGGGGTGGCGAAAGCCACATAACTATGGGCTAGGCTTATAAATGCCCTTGGGCAGATAGCCTAGTATGAACCTATGAACCTATAAACATCCTCTTTGCTGCTACAAATTTCTCATGCTGTTTACTGTTACATTGCTCTCCTCAAAATTAGGTCCTCTAGAAGTTACCTTTGCCTGGATTTTTGAGAATACTAAATCACAGGTCCTGTTTTTATGACTTTAACATTGGCATGTATGATTCTCCAGTTGATCATGTACAGCTACATTGATTACACAAATCAATAAATGTTCTGACTCACATTGGCAGGAGAGGTAAAGATTTATTTTTTTTTATTTTTATTTTTATTTTACATTTGTTGACCGGGCTAGTCTAGCTGGATATATGTCCATTTTCAGTAGAGGCCCGGGGAGAAAAGCTCCAAGTGTAGATTATAGATATAAAAAAACATATAGGAAACAGAACATAGACATTGTTACATACAATTTTACAAAAAAAGCAGTAAGTAGGGAACATTAATGTAAAAATTGCAAAACCAAATTTTTTTTTTTTTTTTTTTGTCAGAAAGCATACATATAAAGTTACTGTAAGGATAGATAGGATAGGAGAGGAAGGAGTGAGTTAACCTGGGTTGGTGCAGGAGCATAGCCAGTGTTTGTTGAGATGATTTTTTATTTGTTTTTTAAAAAGTGAGAGAGAGCACAAATATGTGATGTCAGAGGGTAATTTATTCCACATTTTTCCAACAGAGTTGGAAAAGAGGCAATCTCCAGCCGAATTTTTAGGTTTGGTAATATTTATCAGTAGCTTGTTGGAAGAACGTAGATGCTTCAGGTTATTGTAAGGTGAAATGAGGTTAGTGAGTATGGGTGTTTTAGTTGGTTGGTATAGGATTGTATGAGCTATTTGGAATTGTTGAAATAGGAGTTGGTTAGGGAGTTCAAGCCAACCTAGTTCTCTTAGGTTCAGGCAGTGGTGAGTTTTAAATGGGGTTCCTGTTGCAAATCGAACAATATTATGGTAAGATTGTGCTAGTTTATTGATATTGTTTTTGGAAAGGTTAGTGAATATAGCAGATGCATATAGTAGAGAAGAGGTTAGATGGGATCTGGCTAAGATTGTCTTTGCGTCTGGTGAAAGGAAGGCTTTGATTCTGTAAAGGGAACCTATTTTCTTATTAACTAATTTGATAGTATTGTTGATGTGCGTATCAAAGCTGAGGTTGATGTCAATGGTTATTCCTAGTAGTTTGGTAGTCATTTCTGGGAAAATAATGGTGTTGTCAATGGAAGTAAGAGTAAAGTTAAGAGGGGTAGATCTATGGGAAGGTGAGAATAATAGCAGTTTGGTTTATTTAGGGTTGAGCAGTAGGCAGCGATCAGTGAACCATTGCTCGACAGTAGTAAAAGCCTTTTGTGTGATAGACTGTAGTTCAGTTTGTGTATTGGCAGAGCAGATAATAGTAGAATCGTCAGCATATTGTATGCAGATAGTGTTTGGGATAGCTAGATGGAGGTCATTTATAAAGATAGAAAATAAAAGGGGGCCTAGGATAGAGCCTTGAGGAACTCCCAATGAGATGGGGAGGAGACTAGATAAAGTATTTTTCCAGAGAACTGCTTGCTGACGTTTTTCTAGGTAAGATGTAAACCAAGTTAAGGAAGGAGGATCAAGTGAGAGTGATTTAAGAATATGCAGAAGAAGTTTGTGGTTAACCATGTCGAAGGCTTTAGATAAGTCTATGAAGACTGAAGATGATAGGATGTAGTTGTTACGGTTACAATTAATGGAGTTGGTAAAGGAGAGTAAGGCTGTAGTAGTACTATGTGAAGGTCTGAATCCATGTTGGCAGTTAGCAAGTAGATTATTGTGTAGGAGGTGGTTAAGGAGTTGTTTGTGAATTCATTTTTCCATAATTTTAGCTATAGGTGATGAGTGCTATAGGACAGAAATTAGAGAGGTCGTTGGACTTACCCCCTTTGTGTAGTGGGATGATATAAGATATCTTCCAAATAGATGGGAAAATTCCTTCCTGTATAGATCTATTTATTAGTATAGAGATGGGATAGGCAATAGTTTTAGCAGATATTTGCAAGTATTCTGCAGGAAGTTTGTCAGCAGAAGGAGTGGTGGGTTTTAGCTTTTGAAGCAGTGATAAGATAAAGGAGGTAGATACAGGTTGCAAATGAAAGGAAGGAGGTAGCTTTAAAGTAGGGAGGGGTAGTTTAGAGGTATCAGGAGATAGATGGCTAGCAAGAGTTTGGATAGTATTAGTAAAAATGAATTAAAGTCATTGGCTGTTTGTGTGGGATTTTCTGGGTTGGAGCCCTCAGGGTTGGTGTGATAGACTGGCTAGGGATAAAAGATTATTGATGCTGGACCAGAATCTTTTAGGTTCCTTGTTGGAGTTTTGTTGGAAATGTTGGAAGTAATTCTTTTTGTCCATTAGGATGGCTTTTTTAGTACTGTTTCTAAGTTCTTTGAAGTTTTGGTGATCTGTTGGATTCTTGGTGGCACGCCATTTTGCCCAGTATTTGTTTCTAAGGATAATTTGTTGTCGGGTGGTTTTGGTTAGCCAGGGTGCTACTTTAGCATTAGTTCTAATAGTGCGATTTGGGGCATAGTGGTCTAGGATAGATAGGAATGTGGAATTAAAATGTTGGACTGCTTTGTTTAGAGGGAGATGTTTTAGTGGAGACCAATTAACTTGAGTTAATTCATCAAGAAAGTGTTCATAGTTGAAATGTTTTTTTGAGCGAAGGGTTCTATATATGGTAGGTAAAGTTAGGGTGGTTCTATGCCTAATGATATAGGTCAATGAGTGGTCGCTTAGTTCTTCAGGGAGAGTGCCAGATTGGTAGGTTTGTTGAGGAGTATTAGTAAGAATCCAGTCTAAGATGGTTTCTTTTTTGTTGGTTTTATTTGTTCTAGTAGGGTTATCTATGAGTTGTGTGAATCCATAAAGGTTAATATGGGAGGTAGGGTTTGTTTTGTTACAGGAATACCAATCAATGTTAAAGTCGCCTAGGAGTATTGTTTCTTGAAAGAGGTCTGTGTGGAGTGTGTTGAGTATGCATTCTAAAGTGTTAATGTTATTTCCTGGTGGAAGATAAGCACATATGATATTAATGGTTTTAGAATTATTGATTTGAAGTTTAGAGGTAAGGATTTCTGCATTGTTATCAGGGCTAAGAGTCTGTTCTATACTGCTAATTTGGATATGAGCTTTATGGAGAATTGCTATCCCCCCACCCTTTTTAGTAATACGATCGAGTCTAATGATGTTATACCCAGGAGGAGTGATTTCACTGTCTTTGATGGATGGCTTAAGCCATGTTTCAGTTAGGCATAAAATGTCAAATTGATGGATTTCTAGTAGGGCATGTACTTGAGAGATTTTATTACAAATACTACGTATATTGAGATGGGCAATGTAGAGGGAGTTAGTTGGTCTGGTAGTAGATCGAGTGGAAGTTTTGTCTTGTTTTTTATAAGTATTTGAATGTGTATGGTTTGGTCCAGGGTTTGGATTTATGTCCCCGTCCAGGAGTAGATGGAGATGTTTAAAATCTTTAGGTTTAAGAAGTTTGTATAAGTTGTCTATTATTTTTTTAGATTTTGATTTGTTTGATTTGATGTGAGAAAATTTGTGGTATTTGGCTGGAGTGTATTTTGCTAGAGTTGTAAGGTTTGGGAGGGAAGAAGAGAAGGTTGATAAAGGTGTAGAGGTTTCTTTAGATGAAGTAGTAATATTAGGGTACAGTGGGTATTCATAGAATGTTAGGAAGTAAGTAGTAATAAGACAGGAGAGAGATGAAAAGTAGACAAGAAGTTTTAGTTGTGTGGAGTTTTGAGTTGTGTGCATTTTAGTAATAGGGGAGGTGAGTGAGGGAGAGAAGTTTGTGTGCAATATGAGTAGTTTGAAAAAGTAGTTTGGGGTGGAGGTAGGATGTTACAAATTAGTGGGTGTGGTGATTGGCAGAAGAGGTAGAGTGAGTGTATGATGTGTAGTAATTTGATTGGGGTAGATGAAAGAGGGGTGTGGTTTCTAGAGGTATTAATGTAGGAGCACTGGGGGTGGGTGGGAATTGGGGGTAGGGTAGGGGAGCGGAGTGAGCCCGCAGGGCGAACGGAGCGGGTAGAGACAAGAGAGTGGACAACCAAGTAAGACAATCAGTAGAAAGGGAGTAATCAGAAGGTAAGTCTAAGAGTGGGAGAATGAAAAAGTGAGTAAAACAGGCCTAATCTAAGGTGCTTATAGACAGGAGTCTGTTGCAAGGCTACAGTAAGGTACGTGTATGTAGGAGAAATAGAGGGTAGTCAGTAAATCCAGGGGTGAGGATAGAGAGGTGAAGCACAAAAACTAAGACTAGACAGAGTAGAAATCAGGGCTAGAAGTAGGGTTGGGAGGTCTAGTGAGGAGAGGGTTAAGATCAGGATGCAGAGCTGTAGAGGTAGTACGCCACCTAGTGGCCAGAGGTATATTTTCCACAGATCCCTCACATGCAAGGTAGGTAGGCTACAGGAGGGGGAAGTGGGCAACCTACTACGAACAAGAGAGTCAAGGCTGTCTAGAAGGGGTAGATTGAAGATGAAAAAGAAATAAAAGACTAGTTAGAGGTGAGTTGTAGGCTGCTGGCTACCTGTAATAGCATCTTTAATTGGGTCATGTCACACCAATGCAACATACAGCCCAGAAGACTTTTTTTTCCAACAAACATCTTTATTAAAGTTTTACACATGACATAGACAATCTGACATTTATACAAATGAGAAACAAATAGCATGACACCACTTTAGTTGTAAATGGTATACATCACAGGCACCAATGAAACAACTGTAGCTGCAAATGTTAAACATTACTTATAATCTATCCAGTCATTGTCAGTTAAGTATTATATGGCTCATTCAAATCCTGCCTCTTAAAACTCATTTCTGCTCAGCATATATTGTTCCCACAATTCCCATTTTTTTCCTATGTAGTTTGCTCCCTCCCTTATCTAAAGATCCTAATTCCAGTTGTTTTATCTCTATTACTATATTCACTACTTCTAGTAAAGTTGGTCTAGACTTTGATTTCCATTTTCTAGTAATTGCTTTTTTGGCAGCCACCATAATTAGACTCACAAGGCTTTACTATGTCTAAGCAATTCCGATTCTGTAGCATAACTCAAAAAAATCATCTTCCAAGTCAATCCAATCTGCTCATCTAGCACCTCCGACAGAGAAGTCTACAGGGAATCACTAAAGTCTGCCAGCTCATTACACTCCCAAAAATATGTTCCCACCCACCTCTTTCTTGTCCTTCACACCTCCAACACTTGCTATCCACCTGAGGAAAAAAATATTTGGAGTCTACCTGGGATATAAAAATACCTATGTAAATACTTCCAGGCAAAGAGCCTAAATCTTCTAGACTTCATTGCATGTTTGTGAGATCTACACATATCTTCCCATTGTCTCTTTGTGAATTGTGTACCCAATCTCTCTTCCCAGTCGTTTCTAAGCTTCTCTGATTTATTCTTATAAGTATCATGCAGTATTTTATATGCTTTACTAATTATTCCTTTTTTAATGTCAGCTTCTGTTCTATATTCTATTAAAAACTCTACCACTACTGGTCTTTCATTCAGGAGACCCCCATTTCTTTCTCTTTGCTTATATTCTGATATCAATCCTTGATAGGAAAGGCAGTCTCTAACCTGCAGTCCAACTAAATTATTGGCCTCTTCCCATTCTGTCACCTTTCCCTTTCTAGTTATTTGCTCCCAATACCTTGGTTCCTTTTCCAATTTTCTCCAATAAATTCCAGTCCCCTCTTGCCTGTTCTTTGTATCCTTACTTGCAGTCATCCCTGTCGGCAAAATCTCTTTTCTCCATTCTCGTGCTGGTTTGGTTCTTAGAATACTCCCTGCTATTTTATGAATATAATACTCTGTATAATTGTTACTCTCCTTAAGAGTCTGCATCCAAAATCCCAATCTCTCCTTATTTTAATCTATCCTTATTTCTTGAACTTCCTCCCTGTATCAACATCATTCCTTTCCACTTTCAATTTTCTACTTGTGCTATGGTTCGGGTAATCCTAGTTCACCTTGTTCTATTGGAAGAATCAGCTTATCTCACTTGCCCCTTGCTGTCTTCTCTTCCCATATAAAATCCTTCAACTCTTTTTAAATTGCTATCCACAGCTTTTCCTCTGGTTGATAAAAATATGCCTGACCTTTGTATAAGACTAAAGGGGCTAAAAAGATTTTAATGGCTTGTATCTTAGTATCCATATCCATATAACAAAGCTTCCAGTTTCTCAATGTTTGTATTATCTTCTGTTTAGTCTATTCCTATATATATCCTTAGATGCCACAACAGAGTCATTTCTAATCCACACTTCTAAACACTTCATTTTATCATGCCCCCATAAATATGGATATTGTTGGACTAATTTGTGTGTGGGTACATCATTTATTTGATACTACTATGGACCATCATGCTAGCTTTGTCATCTGGTCAGAAGTCAAAGCTGGGCTGACATAAAAAGATATTAGATCTTAAAACAGACAAAGCCAGAAACCTAAAAAGGCTGAACCAGGAAAGAAATATCCACATTAAGCAAAGGAACATTTGAAATATCATTGCCTTGGCTCCTAAAAATGATAAAGCACATGATTGAAGTGTTAAAACAATCAATTATATCATCTATAGCCTAGCCTATAGTCTAGCTCTTCTCAATTATTTTATGGTTAAACATGGTCCTCAATTCTAAATGTCTAGTTATTTTTCAAAGATAGGACTTTGACTGTTTCAACAGACCAGGTCATCTGCCTTACTTAACTTTAAAGAATTCTCAGGAATCAGAGCAAAATGGCTAACAGGCAGAATAAGTTAATTACCGTTCCTTCCTAAAAGGTAGTCACATGTCCACAAAAAAACATTCTGTATACACTAATAAACACTCCACCTCCTCACCGTCTCCCACTTAATTTTATCATAAGGTTGTCTTTTGAAAACAATTTTGTGTCCCTTCCTCATGAATCAGTGTAACACTCATTTCTGTGAGGTAGTGATTAAGCTTGCATTTGACTTCAGCCTTAGTAGTATAAGTCTATGTCTAGTAAGGAAACGGCTGTCCAAACAAAATAGACTCATCCTAACAAAATGTACAGTACTTCTGACGTATTCCATAGCTGTATCACTTAAGTAACTTATCAACAGAAACATCAGAGGAGGCTTTGGCCCTCTGCTGTGGAAGGAAGCTCTTTTTACCTCACTGTACATAGGGAAGTTTTCAGTAGAAACAAATATATAGACTCACTGTTTTGCTGAGCACCTTGTTTAAGATCCCAGAATAGGTGGTACATCTTCGGCTCTCCAAACATGTTAAGTCCAACACTATGATTATCAAATCTCTGCATGGATTCAGAAAAGGCTGCTAAGTCAGGGTTTCTTAGTTATCTGAAGTATATCTTTGACTGCCTCAAAAATGGGGAGGTTGCACCTGCCTTGTTTTTTGATGTATTTAAGGCCTTCAGAAATATTAGCTACAGATGCATCATAACATGATCTGGAGCAGTGGATTAAATAGTAACATATAAAATATTAACACCACTTTCAGATGATTCTCACTGCTCACTGCTCAGAGAACATTGAGTTTATGTCACAAAAATACAGGCCATTCTAGTTGCCTAGGGAATTCAGTGGAGTAAGCATAACAGTTGTTTACATTCCCCCCTTAGTGCTAATACCAATGTGGCATTGAACATTCTGTTATCTGTCAATAAATGACCTCCAGAATAAGAACCCTGAGTTGTCCATATAAGTGAAATCCATATTACCCCATTACCATCAACATGTGAACTTTGCAACAAGAGGAGAGAACAGTCTGGATAAGGGGTACACAAACATAAAACTGGCCTGCAAAGCAGTGCCTTATCCACATCTGGTCACCCAGACCATCTGGCCATCATACTGCTTCCTGCATGCACACCACTGCTGAAAAGGGGCAAACCTACAAACAAACAAACAAGTAAGGGTATGGCCTAATGGAGCAGTCTTGCCACTACAGGACTGCTTTGAATGTACGAGCTGGTCGGTGTTTAGAGAGGCAGCTGTAAAGAACCATCATATTAGCCTGGAGTATACAGAATCTGTAATGGCCTATATTTCAAAATGTGTTGATGACGTAACAGTCATCAAATGTATCACCATGTGTGCTAATCAGAAATCCTGGCTATCTGGTGAAGTATATGAGCTCCTAAAGGCACGAAATGCTGCATTTAATTCTAAAGACAAGGCTGCCCTAAGAGAGGCCAGAGCAAATCTAAGTAAAGGTATAAAGGAGGCTAACAGGACCTATGGATGTAAAATTCAGGGACACTTCTCTGACCAAAGGGACTCCAGATGTCTATGGCAAGGCATACAAGCCCTAATTGACTACAGGCCTGCATCTTCCCCATGTGATGACAACACAGAATTTCTGAACAAACTAAACACCTACTTCAGCAGATTTGATATAGACAGCAACACTGTGCCAAATAAGCTCACTGTTGAACAGAGTGAGGAGTTGCTATGTCTAAGAATATCTGATGTTCTGAAGACCCTAAAGCGAGTAAACACAAGAAGAGCAGCTGGTCCTGATAATATTATGGGAAGGGTTCTAAGAGACTGTGCTATCCAACTGTCCACTGTACTAACAGATATATTCAACACATTCCTGCAACAAGCCATTGTACCAAGTTGCTTCAAATATATGGCCCAAGAAATCCTAACCAACAAGCCTAAATGATTACCAGCCATTTGCACTTACATCAACAATAATGAAGTGTTTTGAGCGGTTGATCAAGAGCCATATCTCTTCAAGCCTATGTGCAACACTGACTACATTACAATTTGCTTATAGATCTAACCACTGTACTGCTGATGCAATAGCTACAGCTCTTCATGAATCCTTGTACATCTAGAGAACAAGAATTGCTATGTCAGAATGCTGTTCATCCATTTTAGTACACTGTCATCTCCCAGACTCTGACATCGAAGGTGATCTAGCTTGGCATCAACACCCCTGCTATGTAACTGGATACTGGACTTTCTCATCAACAGACCCCAAAAGGTATGTGTGGGAAATAACAGTTCAATCAGTATTACACTGAGTATGGGCATCCCTCAGGGCTGTGTCCTGAGACCTCTGCTGTTCACCTTGTTGATGCACAACTACATGGCCAAGCATGAATCCAACAAAATCATCAAGTTCATGGACGATACCACTGTTGTATGTTTTGCCAGAAATGGTGAGGAAACAGCCTACAGGGATGAAATGGAGCCTCTGATAGGCTGGTGTGACAGCAACAATCTGGTCTTAAATGTAAACAAGACCAGAGAATTAATAGTGGACTTCAGGAAGACACAGAAGATACATCAACCTCTGGAAATTAAGGGGGTGGCAGTGGAAAGAGCCAAAAACACCAAGTTCCTGGGGGTGCACATCTCAGATGACCTATCCTGGTTGACTCACATTAGCCACACACTGAAAAAGGCACAACCACTTCTGCACTTTCTACAGAACCTAAGAAAGGCACACCTGTCTCAATCTATCCTCAAAGCCTTCTACAGAGGGACCATCAAGAGCATCCTCTCAAATCATATCACAGTTTGGTATGGTAACTGCAAAGCATGTGACCTCAAGGCTCTCCTGAGGGTAGTGAGGACAGTAGAAAAAGTCACTGGTTCCTCGCTCCTATCCATGGATGGTCTGCACAAGACTTGGTGTGTGGGAGGAGCTAGAAAGATAATCGACGATCCAACTCACCCTGCCCATGCCATGTACTTCCACCTTTCCTCAGGCAGGTGGTATTGCAGCTTACACTGCAAAACATCTAGACTGAACTGGAACTTCTATCCATATGGCTGCTGAACTTGAATGTCAGGTACGACAGTGAATAATCAGATCAATATGCCACTTGCTGTGAAGTATCATCTGTAGTAATTACTCTGGCAAATTGCTTCAATAACTGGTACAGTTAGACTAATTTCTTATGCAATTACTTTCTGAATGTGCAATAGTCAGGAGTAAGTCAACACTCCATACATGTGCAAGATGAACATCAGAATATATCATACTACAATCGATGAAGTGCAATATCAAAGAAATCACAATGTGAAGTCATAGTATTTGCAATACTTACTAGTATACTATTGTCTAATGTCTTCCTGTCCAATTGTGGTAATTTATTGTGTTGTTAATATTTTAATTATTACTGTATGTGCATTAATCTTACTGTGACTCAAACTATGTGTTCATTGTTGTGTCTTGCATGGGGACCAAAGCAACGTAATTTCATCCACCTTGCACTGCTGTGTATATCTGATCAACAATAAAATTTACTTTGACTTTGACTTCTGTAACCTTTGGATAACAGGAAATACAATGTCAAATGGTTATCAGCCTATACCAATGAATGTGCTGCTCACAGATGAGTATCACAATGATCAATAATTAGTCTATTGATATTTTACTTATATCTTAATTCTGTCTTTAAAATAACCAGTATTGCAGCATTGACAACACATTATTACTACACAGAAACAAGTCTCTTTAGACTTTACAGCTCAGGCTATATATCACAGATGTCTGTGATCAAACAAAAATAACAGTCATAGTAATGCACTTCAACTTGTTTTACTCAAAGCTTTGCCAGACCAGATCATCAACTGCTTGAAACAGGTCAATCAATTTCATCCAGAGACTGTCTCAATACCCCTCATTATAGCCACCTTATTTACTGTATATACCCAAGATGTATGAATGCGATCAAATTAAAAGAAAATAACAATAAGGTAATGTATTTCAATTTGTTTTACTCAAACATGTGGTAGCCCTGCCAAGCCAAGTCAACAACTTTTTAAAAAGACAGCTGAGGCCAGACTCTTACATCTATAGACTGCCTCTGTGCAGTCCAATTACAATCATTTTATTGACTGTGCACAGTACAGAAGTCTGGTTGTTATCAGAGTGTTAAATAAATAAATAAATAAAATATAAATACAAAATAAAGACAACAGTAACATATTTCCTGTCATTGGTACCAGACACATAGTGGAAACCAATGCAACACACACACACACACACACACACACACACACACACACACACACACACACACACACACACACACACACACACACACACACACACACACACACCTACCAGTTACAGACACTCTCCACCTCCAACTCCTGCTTGTGATGAAATAAATTAGTAAATATAAAATCAATGGCCTCAATAACATATTAAAGCTCACTGGAATCAGACTGCATGCTGTGCAGTGCTGCAATCTACTGCACCCTTCTTCACACACACATACACACACACACACACACACACACACACACACACACACACACAGACGAAACCCACCAATTACAGACATTTAACTAAATCTGTACACCTCAGATGTCTGAGTATCAAATGCATAAATAAATCAATACAAAAGTACTGGCCACAATAAAACAGTTTTGCTCACTAGAACAGACACACACACACACACACACACACACACACACACACACACACACACACACACACACACACAATGTCAAAAATGTACACACTACATCATCCTTCAGTCTATCTGGAAACAGATCACTGACATACTTTTACATTTAATAATACTCTTTATTTAACAAAAAATGCTTTCTCCCATACCTAGGGTTACATGGTCCCATTTCCTATCTGCAAGTGACTTTACTTTTTAAATGAGGCTGCCTCACGCACCAAATAAAATAAAAAAAATGTTTGAACCATCAAAGCAGATTTTATTAAAACAATCTCTCTCTGGCATAAGCTATCTGATGCAGTCTGAACCAGTGGAAAAAGCTGCTTTATCTAGCGGTCCAAACACTCCCAAATGAAATGTCATTTCCAGCCCCCTGAAACAACATGAGAACTTGTAATAGGACATAATCACCTTATTCTCTCTGGGAATGTATCCATAAGGGTGGTTTGTTTTAAAACCAGTCCAAATTGCCTGCATTGTTTTTTCCTGTAAAGAAACTGGAAAGTACAGTTGTGCAAGTAAAGTTACCATACCAAATAATATAAAAAAATGTTTGAACCATCAAAGCAGATTTTATTAAAACAATTTCTCTCTGGCATAAGCTATCTGATGCAGCCTGAACCAGTGGGAAAAAGCTGCTTTATCTAGCAGTCCAAACACTCCCAAAGGAGCAATCTGATCACGTAGCCCAGGCCGGTATGACCCTGACCCTGAGTAGCATCCTGCCCTCACCAAGAATGATACCACGGTATAGAGAAAAAAATTATCAATTTCAACAATTGGCTAAGCTTCTGGTGTCATTCAAAGGGGATCCAGTGTCTGTCAGCCTGGGATGACATGCTCGACAAGACATGCTGCTTCACCAGAGATGGCTTGCACCTGTCACCCTTAGGCTTTTGAATATTGGCCAAGGCTCTTGCCAACCCATAGTGCCTTTTTTAGGCAAGGCTCAAAAGACAAACCCACCACAGTAAATAGCAGAAGTAACAAAAAACTGAGGGTAATGCTACTCAATGCCAGAAGTCTAAACCTCAAAATGCATGCACTCGAGGCACTCCTCACTATGGAGAAAATCGATATATGTGCAGTAACAGAAACCTGGTTTAAGGCTCCAGAGAGCACCCCAGCACTACCAGGCTGCAACTCATACCATACATTTCAGCCACAAAACCTGGACCGAAATACAAAAGGTGGGACAGTATCCATATTCATCAAGGATTCCCACACCTCCAGGTTAGTGGCACAGCACAATGCTTCAGAGATCATCCATGTGCACCTAACAACAGGCAAAACTGCTATTCAAATTATAACTTGCTACAGATCACCCACCATGTCCCAGGACCCCCACTCCGCATTCCTGGAAACACTGGGAAACATAAAGGTCCTACCAAACACCCTGATATTGGGTGATTTCAATTACCCAAACATTAACCGGGAGAACTACTCAAGTACAAACTCCCTTGCCCAACATTTCCTAAAATTTATAAACTCAAATGCCCTGGATCAACTGGTCAACACCCCCACCAGAGGTGACAACATATTGGACCTGGTCATCACCAATATGGGCGACCGGTGTTCCACACTGGAGGTCAACCCCTTGAAGGTTAGATCTGACCATAAACTAATCACTCTGGATATCCACATTCCGCCACCACCCCCAGTCAAAGAAACCACCATGAAAAACTTTTCAAAAGCAAACTTCACGTTACTTAAGACCGAGGTGGGAAGTTTCAGGGCCTCCATGCTAAAGGATAACGCTGTCCAAGCTGCAAAATCCTTTACTAATGCACTATATGGGCACCTACAAGAATGCATGGATCATGCTATCTGAAACAAAACCAAGACTCACTCCTCCAAAAAAAGGAAACCAGTCTGGTGGACCCCTGCCATAAACAAGCTATACAATAGAAGCAGGAAACTAGTACAGAAAAGAGTAAAATCCCAAGAAGGGAAGACATCCCTGATCAGTATCAGCAAGAAACTATGTTCCCTCATAAAATCATCCAAGGCTAGCTTCGAAAGAAAAATTGCCATTGACTCCAAAGATAACCACAAGGCATTCTTTAGCTATGTCAAGAATCTAAGTGGCAATTCTCAAATCAGCTCGGAGTTAGTGCAGAATGACACAAAATACACTGAAACGACCGATATAGCCAACATCCTGGCAGACAGGTTCAGTGCAAACTTCACCCCCCCCTCACCCCCAAAAAAGTCTATAACTATACCAGAAGAATGTAGTGCCCCTGAAATTACAGACACTCAGGTTAAAACAGCCCTCTCCAAAGCCAAAAACACAGCATCAATGGGACCGGACGGTGTCCCAGGCTGCATCCTACATGAGCTCAAAGATGAACTAACCCCTCACCTAAACACACTGTTTAAATGCAGCCTCTCCACAGGCTACACGCCCACAGAGTGGTGCACAGCAACGGTTATTCCACTCCACAAAGGTGGAGCCACAATGGACCTCAGGAACTATCGCCCTATAAGCCTAACTAGCTTGGTCTGCAAAGCTATGGAGCGCATCATTATGGATCTCATTAACATAGACACTGGAAACCTCCAAACTCTGGACCCTACCCAATTTGGCTTTGTTAAGGGCAGATCATGCCTCCTAAACCTGGTGGACTTCTTTGAGACAGTTACCAAGGCTATAGATGAGGGAAAGGTGGTCCACACAGCTTACCTAGACCTCTCAAAGGCCTTTGACACCATTCCCCACTCAGATATTATAGACAAGCTTACCAGCCTGAACATAAACCCCTATGTCACAAGATGGGTTGCCAACTGGCTCACGGACAGAACCCACATGGTAAGAGTTGTGGGAGCCAGGTCTGACTCTAAACCGGTTACAAGTGGCATTCCTCGGGGCTCAGTCCTAGGACCCTCCTGTTTGGCATATACTTCTCAGAGGTACAGGTAAGCACAGAAGGACTATGGCTGACCAAGTTTGCAGACGACTGCAAACTAGGGGCTATAATTGACTCTCTGGCTGACACAAACATCCTCCAAAAGGGTCTCACTGAGACAGATACCTGGTGTCAAAACCATGGCCTCAAGCTAAATGCCAAAAAGTGCATAGTCATCCTCTTTGGAAAAAACAAAGTACCCACAAACTACCACATAGTTGGTAGCCCCCTAAATACGGAAGATGTAATAAGGGATCTGGGGACCCAAGTAGATAGTAACCTCTCCTTTGATAATAACAGTGCTAAACTGGTTAGAAAATCCTTCTATGTGGCCCACCTAATCACAAAAGGGTTTGCATCCAGATCGAAAGAGGTCATTGGGCCCCTCTATGCATCACTCATCAGACCCATCATAGAGTACAATGCCCCATTTGGGATGTACCTTACAAGACACCTGCAACAACTGGAAAGACCACAGAAGTACCTCATCAAGAGGATCACTGGTCTCAAACAGATGCCCTATGCAGCTCGACTGAAGAAACTAAAGCTGTACTCAGTTGCATACCGCCTACTCAGAGTTGATCTCTGCCTGACATACAAGGCTATGTCCAACCCAGAATTGATGGACATGCTACACCTAATGAAAACCATATCCCTTCGTGCCACATGCTCCAGGGATCTAAACCTCAACACAACAATAAAAAGGACGTGCTGAAGGGAAAGATTCCTGTCCCAGAGACTTCCCATGCTCTGGAACAAGATTCCAATCTACATTAGGCAGAGCACCTCACTAACCCTCTTCAAGAGAAACCTTGACGAGTGGATGGGAAACAGAAAGTTTACCCCAGGGATCACTTCAATGGCTCTGCTGGACAGAGGCACAGGGAACTAATCTAAGGGGGCAGCGAAAGCCAACACATTCCGGCTAGGCTTATAAATGCCTTTGGGTAGATAGCCTAGTACCTACCTATGAACCTATAATGCTATACCAGTAGATGTTAGAATGATCTCTGCTGTAGTAGCCTAAGTTATATATGGGATATATGCTGCAAGAACATAGTGTCTGGACTGCTTCCAAAGCTTCAGGGCACCTCCACATGCTCAAACCATTTGTAAACTCAAGCTAAGCTGAATGAAAATACAGGTTTGGGTGCTAAATTCTTCACAGATTTCATGCCAAAAGAGACAGGGAGGCTGAGCCCTGAAAGGACAATACTAAGAACAACAAAAAAATAGAAGTACATACCCTGGCAAAATCAACACACCACAAAACAAAGGGAATGGAGGGAGTGGCTACAGCAGCAGTAATCATTCAAGCATTTACTGTAATCTTAAGTTTACTTACACAACTCTACTATGCTCTTTATACTAATTACTGCTGCAGTAGCCTTACCTATATAGGTAGATTACGATAGTTTATACATTTTGGGAAGTGGAAGAAGAATCCAGCTAGAGACCTACATAAGGAATAAAGTAAAAGATGTACAGAGGACAAAGTAGATGCTTCTAGACTACTTCTATAATCCAACGTTTTCCAAAAAGTCATAGATGAAATCAAGGCCTTGGTAGAGTGGGCCTTGACCCTGCTTGGAATAGTTTGCTGTGGCGATTATAACAAAAGGTAATAGCCTTAGACAACCATTTGGAAATAATTTGCTTTGACACAGGTTGTCCCATTCTTCCTACCTTCACAAGAAATGAACAATTGATTCAAAGAACTGAAATATTTAGTACTGTCAAGATAAGTAATTCAGCTGTTTGTGGACATCTAAGGTATGGGGTATCCTTTTTCTCTAATTGTTAGTTCAGGAAAAAATGAGGAGATGGTTAGTATGGCTTAAAGCATACTTGCATACCACTTTAAGCATACAAGAAGAATGAATCTTAAACAAACCCTGTCCCTGTGAAAAATGAGGTAGGTTTGAGTCACCATAAGAGCTTGCAACCCACATACCTTTCTTGCAGAAGTCAGAGCAACCAGTGCAACTGTTTTCCATGTTAAGAACCTCAACTCATCCAGGTCAGCTGGTTCAAATGGAGCAAGTGTTAGAAAAGCTAACACAACATTTAAATGCCAAGGAGGAGATTGGTTTTCCCAGAGGCCACCTCTTAAGCAAAACCCATTAAAAAATAGCATGAGAATACACTGTCAGAGGAGAATCCATTGGCCGACATGCTGAATGGGCTGATAAATGAACCTAGCTGGAGGAGTAAAAAGGCCACAGGATAGTAATTCATACAAATATTGCAAAATCAGAAGATAACTGGCCCTGAATGGGTGCTGGTCACATTATTAGCACCAACTGGAAAACATTTTCCATTGGCTAATATATGATCTTCTAGTAGCAGGCTTTCCTGTCTCCCTTAGTACCTGCTGCACATCCTCAGTAAACAGGTGCCTAAAGGAAATTAAGATTCTATCATCCCAGCAGTCAACAGAAGTTGGTTAAGGTCAGAGCATATCAAACACTCCTGATCTCATGTCAGTGCATTCATTCTGTGAAGAAACTTGTGGTAATTATCCTTGGCCTTTGCCAGAAGGGAGTAACCACAATGATCTTGGAGGATTTATTCTGAACCTTCAGAAGTACCCTGGAAATCAGTGGAAAGTATGTTAGAGAATACAGGAACATTCCTGTCCAATGAAAAGAAACGATATTTGTCTACCTGGGCTTCTTGCATGGAATCTTGGAGCAGAATCTTGCCAGATGATTGTTTAGAGAGGATGCAAATAGGTCTGCTTTAGGAACTCTCCACAGATGGACCAAATCTTGGAAGAACCCACCCCCCTCGATCTAGTTTTCATCCTGCTCATATTGTCTGCCACACAGTTTTGGTCTGAGAGAGAGTAGGAGACCTGTAGAGTGAGATTGTGCCGTGAAGCTATATACGAAGCTAACATGGCTAGTCTGCAAACGGTGTATGACCTGGTTATCCCTTGCTTGTTAATGTACTACATGACTGTGGTATTGTCTATAACAACTTGATGAGGTCCCAGAGGCCAAAGATGATTCAGAGAGTTGACTGTCTTGATCAGGGCAAGCATCACTTTTATATTTATGTGCTTGTGTCTGTCTTCAGTGTCTCACACACCTTGCCCCAAGCAAAGTCCAAGACCTCTGTGGTGACTGACTGCTTTGGAACAGGGAAGGAGAAGGGAAGATCTGGATTTAAGGATATTTGCTATCTTGACCAAACAATTGCCTTTCTGACAAATCATGGCACTTGGATTTGAAAGGACAAAGGATGCTGGTGCTGGGATCAAATAGACTTCAGATACCATATATTTCTCATGTGGAGTCTTGCCAGGGCTATCATAAAAAACACAGAAGCCATAAGACCCAACATTCTGAGGTAGTCCCTTGCAGTGATTGAAGTCCGAGTGGAAAACCTTAGAAATAGATATAGCTCTAGATCTAGTTTTTCCTGTGGAAGAAAAGCTCTTTGACTTGAGGTGTCTAGCTGACACCTCAGGAAGATATTCCTGTGTGAAACAGTCAAAAATGATTTCTGAATGCTCTCTTGGAATCCCAGCTTGTGTAAGAGATCTCTCCCCTAAGTGTGAGATTCCTGACACTTTGAAAAAGACTGCAAAGATAAGCAAGCCATTAAAATATGGAAAAAGGTGGATACTCTGCAACATACAATGAGCTATAACTGGAGCTAGACATTTTGTGAACAGTCTTGGTGCAGTGGATAGTCCAAAGAGTAAGGTACAGAACTGATAGTGTGATACAGTTGCACAGAACATTATGAAATGCCTAAAGTCTGTATGAATAAGGATGTGATGATAAGTATCTTTTAAATATAGAGTTTCCACAAAATTTGAATGAGAAAGAAGGGGTAACAGGTTGTGAACTGATAGGATTTTGAACTTGGCACTATCACAAACATATTTTTCCCATCTGCGAAGGGGGAACTGTTCTATCACTCCACAGGACAGCATGTGATGAACGACAAGTGGAAATAAATGAGTCTGGTCTAGTGGATGATGGACTACTCTTTGGAAAGGAGGAATTTCCTCCCATTACCATCTGAAACCAAGATGAATGATCTTCCAAACTCATTTGTCAGAAAATATATGTTGCTCTTCCAAAGGAAACAGTGGAATTTCTGACTTTCCGGAAGGGAAAAGGGGCTGGCTGAGGGGAGGGGGGGCAAGACCCCTTTAAAAGTCATTCAGACTTTTTAGACTGTCCTTGATTTGGGGAAGGGGTACCTGAATTTTTTGGAACCCCCTTGCTTTGCTGAGACTGTTTATTTTATTTATTTTTGCCAAAACTGGATGATGGGGATACAGAACCCCTTAGAAAATACAGAGAAGGAGGGCTGAAAAATCTTAAGAAATTCTCTATATCAACTTATCCCTCTCATCACACTTTTTGCTTAGCACTGCAACTGAGGAGCCAAAAACTACATCTCTATACAAAGGAGAATTTAAAATCTCATTTTAACATCATTTGGAAGGTTCTGAGAATGTAGCCAGGCAAACTTGCTCGACACAGTACCAGTGGCCAAAGCCCTTGAAAGAAGCATCAACCGAGTCATATACAAACTATAAACAATGAGAAGGGACTTGAACAAAAGAAGAAACTAAATTATTTAAAGCAGATTTTCCTCACAAGAAGAAACTACAGACAAAGCATTCCTCATACTTTTACAATTAGGTCAGAACAAACCTTAACATATAAGCAGACCATTCAAAATTCTGAAAATCAAAGTTGTAGAAGCATACACTTTTTTTCCCATACTTATCAGTACTTTTCACATTCTTATCAGAAAGAGTAGGATTGGAATTAACTAAATAGTTAGCAGCAGTAGGATTAATTAAAGCTGTAGCTGCTGGGTCAAATGTATGAAGAGTTTATAAAAAAATTAAAAGACTGAGGAAATGTATACATCCCATCTGCCTTTTTAGGGCAGTTGGCTATTAGGAAAATTGCAGGCAGTAACACAGACATCCTAAAAGCTGACAGAACTGGAGGAATGGGTGAAGGTTCTGGAAATTCCTTCTGTAACAGGTCATAGTATTTTCTGAAGGACTGAGGAACCGCAGTGTTCTCCCACTGAAATCCCTGGGACATTCTAGTAACAGTCTCAGAAAAAGACAGACCTCCACAAGGAGAATTAGAAACTGAGCTCTCCTCTGAGTTTGAATAAAAAATCTGAGGAGAAAACCCATATTTGTCCCTTCATCTTCCTATCCAGATTTAAAATCCTGAATCTCCTTTTAACAGAAACTATTTTACAAGAAGGATCAATAGTCTGAATTAAACCCTGAGCCAGACCCAGTAAATTACTCCTGTCCAAGGAAATTTAAGGAGGAGTGGATACATGTTTAGTCATCTGTTTCTTTTTAACAGGAAAAATGGGGCCAACAGTTTTTTTTTAATGAGGGCAGCAGCTTCCTCAAGGACAGACACAACATTCTGACAAAACAGGGAAGCCTTTCCTGTTCACTCTCCAAGGACTGACAAGAGTGGCTCTCCTTCATCAACTAAGGGGATCCCAACAGCTGCAGAGGACGTGGCTAACCTCTGGTCCATAAAGGTTGTAGGTTCTACACCAGAGGGATCTGGGGTAAAAGATGAGTGATCTGAAGTACAACTTATGGCCATAGCAGAGTCACCGGCAGCTGAGGCAAACTGCTAGCCTGCTGTAGTAGCAAAGGCTGCTTCCTTAACTTTTTCTTTTTGTGACTGGAAGAAGGACCAACCATGTGTCTAACAGTTCATTCATGGTCAAGCATAAACGGTGCCTCTTTACCAGGGAAGACAAGCAGAAAAAAAAACGGTAAAACAAGAGTCTTTAAGTCATATTTTCAATTAAAAACACAGTAAAAAGAACTTTAAATCACACTGCCAGTCCCAAAATGAAATAAACATACTTTCTCCACAGTAAAAATGTTTCTTCAATTACTTTAAACAACTTTTAAACTGATAGGAAAAAAGACTTCTCTCATTTAAAAGCATATTATTGTCTCATGACCGTCCATTAAAACACAAACTCCTACCTTTAAAATAACTTTCCTGAAACATCAAACATTTTTTTAAAGGAAGTTTTTTCCCCCAGCAAAGGAATCAGCGCAAGCAGAGTGTCAATCCACAAAAGCCTCAGAGGTGAGTACTCTTCTGTGGCAGGAAAGCTTTAAAGGGCTTCGTGCTCACACCTGTCTTTTCAGTCAGTTCAGCTCAATCTGAATAATGGTTTGGGTGCGTGGAAGGTACCTTAAAGCTTTGAAAGCTGGCCAGCTGTTATATCCTTGCGGGATACAACCCATATAGCTTAGGCTACTGCAGCAGTGATCAATATGAATATACAACTTACAACAAATAAAAGCTGCTTCTTTTTATCTGGGATGGCTATTAGCCACCCTTGCCATTTACTGCCTGATGAACAAATCAATTGGTATTGAAGATGATAAAAACTAGGTATTCTTCAGAAGCTCAAATGATAAAGACACTGACTTTCATACTTCAGACATATCGTGTGAAGAGAAAGATCATTGGAAAAAAGACATACTTAGAAAATCTTTAGGTCAATGAAAAGATGAAGACTGGTAATGCAATGGCTTGATGTAATAACTACAGTGATGGATACCCCTCTATCAGTGATTAGTTGTCTGACTAAAAGAATACAGTTCAGGGCAACTACCACAGGGTTGACATTGACTCAACAGCACTAAAAAAAAGAAAAATCACCTCTGTGCTAGAAGAGTTTGAATGTAGACTCTCCTAATACTCAGGACCATCACAATGCATTTACTGCATATGTAAATGACATACAGAGAAAAGGCTGACAAGTAAGCTATGGACTCTCAA
Organism: Protopterus annectens; assembly: GCF_019279795.1. Lineage (NCBI taxonomy): Eukaryota > Metazoa > Chordata > Ceratodontiformes > Protopteridae > Protopterus > Protopterus annectens. Next base: position 1,042,703,599 of record NC_056739.1, on the reverse strand, counting down.
AAATCTCCATATCTTATGGACTTAAAATTCAGACAGAAATAACTAAAATGCTCGTATTTAAAAGGTGGAACATTCAGCAAGAACAGTCAGTTATATGTATATGTGACTATCCCTTAGAAGCCTCCTGCTTCCCTTTGGACATTGTGGTGAATACATAAAAAGGACGAGTAGAACATGAATGAGAAGTGCATAAGGCTTAACAGAACTATATATGAAATGTCAGTGTGCAAAAAGCTTCAAAGCATATTTGTTAGCTGCATTTCTTCAATTAGCAAAATCAGAATGTTATCCCAAATTTACATCTCTGATGAACATCTCAGGACAGAAAGATACTGCTGCTTTAGTGAATAGGGTCAGTCAAATTCCAAAGAAATTATGAAATATACAAAACTGTTTACAAATTGTCAAATGGGTTTGTATGCCTGTTGGTTTATAGGTATATTTTCTAAGGGCAGATAGATGAGGCACATCAGATACATCATATAAATATTGTGAAAGAGGTGTTACAATCCCTAAAGGCAGACATTTGTAGAGAAGGGTAAATGGTTGTAATCAAAAGGATTTTGTAAGGAAGCAGTGTGGGACAATTCAGCAACAACAATTCCATATTATAAGAACAAGGATATACAGAAGTTTTTAATAATCAAGATGTCCATAGTTCCGTGTAATGTGGTACAGCAACTACTGAGCCTGGAAGGGGCATTACATGTTCTGGATTTGTGTCTGTCCAAGTGCTGGAATTGCCTTTAACAGAGGTTGTAATATGAGACTGAAGTACAGAACAAGCCAGACAAACCAAAATAAAACAAGGCTCCATAGCAACCAATGAGGCACAGGGGAACCTCGGGGTATAAAATGGACAGTTCTAGTGAAGAAATTAGTTTCCTATATTTAGTGTTGGGAGAGAATTAGCAGAAGATTCTCCAAAATCTGGAAGCTGTCCCTGAAGTTTGGACAGGTAAAGGAGCTATTGAGTAAATAATGGAACTTACCCCTACTTGTATCTTAAAGCCTGCTGAAAATACTGCAAACTGTAAGAACTGCTTCACTTTGAAAAAAATGCAACTGTGAAATGAAGTCAAGAAAGTCTATTGTGAATAAAGTGAAGTTTTATTTGTTATTTCACCTGCATGGCTGCAATAAAGCATTTTCTGTTGTCCCTGTAAAGAAATGCTGTTTCAAACTGAGAAAGCATTGTACATGGACTGGCTTTATTGCTATCACCACTACAGAATACCACTGTCGATATGGTACTATAACGTTAAATGTTACACCTTAAAAACAACAAAAGAGCACCACTGAACTGCTACAACACAGTAATTTCGTCCCTCATAGACTGACTTCCTCAGAATCTGCCTAGAACAGTTTAGTAGACCTAACATCATGTCATTAGTATGTGGGAGAAAAATGGAGCAATCAATATAAATTCATACAAATGCAAGGAGACACCTGACAAAAGGCACATGAGTGAGGAAATGAAGTGAAGAGACAACAGCAGTTGTTACATTTTTTCCCTTGAAGAAGTACTTTATGAGTCATGGGTACAAATCATGCAATCATGCATTATTTATTAATTAATTTATTTATTGAATTTATTGTGTTTAAATGTGCATTTGGTTTTCATTATTTATAATATATGATACACTTGTACCACAAATCTACTCTGTTTTTTTTTTTGCTTCATATATACATTACAGGCGTATACTGGATCCTGTTTTACACTATACTGACTGAAAACTTTCTGGCTTTAGCTTTCTCTGTGCATATTCCATTTTATATGGAGGATAAAATGTCCCGTCAGGTTAAGTCTTGGCAATATTAGCACCAAATATACACAAGCTCCTCATAAACATGCTAAGTATTTTCTTACAAGTTAAATAGCCACTGCAGAATTTACAGGATGAACATCAGGATCAATATCCGAACTTTATGAATAGCAGAAATACAAACTGGGGTAGTACAGATTCAAAGTATGCTATTCTACTGATATGTGATAAAGATATGTACTGGGAGGAGGATTGTGTGTCCCTGATGGCTGAAATGAAAATGTAGAGGAGGAAATCCCACCAGTTGCTCATTGCAGAAAGCCTTCAAAGGCAGATCCGCTCTTCCCCCATCTCCAGTCCTGTGTTCCTACTTCTAATGATAGATGGTATATTCTGGCAGAGGCTTACTATTTACTTTCATACACTGTTTCAGTTTCATTGGTGAGATAGCTCCATCGGTTAGTGTGCAATATCTCCTCTAAGTCTCAAAGTCTTTTATCTTCCTATTCCACTTTTCTGCCCATTTCTCCTTCTATCTATTTACTCACATGCATTCCCATGTTGGTCTACTGCCCATCCTTTCTTCTGTAAATACTAAAGTGAAAACATTGTTCACTTTCAGAGTGACAGAATAATTCCTCTTCATGGAAATTTTCTGTAATTTCATCTATACTTAAACAAGAAAAGGATAATACGTTTACTCATATAGATCTATTTCATTATTAAATATAAACTATAAAATATGTATTTCCATATTCCTTACAAGATTAACAGATAGAGCAGATAAGTTAATTAATAACAAACAGGATTTATAGTCAATAGATTAACATATGATAATATAAAAAGGGCAGTAACTATCTTAGATTTAGCAAAAGAAAGGAACAAGAAATCTATCCTAATTAGTTGAGATATCAAGTGAGCCTTTGATTCTGTAGATTGGAACTACTTGTTTAAAACTTTAGAAATGTTTGCATTTCCAGAACAATTTAAAGGAATATTTAAAAAAAACTGTATAGAGACTCCATAACATATGTTAAAATTGGATCTTACATTTCTCAAGGATTCACTTTAAACAAAGACACAAAGCAAGGGTGCTCCTTGCCCCCTCTACTATTTGAATTAGTTATCAACCCCTTCTCTAACAGTGTAAGAAGCAATGAAAAATGATAGCTTCTCAATTAACAAGGATTGTCAATCAAAAATACACTTTTTGCAGGTGATATTTTAGTAAGTAAAAAGTATCACAGCTGAAATTTAATAATATTAAAATTGAAACTTTAGTGTTAAATCAATTACCAGATAGTAAGTTTAAAGATAAATATAAATATAACTGGGAAGGAAAATAACTAAATTATTTTGGAATAAATCTCTATCAGGGTGTGAGTAAGATTATTAATAATAACTTTGAAAAAATAAAAATAACTGAAAAGTGTTACTTTTTATTAAAACTGGAATTATTTTTTTTTTACTTTTGAGGATAGATTAGTACTTATTAAAATTATGATATTACCTAATATTATATACACATTGCATTCAATAGCTTTAATGCCTGACAAAAAAACTTTTAAAGAAAATGGATAAAATGTTAGCTGCATTCTTATGGTATCTTAAAAAGCCCAGAACTGCTTACAGAAATAATATAAGATCATGCTAGTATGGTGGTATTAGCTTCCCATATGTAGAATTGTATTCCTTTGCTGCAAAATTTAATTCTATAATACTCTGGATAGACTGAACTTACACTAGTCAATGGAAAACCATTCAGGAGTCAATTATACTAAATTCTTATAAGTTTACTGAACATGATAAATTAAAAATATGTAACAATCCTTTCATCTGGTTAATAAAAATTTACCTTACAAGGAAATTCATTTCAGTCTTTAGACTCTGCATATATGAGATCATTTTTTAAAACCATTCAGACATATGTTTTTACAACTCCAATAATATCAAAATTAAAATTTTTATGCCTTCCCTTTGCACTTCTCTTTAGATTTAAGGAAACAGAACAATGTTAAAATGAATGTACTAAAAAGGAATGGATTAGTATTATGATCTTATTGCTATGAAAAGGAAAAGGTAAGCTGCCAGAATATTTATGAAAGATTATAAGTTGGGTGAATCTATTAACTAGCTAATATTATTCATTAGTAAGAAATTACATGAATTTTTAGATAATATGAGCGAAGAGGTACATAATATTATTCCCCCATTGTATGAATATATGGATGTTATCATCGAATTGACCTACAAAGAAAACTTTCCAAATTATACAAGTTAAATATAAATAATAATTCTGATGCAAAATTCTGGAACTTTTTAAATAGTAGTGGACCAAGTGACTCAACAGATGATAAGAATTAAACTTTGCCAATTAAATCAGTTTGTCAAACTTCTTCAAGTTTATACTGTTAAGTTTTTATGTGTAATATATATATATATATATATATATATATATATATATATATATATATATATATATACATACAAAGAATGTTTGTTACACCCTATAAAATCTCTAAGTTTAGTAAAATGACATCAGTTTATTGTAGATGTAACATAGATGCAAAAGCCAACTGGACACGTTTATGGATTGTGAAAAATTAAATGTGAATTGGGAAGAGAAAAGTATGTTTTTTAAAGGGTTATAGTGTGATAACTGTTCTTTAACTAGACCAACAATACTAATGACTGTTCCACTTCCTTTATCTGTAAATGCCAAAAAACAAAAAAAGTTCTGAAGCCTTCTGGCAGTAGCTAAAAATGTTATTACAAAAAACAATTAGAAATCAAACTCAGTTCCTAAATTCAATGAATTTTTAAATTTAACAGCAATACTATGTAAAATTGAAAAAGAAGTGATCAGAATACATTCTATAAATCATACTAAGACTTTTAGTGCTTGGGATAGCCTTGAGATTTTGCTTTTTAAATATCAAGACTCTTAATGCTTTAAATATATAAGATTACTTTGATGATTCAATGTATTCCTAACATTGTCTAACATTATATGATATTGGATTTCTTCCTTTCTTTGTATGTATTGTAAATATGTTAAATTAATAACAAAAAAAATCTTTAAAAAATGTTCACTACTTTAGCCTGCTTACCAGAATACTAATGTCCTCCTCCCTTATCTTCAACCAGCCTTTTATTATCAAGACAAACATTTGAATCCCTCTCAAGTATCTGCAAAAATCTTGTAGCAGTTTCTTACACATTCACCTCTCTTTTTCTTTAGCGATACTTTGCCATGCTGAATGACTAAATCCACAGTCTTTTTTCCTTTATTTAGACAAGTTTACCTTTACTTTCTTTCATTTCTCAGTGAGTGCTTTTCTCTTTCTCTTGAGCTCCAACACCAATACCTGTAGCTCTGTTAGAGACCTTGCCTTTTCAAACTTCCTCCTCCTGCTACTAATACAATGTCCTAGATCCCTTTATATCATATTTAGTGTATTTACACAGCTTATTAACTATCATTCTTTCCATGATGATAGGCCTTGTGACATCTGGTCAATATCCCACTGAACTGTCACCAATATGTGATGTTCCCTACTACCCTGGGTCACTAAGGAGCTTCAATCCTCATGACTGAATCCAATGTGAGACATCACTTAAACAGGAGTAACATTTTACAATTTCCCCTAAGAGAAAAACAGGAACATACTCTATAACCTGGAAATGGGCTGAAAACTTCTGTCCACCCCTAATGTAACTCCTTATTAAACACTCCACAGCAATGTGTTCCAGTTAAAGACCTCTGATACACCCACACTTAAATATATTGAATCTCACACATTCAAACACTTCTGGGAAAGCCTGAGACAGATTTCCAGCTGTGTTCCTTCCCCCAAATGATGTGGTAAAATGCTGCCACCAATCAGATCACCTACATGCCCTTTCCAAGGGGTGTCCAATTATTAAAATTAGCCTTCAAGACAAATTATAGCATATGACTTCAAGCAGCCAGGCTTTCGGAGTGACCCGGAAATTATCAAAGCAGGTTTAAGCACTCTGAAATCACTAAAGAATACACTGATTGACCAGCCATAATGTAGGGTAATACTAATATTTAATAATGAGCAAAATTATTAAAAATATAATACTTTCAATATAGCAATTTCAATAAACAAACAGAATTCAATCAACAGGAAAATGAAATTAATACTGAAGGACAGAAATCCAACATTTAGAAAAACTGACTAATCATCTATAATTTCCTAACTGAAGAACACTGTCCTTGATCTAAACTAAATATTACAACACAGCAAAGGCAGGCTTACAGTTCTTGGTGAGTCCTTTGGGTATCCACTGCTCAGTACAACTGTGAACTGAACTCAAACTATGAATACAACTGTGAACTGAACTCAACAACTGTTTAAATTGTCTTCACAGGTTCTTTTATAAGCCAGGTTAACTGTCTTAATTGTTCCAGTTCTTATTTTCATTTCACTGTTTGAAAATCAACAAATAGTTGTTTTGAAAGTTCTGTCCTGTCATCAGTCTCTCAAAGTAAACATAGAGCACCTGGAAACATTCCAATGACATCATCTGTAGATCAGCTGACTTTGACACAGGCTGCATTATGAATCTCCTTCACAAACATGTGCAATTAGATATGTAAAGGGACACTGTTCAATTTTTAAAGCATCCTGTGCAAACAGAGTACCAATAAACATACAAGAACCTGTTTACAATACCATAACAAGTCATGCTGGCATATATTACACAGGTTAGTCTGAAATTATGTACAAAACTTCAGACAGACATGCTAGCACAGATGACAGTGTCTAATTTCTTCACACCCCCCATGACTCAAGCACGATTTTCAAGTGACCCTTGAAAAACGACTCTTGAGAAAAATGGATTTGCCAAGGTATATCAACTCACTCCTTTCCTGGACAATTTATCTGCATTGGCATTATTAACCCCACTGTGGTGTTGTATTGTCAAGTCATATACTTGCAGCCCCCAGACTTCACCTCAGTAACTTGGCATTCTGCTTTCTGACTCTGTTTAGCTATGTTAAAGGGTTATGATCTGTGAGTACAGTGAATTTTCTTCCATAAAGATAGGGCTGCAGCCTCTGCAATGCCCTTACTATAGCTAGACATTTTTTCTCCACCATTGCATAACATTCTTTCCTAGGTTGAAGTCTACGGCTAAGATATATTACTGGGTGTTCTTCTCTCTCTGAGGAAACTTGGCTAAATACAGCCCTCACCCCATAATTTGAAGCATCTACTTGCACACAAATTCTTTGCTATAATTGTTAAAATCTGGGCTGGCTAACACAGGTAGTCCTCCCAAAATCTCTTTAAGTAGTGGAATGCCTGCTCGCAATCTATGGTCCACACTACCTTATCCAGTTTATTTTTTCTAGTTAGGTCAGTAAGGGGTGCAGCTACTGTACTATAATTGGGCACAAATTTTCTATAATAGCCCGCTGGCCCTAGAAATGCTCTCACTTGCATTTTAGTAATAGGAACTGGCCACACTTGAATAGCTTCCACTTTAACAAGTTAAGCCCTATTCTTACCACTCCCCACTCTGTATCCTAGGTAAGTGACCTCTGCTGGGTCTATATCATGAAATCGAATGTTGTGAACACCGAATACCAGAAGGTCGAACTTGGTAGTTCGAAAGTTGAGAATGTCAAAGCCGCAGAAACCCGAATTCTTTCCCAGGGAAAGAATTCAGTTGGCCATTTCTGCGGCTTCGGCATTTTCTGACCGGGTCAAGGTAAGTGTTTGAATGGGTAGTGATGGACTTTAGGGTTAGGGCACAGGTCAGGTAAGTGTGCAGTAGTGATGGACTTTAGGGTTAGGGCGCGGGTCAGGAAAGTGTGCGGTAGTGACGGACTTTAGGGTTAGGGTGCGGGTCAGGTAAGTGTGCGGTAGTGACGGACTTTAGGGTTAGGGCTGGGTTAAGGATAGTGCATAGATAGTGGTGCATGTTAGGTTTAGTGTAGGTTTTGAAGGTGTTTGGTGTTATTGTGTTATGTGTGTGTTTTTCGGAACAGCAACTTTTTTCCCTGGGAAAAATTTGCTGTTTTGAAGTGTTGATGTTATCCAAATTTGATCTTCCAAGTTCGAACTTATGGTGTTCAACATATTGGAAGTTTGATTTCGTGATATAGACCCACCTCTGCCATACCCACCTGACACTTACTGAGTTTAATGATTAACCTTGGCCTTTTAAACTGGTCTACAAATGCCTGTAGCACAGTTTTAAATGTAAACTTTAACCTCTCCACAAGACCATTAGTCTGGGGATGATAAGGGGTGGTCTTTAGATGTTTCACCCCACATGCTTTCACAGACGAATCAGCAGGTCTGACAATGAAGCTGGCTCCTCGGACATTCAATATCTCCCACAAAAAACCTACCTTGCCAAAAATTTCTACCAATGCATTTGCTACCTTTTCTGCCTCAATAGACAAGAGAGCTAACACCTCAAGGTATCTGGTAGCATAATCCAATACCACCAGGAAATATTTCTTTCCTGTAAAACTTGGAGTACTCAGGGGGTCCCACAAAATCCATGGCCACCCTCTGAAATGGCTCTTCAATAACAGGCAAAGGCATTAATGGAGCTTTAATCTTGTCCCCTGCCTTGCCAAATTTGTAGCACTGCTCACAAGTTCTACAATATTCTATCACATATTTTTCAATCCCAGGCTAAGAAATATTCTGCACAATACATCTCTTACTATGTTTTATACCCATTATGACCTGAAAAGGGGATGTAATGTGCTATGGCTAAAAGTGACAGAAGATAAGCTCTAGGCACTACCAACTGCTGTATTGCCTCACCTTCTAGCCCACCTTCAGGAGTCCACTCTCTATACAACAAACCTTTGTTCCAGTATGCAGACTCCCCTCCTCCTTGAGCCTCAAGTGCCTCCTTAGCCACCTCCCTCAAGCTTTGTAATGTAGGGTCCGTAAATTAAGCCTTTTTCAACTCTACCCTTATGACCTTCCCCAGCTCCCATTCCACAGGAAGCCTAACAACTTCCAACAGCTGTGCCTCACTGTCAGTCTGGGTACTACTACTCACTTCTGTCGTTGCAGTCACCATGTCCAAGGGAACATCAGTACCTCCAGCAGCTGTGGCTCGCTTTCAAGCTTACTGCTGCAGGATAGCTCCTTCTCTGAAACAGCCACCACAACAGTCTCAGCTTCAGGTATGTGATATGTCTGGGTCTTCCCCCGGCTGCCAGACCTACATGCCTGTCTCTAAGCCTGACTTCATATCACATCATACACACAAGGTACTGTATTATCAAAGTCATTCCTTATCAGGACATCTGTAGGAATATCCACAAATACACCTAACCTGCTTTCTCCCTCTTCCACTCTCCCAGACAAGATGAACCCTAGCCAAAGGTATTTGGAATGGGGTCCCTCCCAAAGCTCTAACTGCAGTGGACTGCTCAAGCAAGTACTGCTCTTCTCTAACCACTGCAGGCCTCACAATAGTTATATCAGAAGCTTTGTCTCTCTTAGAAGTAACCTGTTTATCATCTACTAAGACAGGATATAAATTTTGGTGATAGTTTGGCACCCCTGTTGTTTCCAAGCAACTTACCACTGGCAGTTTGTCATCTCTACTTGCTGGCTCCCTCTACTTTTGTTTCTCACCTTGCTTCGATGGACATTTGCCTGTTATGTGGCTCCTCTGGTTACATCTTTAACATCTAATCCCTAACCATGTACTTGGGCTAGTAGTTTCCCCTATTACTAGTGTACTCTGTTGGAGTAGTTTAAACTGCACCCCACGGGTTGCCTTATATCCATGTGCAGCATTCAGTATCCCTTTCTTATGCATTGGTGGTCTGTTTGCTAAGTAGAGATCCCCTTTTCCTCCCAACTCCTCCGCAGTTACATTCTTGATCCACTAACCAGATTCTCATGTCATCAGGCAAAGAATTCCTCCACCAAAAGATCTGCCAGTCCCTCAAAAGTGGCAACCTGACACCCACTCACCCATGTGTGAAAGTAAGTACTTAAATCAGCAATATAATCATGCACATGTTTACAAAACTTTTTCCTAAAAGCTTCAGGTGTTAGTTTAAAACAATCAAGAAGACAGTTTTTTACTTTATCATAATTCAAACAGTCTACATCAGACAATTTTGACATGGCCCCTCTGAAGAAAAGGTGGACTGTCCTCACTCGGCAGGCTGCATATCCCCAGTACCAAACTGGATATCCTCCAAATGGCTGGTCTGAGCTGTGGCTGTAACTAAGACTGCAATTCTTGCTTCCTTAGTCAGGTTGGCATACACCAGTCCTCTGGCTTCATACTCCTTGGCCAATTGATTCTTTGTCAGCTTACTATAGTCTTCTGCTGACATTTTTGGCTGCTGTCTCTGACTAAGTAACTAAAAATAAATAAAACTGTGGTGGACTGAAATTCTACATGTTTACCTTGTGGCTGTCGAGAGTGCACACCTTAATGCCAGTTACCCACAGGTACTGAAGTCCAATTAAAAATCCCACTAAGCTGCCAACAATATGTGACATCCAGTCGATATTCCACCGAACTGCCACTGATATGTGACATCCCCTACTATCCTGGGTCAGTAACTAAGGAGCTTCAATGCTCACTACTGACTCCAATGTGAGACCATCACTTAAACAGGAGTAATATTTTACAACTTTCCCCTAAGAGCACAACAGGAACACACTCTACAGCCTGGAACTGGACTGTATACTTCTGTCCACCCCTAATGTAACTCCTTATTACACACTCCATAGCAATGTGTCCCAGTTAAAGACCTCTGACACACTCACACTTAAATATACTGAATCTCACACACCCAAACACTTCTGGGAAAGCCTGACACAGATTTCCAGCTGTGTCCCTTCCCCCAAATGATACGGTAAAATGCTGCCACCAATCACAGCATTTACATGCCCTTTCAAAGGGGTGTCCACTTATTAAAATTAGCTACCAAAACAAATGGTAACATATGACCTGAAGCAGCCAGGCTTTCAGAGTGGCCCGAGAATTACCAAAGCAGGTATAAGCACTCTCAAATCACTAAAGAATACACTGACTGACCAGCCACAATGTAAGATAATAAAAATATGTAATAATGAGCAAAAATGATTAAAAATATAAAACAGTAATTTCAATCTTCTTCTTCTTTCAGCTTTTTCCCAGTTAGGGGTCACCACAGTGGATCACCTGTCCGCTCATGATTGGCAGTGGAGTTTTACGGTGTTGAATTGCCAGCCCGGTGCCCAACCTTCCACAGAAGGCACACATACACGCGCACTCACACCTAGGGCCAATTTAGCGTGACCAATCCACCTACAGCATGTCTTTGGGATGTGGGAGGAAACTAGAGCACCCGGAGGAAACCCACGCAACCACAGGGAGGACATGCAGACTCCGCACAGAAGGCACCTCAGCCGAGAAGATGTCCGAGTGTATACCCTGCTGCAGTCATAGGGTAGTATATAAACGCCATTTTCTTTTTTTTTTTTTTTTTTCTTGCCCCCCAGATCAGGTGCCCCCAAAGGTGATCAGTAGATAGTACCAAATAAAAAAAGTTAGCACAAACAAACATCCCTCCAGAGAATCAGCTCTAAGGATGGGGGAGAGGAAAAAACAGGGTTAGGGAGGCTAGAAGGCCCTGCAAAACTGCAGTGGGCGAAGCCAGCTCTAGTCTTAGTAAAGTGGTAAGTGATAGTGCTTGGTGAAAGTGTGTGACTGAGCAGTTGTTTGCAGCTTCAGATATCCTTGGTTGGCCCCCCTGAGGAAGGCTGTAGATGTAGCTGCTGCCTGGTGGAATGGGGCCTTATGCTAGATAGGCTTCCTGTGATGCTGTAGCATAGGATACAAAAAGTTGAATGTCCAGGATGCAGGAGTCTTTTCTCCTTTGTCTGTGGGATTTGGAAGAGAAGGTGGTAAAATGATGGTTGATTTTAGAGCCACACTGATACCACCTTTGGCATAAATGAAAAATGAGAGAAGGCTCTGCGCCATTAGTGCCCTAGCTCTGAGACTCTTCTGGCTGGAAGTAATTGCTAGCAGCAGGGCAGTCTTCCGGTGCTCCTCCTGGGAGGTGGGAATGTTTTTGCTGAGATACTGCCTAGAAGTGTGGATGAAAATGAAGGAGAGATCATGTTGTAGTGAGTGAAAATAAGCTGGTGGATTTTTTTTAATGAATGAAAAAAAAGTCCTTTGTGTAACATCTCAGTTAAATATTGTAGAATCTGAATTATGTCCGTATTGTTTTTGATTTTGGCCTTGGTTCTTGGTTCCAAAATCTTCCATTTTTTTTGTCTGAATAGGCTTTCTTTCCTCCTGGCCTCCTCCCAAAATGACATCCATAACAGCTGTGAAAGAAGAACTGGCTGCTTGCTTAGGTGTTTTTGCCATGCAGCCAAATTTTAAGGTTTTGAGCTGGCTGTGTAGAATGGCAATGGAGGAAAGGCATATACTGTCAGCATTTCCATGATGTTTCTGGTTAGCGTCGTCCTGTGTGTTTGTTTTTTTTGGCAGGGAATGAGGCTTGTAATGAACTTGGTAGGTCAGTGCTTGTGTTCCACAACGTCATTGCTTGCCTGCATTTATTATAAGCTGTCCTGGTTGTAGAGGTAGGTAAGGCTGTCAGAGCATTCTGTACAGCTAGCATTTCTTTTGATTGATGTGCAGATTCCTTTGATCTGCAGTCCAGGCATAGACGATGCATCTGTTGTTATAGTTTGCCTGGCTGGGGTAAGGTGAAAGGCTATCATTGTTTCCAAGCTGTAGCTGTGTGAGTCCATACGCTTTTTTTCAGGTATTGTTGTAATTTCCTCATGGTTTTGCAAATGGTATTAGTAGTATAGTTGGGTCTTTGTCATTATTTTTGAGTATTGAGTTAATTGTAGTTGTTTGTCTGGCGTCCTGGCAATGTCATATGTCATATTTGAGGAGGATTTAGTTTTTCTTTTCTTTCGCTTGTACCCTAGGCAACTTAGAAGAAGGTGTTTTACAAAAGTCATGATGTTAGAGAGAATGTCCTTGCTTTCTGCTTGGATGAAGTCAGTCGTCCAGGTATGGGTATTGAATTCCTCTCTGTCGTGAAGACCTGCACAGTAGATAAGCCAAAAGGAGCAGTGCAGAATTGGTAATGGGTTGAACCTGCAATGAAACGGGAGGTTCTTTCTGCAATTTTGTCTGATAGGGACATGCAGGTATGCCTCCTCTTGCCCAGCATGGGAAGAGCTGCTGTAGTGTTAGCATCTTGAATTTGGGTACTTGCAAGGTGTTGTTTAGAATTGAAAGGTCCAGAATGGGTCTCAGCATTGTCCCTTCTGGGGACTAGAAAGAGCCTTGAGTAAAAATCCTTGCAAGGTGTGGAAATGGAATCTGTATCCTTGTGAGATAATGTGGGGTGCATCAGTAACTTTGCGTTGACATGATCAGGCAGAGTTTGTTCCTTTAACCAAGCATGCCCATTTCCTTGAGACTCTTGAGGTGAGCGTCTTTTGTTTTTTTTTTTATTTTAGATTATAGGAATTGCTTTTGTATTTCATGTGAAACAAGACAATTTAGTGCCTGCTAGAGTAGAGGAGGTGAGGTTCTTCTTCCCCATCTATCTAGTGCCCTGGCCTCCCTTTCTTCCCTTTCAGGACAGGATTTTTACCATAGAAGCCTTAGTAGCCCCTTTGGGACCCTGGGAGATTGTCTCTAACAGGGCTTTGTAAAAGGAATTTGTGTGAGTCAGGCACTCTATAATATATATCTGGTTTGGCTGGAGCAGGAGGCAGAGAATCTGATTTTAGACTAGATTCTTAGTAAACATCAAGCTGAGGGAATGGATCTTCAGCATCAATCTTCATAAAGGGGAAGGAGTAATCCTGTTCCTCAGAGGAGCCTGAGGAAATAGACACTTGATTAAAGAAATCAAATCTCTTCAGCCATTTTAAGCATGTTTCTTTAGGCATGGGGCCTGAACTGGGAGACTGAAGCAGTCTTTTTGGTTTAAGAGGAGTCTTACGTGGTCTTGGCCTAAAAAGGTATACATAAGAATGAAAGTCCTTATGAGGTATTTGCTTCCGACTGAAGAAAATGGCGCTGGATGCCTCTTATATACCCCTGGCACACTGACGTCAGGGAAGAAGCGACAGCAACTGACGCCGGACCAAGACTTTGGAATTCAGGCCGACTGCGGGGCCGCCTGACGACAGGATAACCCAAGTGTGATGACTGCAGCAGGGTAACACGATGAACATCAGTAATTTTAATAAACAAACAGAATTCAATCACCAGGAAAATGAGATTAATACTAAAGGTAGGAATCCAACATTTAGAAAAACTCTGACTACTTAGCTATAATTTCCTATCCAACTGAAGAACACTGTCCCTGATCTTACTAAATATTACAACAGAGCAAAGGCAGACTTACAGTTCTTGGTGAGTCCTTTTGGTATCCACTGCTCAGTACAACTGTGAACTGTGAACTGAACTCAACTACAAACACAGCTGTGAACTGAACTCAACAATTTAATGACTGTTTAAACTGTCTTCAGCAGATTCTTTTATAAGCTAGGTTAACTGTCTTAACCGTTCCAGTCTCTGAAAGTAAGCACAGAGCAACTGGAAACATTACAGTGACATCATCTGTACATCAGCTGACTATGACAGGCTGTACTTAGAACATCCTTCACAAACATGCACAGTTAGACATGTAAAAGGTCACTGTTCAATTTTTTAAAACGTCCTGTACAGAGTACAATCAACAAAAAGAACCCATTTACAATACCATAGCCAGTCATACTGGCATATATTACACAGGTAGTCTGAAATTATGTACAAAAGTTCAGCCAGACATGCTAGCACAGAAGACAGTGTCCAATTTCTTCACAGGCTTCACTATACTTTTCTGCTAATTAATGTCCACTGTCTTGTAGTGTCAAGCAAGTCATTGTTGGTCTTCCTGCTCTTGTCAGAGGGACTATGGGCAATCACTGTATTGCCTCTTTTCCACCTCACTCCCACATTAAAGGGAGTTTCAACCACTATTACATTTGCTGATATATGTGCAACCTTTCTGTTCTACAAACATAATTCTCTGACCTGTGGTTTATAAATGTTACAGTTTATCATGGACATCACATTCATGCTTGCAAGCCATGGGTGGGCCACAGAAAAGGGTCAGAACCGCTAGTTTCACTGCATTTGCTTGATAACAGAAAGGGACAACATCTTTAGCTAGTTTTCCACTTTATTTTAATACACTGTACATTCAATGAGCCAACTCTGGTGACACAGAGGGATAATGCCCTGATTATGGCTCAGGTGATCTTACTTCAATCAGTGGCTTGTCACCTGGAGATGGCATAAAAAGAGAGGAGTGACATGGCCTAGCTAGCTCACCTCTCTTTGGGGGGATGCATTCCTGAGGTGCATATTCCTATGTTAGAATCTTCAGTGGTGACAAGAGGCCATGCAGGAATGCTGGCTTTAGAAAGGGCAAGGTAGCCTTCAGGATTATGTCACCTAAGGAACTGACACACCCTCATGACACCCACTGCATTCCCAATCTGGA
Organism: Protopterus annectens; assembly: GCF_019279795.1. Taxonomy (NCBI): domain Eukaryota; kingdom Metazoa; phylum Chordata; order Ceratodontiformes; family Protopteridae; genus Protopterus; species Protopterus annectens. Next base: position 1,042,688,278 of record NC_056739.1, on the reverse strand, counting down.
GCAGGTTGCCAGACGTGCAGTACAGATAAATCTTAAAAGTAAAACCCCACTCCTCCACACAGATGATGGCCCTGCTCCTGATCTGCTTGACCCTTGCCTCCCAATGAATGAATAAGGCACACAGTGCTCACCAAGGAACCAGGAAGAAGAGCTAGAGGGACAGTGGATGAGCAAAGGAAAACTACAGCAAAAAAAAAAAAAAAACACTCAAAATTCTACCTTCCTTCCTTTCTGATATTCCTCCTTCCTTCTTCTCCACTTGTCCCATTTCCTTTTGCAAATCACCATGGAGTCCCTCACCCCTCATTCTTGTAGTTCATTTCATAAGTTTACAACCTCCATCACGAAGAAGTGCTTCAAAAGATCCAAGGAGAAATTGCTCCTTACTATCTGCTGCTTGTATCCCCTCCTCTTTTTGTCCTTACTGGACAGGTCTATCCCTTTACATGCCCCTGACCTCACCTTGTGTATCCATTTCATTCCACTGTCTCTACATGTTTCAAGTGAGAAGAGCTTTAGTTCCTCTAGTCTCTGGTCATATGCTTTACTCTCCTTCCATGGATACTCCTGGAGGCTTTCCTTTGGACTCCTTCCAGCAGCTCGTCTCTCGTCTTATATGACTTCAGAACTGTACTCACTATTCACTTTGTGGCCTGACCAAGATCTAGTCTCACAAAAGCATTTTTGCTTCTGAAATCCAGTCCTGTGAGGATACATGCCCTCATTCTGCTGTCTACTGTCTCTGCTCTCTGTGTTTTTGGTTGTTCAGGCCAGGTGTGATTAACATTCCCTTATCCTTTTCGTGGTGTGATATAAGATACACCAAACGAAGGTTGTTGTGGACCAATGCAGCACTTTAAATATGTCTGCACTGAATCTCAACTGATACCTTCTCGCTTCCCTGGTCATCTTTTCTAAGACCTTCTTCATACCCCTAGCCACATCATTTATTGGTGCCCTAACTCTGTGTCATCCCCAAAGATGTTCTCTACAGTTCAAATAAAGAGTACTGGACTCGGGACTGATCTCTTAGACAATACTTTTTCCTGAAATTGTCCCTCTCACTAAAAGCCTGCCATTTAGCCATGCAACAATTCCATTCCTTAATCTTGATTCAACTTCTGGCCCCTCTAATTTTCTAAAAGCCAACTGTGTGACACCAAACCAAAGGTCTGGCTGAAGTCAAAGTAGAACACATTTCCCACTACTGTGTTGTCACGTGCTATACTTCTCCAGGTATAACATCACTGCAGCTGTAGCCATATAAACAAACATTCTGAAGCTTCATTTCCTCATTTACTGTAAAAAAGTAGTGTGTGTGGGTAGTCAGCCCCCCCTCCCCAAAACTCCCCTTTTACCCTACTGCATGCTCCCTTCCACCTCTTGTATGCCCTGGCTTATACCCTAATTGATTGTATCACCTTGCTGACTCTCTCATGGCAATCCTAAAATCCTGAATTAAAAAAAAAAGGTAATCAGAGAATGAATGAACACGTAACATGATTATTAGTGACTTTTAAAGTGCTCTGATAGCAGATAAGGACTGTCTGAATTATGGAGTTTGTCTAGCTTCGTCTATTATATTAGTTATCAGTTCTAGTTAAGCAACATGCTGTACCTTCATATACCTCACTAAAATCAACTTATGTCTGTTTCATGCATTCCTGAATTCTCCTAATGGTTTGAGTAAAAGCATATTAAAGGACTGCAAAATATTCTGTCAAATGTCTGGATGAAACAAACCAACTGAAAAACACTGGACAAAAAATGTCAACATATGGGAGCTCTATATCTCATGCCCCCACAATAAAGTGCAGTGGTTCCACCAGGAAAATGCTTATCAGATAGGAAAAACACATATAAATAGTAACGTTTTTTGTAAGCCACTGCTAGAAACAGGATTAAAGGGAGTAAACAGGAGTATTATGCAGAGGAGAAAATGGGTCTTTTTCTGTGGTAAAATGCATAAGAAGAAAGGAAATAGGGACTTGTCCCTTTAAAATCAGATCCCTGCAGCCCAAGCAATAGATGTCAGCTGCACACCCGCTCCTTTGTAAGGCCAGGAAATCTGCAGTACGGCAAAAGTAGTTAGAATGAGAGTCCATGCAAATATATGGAACATTGTAAAGAAAGAAGAGATAAACCAGTTAGCTTGGAGATGGAAGTCTATGGTTAAGATTGGCCCTACCAGTGTAAGTCCTAGTAGCTGAGAACCAGTTACCGAACAGTAGAGTTGTCAGTAAAGGACTTTATGTATTGTGACTTTTGATTATTTAACCAGAAGGGTGTTGGAACAGACTTCATTTAATATTAGTGGAAGTCCTGGTAAAAAGAGACTTTGAAATGTTTCTTTTGCCCTCTGTTGGTGAAGAGTTATTTCCTTGAGTATTGTTTCATTATAAGGTGTCCCATTTTTACAGTAAAAACTGAACTACTGAGTTACTGTTTGATTTTCCATGTCACTACACTTTGGTTTCTGTTTTGTGAAAGTTGGTCTGCCTTTTTCATCAACTGAATGCAATTACTGTTCTTCCAGCGCTGAAGCCTGTTTGTTGCTTGTAATTTCCACTTATATCAACATGTGAAACGTTTTGCCTGCTGCATTGCCTCATCTTATTTAATACATTTTATGGTCATGTTTGTGGAAGAACTACTGCAGCAGGGATAGACACACAGTGGTGTAACGTTGGCTCTAAATGATTGATTGTTACTGCTGAAGTGAAACCCCTACGCCATGTGCAAAAAATGGGAAAAAGGGGTTGTATGTGGATGGACGGATGGATGGTTTGGTCTACAAAAGAAGTATGCACTCTGGTAAAACTGTTAAGGTGCATCATTAATGTTTTGAACCCAGCACCCCCAACAAGGAAACTGCTCATATTATCTGTCTGTGCAACAGCTAATTCTTTAAAATGATGAGTCATCTGTCTCTCTTTGCTCCTGCTTACTTTTTTTTAAATCTGAAAGACTTTTCAGTCCTACATTTTTTTGGTTTCCTTGACAAACATGAAAATTAGTATTTTGTGAATATATGATCCTTTATCAAACGTTTATATAACAGATCTAGTGATCCAGGTCAATTAGATATTACACTGACAAAACTAATATTGACACATTTACATCAAAAATGCTTATGTTGATGTACTTCTGTGCATGCTCCAAGGATGAAACTCAGACCATGAAAATTAAAAAACTTTTTTTTGTGCTCTCCACACCCCTGTTAATTATATATACTAACTCTAAGATTGCACAATCTCAGTCTCGCACAGCTGTCAACCATTTGTTTTGCTGACCAAACTGTGTTGACAAAACAGATTTCAACAAAACCTCAGATTGAGGTTTTTAGTGTCTTCATATGGCCTATGGTACAGACTTTTCACCATTTTAGATGCTTTTTTCTCTACTGCTTCCTACCTTATGGAGAACACCTCTCTAAAATAGCGTATTACTCTGTAAATGAGGGTCTCATCATCTATCTGTGCATTAAGATAATTTCATACTTTCTAATGATAATGGCTCTTGCTTCAAGAATAAATGTTCAGAAATGGGTTACCTAAGACATGAAGTAAAATGTTTACTTCCAAATGGTTAAGAAGACAGAAGCTGACATAGATAAACATAGTATGACAATTAGCACAGAGTATTAAGGGTCTGAGCTGTTAATGAGCTGCTTCCTGTAGTCAGGGGGCACAGGTTTTATTTTTTCCACCTTCATTTGCCCACTGTGCAACTTTGAGCAAGTCACCTAACCAGACAGTGCTCCTGGCTCATCACTGATAATGAACACTTTGTCCAGTGGGTTTGTCTGATTAACAAAAAGAAAATGAGGTGGATTCATTAAGGTCTATATGATAGCATGTTATTTCAAATTCATCAAATGGCTTTACATTTAGTGTAGAGCCACAAAACAAAGGTAAATGGCAGAATATACTAATGAAAGCATAAGTAGCCAAATTACATGCTAATTAACCAACCCAACATGGCAGACCTATTCATGAAGATATAAAAAAATTGTGTACTCTCAGTGTAGCCAATTGCCCTAATATTCATAACTCTTTGGATTACAGCCATGATTACACTTAGAAAAAAAACACATTATCAGTTGCTACTGTCATTATAAACCTGTATGTGTAACAGGCTTTAATTAAAGGTTTTGCTGCTGCTGCCAAACTTCTGCCACGACGAAGAAGGGGTTTTATACCATGTTTAACTTAGTATGGACTGCATGACAAAGAAAACTGTAGAGCAATACCAGGTAGGCAGGGAAACTGTATAGTAAATGTGCAACCTCTTCCGCCCTCATCTGAGGGCCTAGGTAAGTGTGGAACCTGTTTGAAAACAAAAAATAGATACCTGCTTATTCCCATATGCAGTTAGTTACATGTCCCTAAGATGAGACATCTGTCATGTGTTGAGTAATGCTACTAATATCATATGACTGTGTAAGATCCAGCTGTGGACTTTGTACAATAATGTGCCGCTAGTATTTCATTTCCCCACACATGTATACAACCATAAGTAAATTCAAAATGTTCAAAAGGCAGGGTACAGTTATCATCAATGGCACAGGATGGTGGTGAGGTATACCAAAGAAATGTGTGTGAATGACTGAATTGTATTGCCTACTTGAAAGTTCTGCAGTATACACACTGGTGGTGTCCTCCATGTCAAAACTGACGTCAACAAAGCTGTGTGAATCCTCTGCTGAGGTGTTGGTGATGACACAAGTGATTATTAACAGAACAAATATGTATGTATGAATGTATAAATCCATCATGTACTAAATAATTTAAAAATTAAAGTTCCATATTGATACACAGAAGTAAATAGAGACCCCCACCTCCAAAAAAGTAAAGGAACTGAAAAACATGTGTACATGCTAAGTAAGGAGGACAACAGGTGTATAACTGAATAGTCAGTTGCAGCAGTAACCAAAACAATGTACACTTTTCTATTACAAATGGCTAAAAATGTTCTTGGATGTCCACTTGTGTGAAGGCTGGTCAGTTATATATCACAGGCTTATTGCATTTTGTGGGCTACAAATGTCAAACCCCTGACCTTGTTAGTAAGGGATACAACACTCTTCTGAAATAACTTGCAAGATGGGCATAGAAAATATTCTATAATGTCATGTTACATTCTTCACAAACATTTGTAATGAACTAAATAACTGATATACATGCCTATGCCACCAGCAAGGACAAAAAATGCATACGGTACAGCTATGGGTGTATTGTGAAATGCAATCCATCAGTAAGTTTGAAATAGAACATTTTGTAAAAACAGCAACGTACCTTTGCATCAAGCTTGTTGTGACACTAGAAACAGGTTTTGCAAGCAGACAGCAGCATGCACCTCTCTGAATAAACATGCTTACATGATTACCTTGATACAGTGCAGATTCAGCCCTGTGAGCACTATGAATATGCACATGAGGTGTAAACTCATTAGCATTTATGATTTCCAAAAATCTGCATTAAGTGCTGGCAATGTAGACATGATGTTAGGACCTACACAACTGCATGCATATCCTTTCTCTGCAAGGATGAGCATGGGAAGTGTTACCTACTAAAGGCTTGCAAGTGTGAATAATTAGTCTGACTGCAGCATCAATCAGTTTTTCACAATCAGTCCTCTTTGATGCACACTTACTGAAGGTGTGTCAGGGAAAAGGGGCTTAAAAGCATTTTTGTGACTACTACTGACTGACATAAGAGAGCAACATTCCTAACATTTACATGAATTGTTTATGAAATAGAGGATTATGAGCAGTTCACCGATGCTAACCGTGATATTATGTGTTTGAAACATGGATACCAAGGAATTTACCCTGAGAACAAAGCTTGAAAGGTGAATCTTGGTATCCATGTTAAGAACAAATATTAGGTTACAATTGGTTAAATGGTTAACAATGTCCAAATTTTTGCCTCATATGTTGGGTGTGTTCCTCATGAAATCTGTGGTTTTCAAACAAATTAACAAGGACTGAAGACACTAAATAATGGCATATATTTATGTTTCAGACTTTGTATCTTTCAGTCTGCGGTGGTGGTGCTGCGGTAGCACTGTCGCCTCACAGTAAGACGTTGTCCTGTTCGATTCTCAGCTAAAGCGTCTTCTGTGTGGAGACATGCGTGAATACGCATACCTTCGTTGAAGGCTGTGCATCAGGGCAGGCAACTCGGCACGTAAAAATCTACTGCCAATCATTAGCAGACCGGTGTTCCGCTGTGGTGACCCCTAACTGGGAAAAGTCGAAAGATACAACAACAATAACTTTGTATCTTTCAGTAAATCAGGCAAACACACATCCTGTTATTCTAGTAATTTTCTAGGTTTAGGACAGGAAGTCAGGGACATGTTATTGATGGACAGCAGCCAGAAACAAATCTTTTATTCTACCACTGTCATTTATACTGGCATATTTTACTGCCTATTGCTGGACCTGACCTTAACAACTTTTGCAGGGGGTACTTAACATTTGGTAAGGTTAGGTCTCGCTCCACTGTAGTGCTTAACCAATTTGACTTTTTCTGAATTTCAGAGAGTTATCAGCACACTCCATGCACTACAACAGTTTCTGCCTCTGAATACAATTGTGTTTGCAATCTTAAGGAAGTAGATTACTCACTGAAACATATCAACCACAAGGCAAAGCACACAGCAGTGTTGTATCATGTATGTATAGCCTCCTGAACAGACAGGCTGTATCATCTTTCACTCAGGGGAAAATTTAACCTGGATGAGTATTCCACCATCTCCTTATCCCAGTTTACCACAATCCATCTTTTCTGCAACAAACTGATGAGGTTGTCATATCAAAAGTGCACTATTTCCCCATACAAGTCAGACTTCTTCTGTGGTGCTTGCAGCTAATAACTATTTTCTCCAGATTGTAGAACTAGTTAAGTTGGTGGTTCAAATCTGGCAGTGGTGAATTTGTGTTTCTGTGTGGTTCTATTATCATAGAAGTAAAGCTTTAACAACGGATGTGCTGTGTCCTCTTCCACTCGGGATAAATCTTTAATTTTTGGACACAGCTCTCTGTGTTTATTCCCACTTTTAATAGAAACAACTTCTCTGCAACACACTGATTAGATCATCTTGTCAAAAGTGCACTCTCACCCATTAAGAGTCATACTTGTCTTGTGGCATTTGCAGCTAATATTATGCTCTCTAGACTGTATAACTACATAGGTAGGAGGTTCAACTCTCACAGTAGGGAACGTGTGTGTGTGTGTGTGTGTGTGTGTGTGTGTGTGTGTGTGCCTTCAATGTTAGGTGCATAAAACTTCCTGAACAGACTTGCTGTATCATCTTCCAGTTAGGGGAAGATTTTTAACATGGGAGAGGATGCCCCTTTCCCTTTATCCCACTTTTACCACAAACATCTTCTCTGCATCACACTAATGAGATCCATCCTTCAACCCACAACCCTTTTTCACATGTTTGCACATGAGGTTGGGGTGTCATCTCAACAGTGACAATCACCTATAGCCAAGGTTTACACCATTGGTTGGCTAGCCCTGCTGTGGTAGCTCTTCCACACCACACACTCACACATACATTCACAACTATGGCCAATTTAGAGTGTCCAATCCACCTACTGCATGTCTTTGGAATGTGGGAGGAAACCAGAGCACCTGGAGGAAACCCACACAAACAAAAGGAGGACATACAGACTCCACAGAGAAGGCACCTCTGCCAAGAATCGAAACAGAGGACCTCTTGCTGTGAGGCAACAACACTAATTGCTGCACCACTGTCAGGTCATCAGGTCAAAAAAAATCACACTGTGCCCTTACAACTCAGATTTCTCCTGTGGCTCTTGCTGCTAATACTGTGTTCTATAGCTTGTGTAAATAGATAGGTAGGGGGTTCAAATCCAGCACTGGTTAACTGATGTGACTGTGTGTACTGTAATGTACAATTACACTGGTTTACTGATGTGACTGTGTGTACTGTCATATACAATTGTGTCTGTGACAGCTTTCCTTATGTAAACTTCCACTTAGGAGATGTATTTTCACTGGCAGAGGATTACCTTATAAATTTTGTTTTACCCCAGGCAATAAACAGCTTTGGCAACAGAATGCTTACATCATGCTATCAAAAATGAACAACATTACAGTGCTTGGATGAGTTATCCTGTGGTGGTGGCTGCTGGTGGTTTGAATCCAGCAATGAGTGACTACTGTGCATGTGTTGTTTGTCTGCCATGCTGTGTAGAAAAGGCTTCTAATGCATGTAGTATATGCAGCTGTGTAGTGTTATTGTGCACTTCAACCACCTTCATACATTTTTAGATGAACATCAACATAAGAAAGAATGGTGATGTCATCCATTCAGATGTGCAGTTTCACAGCTGTAGAACAATTTGTGAGGTGGATGTGATTCAGGCAGTGTTCTGTACCTTGTAATCTTAGGTAGTTTGTTCAAAATCTAGCAGTTACTACTTAAACTCACTAGTGTTAGTATGTCTATAAACATGCAGGTAGGTAACAATATTATCGTCCAGCTATCTGCTGTGTACATGTATGGTTGGAGATTCCAGTTACAGTGATTCTGCTCATTTCTCACACAGAAATGCTTTATTGGATAATGACTATGCCATGCAATGACATATGGCTTTCCCTAAGAACTACTAAGGCTTTTCCTGTGGTGTGAGGACATGAGACTATGCTCTGTATGCTGTTGCCTTAGTAAAGCATGTTTTTAATCTGTGATTATCAACACATGATGCATGATTGCCATTCTCCCATCACAGTGACGACTGTATTGCATATCATGTATGTTTAGATATACCTAGCAGCAGGCAATGTTGTGAGAGAAAGACACATACAGCAACAATCTTTTAAAGAAGTTACAGGCACACATATCCTTGGCAGCAGTAGCAAGATGTGACATATTCAAAGACCAAAATATCTCAGAACTGTTTTACAAATGGCACCATGGCGCTCTTTCTTCCCAGTATCATATAGCTTCTGTCATTGTGTAGTCAGGTGTTCAAAACCACATTGCTTGAATGTAAGCATTGTGTCCTGATGCTGTTATGTATGAATGTCATCCACAAGTGTTATAATAAGAAGTTATGTACCTACCATAACGTTCCATGTTAGTTGTCTTCATCTCGCCTTCTTTCTTGCTGGATGTTTACCTACAGTGCTACAAACAGAGGAGGACGTAACCTAAAAACAAGGTCAACCGTAGGAAGAAGGCCTCAAAAGGGATTCTTCTCAGTCCTAACCAGGCTAGGTGGATGGAGGGTGGGACACAAGAAAGAAGGCGAGATGAAGACAACTAACATGGAACTTTATGGTAGGTACATAACTTCTTAATGCTAAGTTGTCTATCTCGCCTTCATTCTTGTTGAATGGGACAGCGTCCCTAGCACCATAGCCCTGGGTGGCTAATCAAAACAGACTCTTGAGCACAGTGGAACCAAAATCAGCTCGACTCCTGGAGGCCATATCCAACTTGTAATGCGAAATGAAGGTATTTGGAGTGGCCCATGTTACTGCAGCACAAATAGATTCCATTGGAAGTCTAGCATGAAAAGCTACCGATGTAGCCAATGCTCTGGTGGAATGAGCTTTTGGTTTTGAAGGAAGTTCTTTATGTCTCAGTTGGTAGATCAAGGTAATAATAGAGGCCAGCCACCTGGACAAGGTTACCTTAGAAACTGGCAGGCCCTGCTTCCCCTCAGCATAGGACAGGAAGAGTTGATCTGATTTTCTTGACTGTTTGGTCCTATCCAAATAAAAATGTAACTGCCTGTGAACGTCCAATAGTGTAACTTTTGTTCAGCTCTGTTTGAATAATTAGGAAAAAAGACAGGAAGATCAATAGCCTGATTGAGATTTGTCTCTGAGGGTATTTTGGGCAAAAAGGAAGGATTAGTCCTGAGTGAAACTCTGTCTTTGTGAAAAATAAGATATGGAGGGCGAACACAAAGGGCTTGAAGTTCTGATACTCTTTTGGCCGAGGTGATGGCTACTAAGAAGAGAGTCTTCCAGGAGAGTAACTTTAAGGAACAAGAAGCTGCAGGTTAAAAAGGAGGGAGAATCAATGAAGTTAATATCAAGTTCAAATTCCACGGAGGGGGGAGATCTTTAACCGGGGGTCTAAATAACATAGTCCCTTTAAGAAAAGCCTTACAAAGTTTGTGGGACATGATATTGGACTCTGATAGGCTAACGTGAAAATTTGTGATAGCAGCCAATTGGACCCTAATGGTGGCAGCTGTGGAACCTGCTCGAAAAAGTTCCGCCAAAAAATCTAAAACATTATGGACAGGGGCTGTAAAGGGGTTTATCTTCTAGCCTCTGCCCAGAAAGAAAAATGTTTCCACTTACTAGCATAAGTCTTTCTAGTAGAAGGTTTGTGTGAAGAAAGTATGATTTTGCGCACTGGCTGAGAAACATGTGGAAGCCTGGCTAAGGTTGGAAGTGGAGCAACCAAGCTGTGAGGTTGAGAGAGTGAAGGGATTGGTGCAGCCCGCCTGACTGATGGATCAAGAGGTCTGGCACTGGGTTCAGATTCCAGGGCTGCTCCAGCAGGTGATGATGCAGGAATGGGAACCAAATTTGTCAAGGCCAGTAAGGAGCAATGAGGATCATCCTGGATCCTAAAGTGGTCACTTTCTGAATCAGTTTTTGGAATTAAGGGAAAAGGAGGGAATGCATAAAGCAGACCCCGGGGCCAATCGTGAACTAGAGCATCTCTGGGGGAATGGCCTGGGAGGGGGAAGAGAGTGAAGAAGTCACTGCACTTGCTGTTGAGAGGGGTTGCAAAAAGGTCACAGCAAGGCTGACCCCATCTGTGGAAAATTTTGTCTGCTAGTAACTGATTGAGAGACCACTCGTGAGGCATAAGGATAGCTCTGCTTAGCCTGTCCGCTATGACGCTGGACTTCCAGGGGATGTGAGTTGCTATCAGAAACCATTGAGAGGAGATCGCCCACTGCCAGAGTCTGAGTGCTTCTCGACATAAGGGATAGGACCTGGTTCCGCCCTGCTTGTTGATGTACCACACCACCAACATATTGTCCGTCTGAACTGCAATAGTCACGGTAGGTAGAGAGTCCTGAAGAGCTTGCAACGCTAAAAGTACCGCTCTCATCTCCAAGACGTTTATGTGCAGATGGTACTCTAGGTGTTGCCAAGTGCCCTGGACAGTCATGCCCTGAAAATGCCCCACCCGATCAGGGAGGCATCTGTTGTCACCGTGGCAACCGGAGGAGGAAGTATAAACGGTCTGCCCTGAAAAACGTGAGGGGAGACCATCCACCAATAAAGGTGGTCTTTGCATGATTGGGTGATTATTATGTTGTGAGACGTCAGAAGCTGTTGAAAAGACCATTGGGTAAAAAGCATCCATTGAAGAATCCACATGTGAAAACGAGCCAGGGGAAGTAATGTGATTGCTGCTGCCATGAGACCCAAGGTTTTCAGTACAAATCTGGCCTGGATTCTCTTGCATTGTAATAATGTTTGGACATGTCGGTGAATGTCTAATACTCTTTCTAATGGAAGTTTTGCCGACAGTTCTTTTGTGTTTAATATGGCGCCTATAAAGGTTATAGATTGACAAGGTGACAACGCAGACTTTTTGAAGTTTATGGAGATACCTAGTTCTGAGCAAGTTTGGATGGTATAATCCCTGGCTCGGATTAGCTGATGTCTGGTGGAAGCAGTTAGGAGCCAGTCGTCTAGATATGGAAACGCCTGGAATCCTCTCCGTCTCAGGTGAGCCGTAACCACTGTCATGCATTTGGTGAACACCCTGGGGGCTGTGGTGAGACCAAAGGGCAGGGCTTTGAATTGATAGTGACTGGCTCCCAGCCGGAAGCGGAGAACCCTCCTGGAGCATCTGTTCATTCTGATATGGTAGTATGCATCCTGAAGGTCTATGGAGCACATCCAAATGTTCGGACCCAAAAAGGGTAGTTTGGACTGAAGCGTGACCATCCGGAACTTCGTTCTTTGAACAGATTTGTTTAACCTGAGATCCAAAATGGATCTCCAGTCCCCTGTTTTCTCTGGTACCAAAAAGAACTTGGAGTAAATCCCGGATCCTTGCTGGTCTGCTGGGACTGGCTGGATGGCTCTTTTTTCTAGCAGTTTTGAAATTTCTAGTACTGCTTGTTCCCTTAGACCAGGTGGAACATCTGGAAGGGACCTGTTTGCTTGCATGGGGGTGTGGACAAAGGGGATTTTGTAACCGTTGGATATGATAGACTGTACCCATTTGTCTTGTGTGAGGAGTCGCCAGGCTTCTGGGTACAGTGACAATCTTCCCCTGACTGCCTCCGAGAGTGGACAGTCGGGCAGTCCCTCAGGGGTGCTAAAAGGGTTTGTCAGAAAAAGATTCCCTGCTACCCTGATTTTGCAGATCCCCTCTGCCCCTCGGGTGGCATCTGTTGTTGTTCCCTCCTCTGCCCCTGGAGGGGAACTCGCCACATGTGTCAGGCACGACTCCTTGGGGTTTGTGAAACCACATTTTCCCACTCTTCTGACCTTTAGGGTATGGTCTAGAAGGAGTAGAAAAACGGACTCCCACGGCAGAGAGAGTCTTGCCTTCCTGCTTACACCTGGTAAGGGTATCCTTCACCTGTGGTCCGAGCAAAGCCGAACCATCGAAGGGGGTATTGGTGAAGGACACCTTAAAGGGGTCAGCAAAGTTACATAACCGCATACAGGCATGTCTTCTCAAAGCCACGCCTGTGCCTGCGGCTCTACTCACCCCATCGGCTGCATAAGAAATGAGCCGCATGGAGGAATTGACTATAGAAGTAAGGGTCGCCAGCTGGGAGTTAATCTTTTCCTGAGACCCCACAGCAGATGGATCCTGAAGGGTATCACCCAGTTTCTTAAGGAGATCTCTCTGAAGGTGGGTGAAATGGCACAGATAGTTCAGCGACCGCATGGAAAAGGTCGCTGAAGAGAACATCCACTTCCCGTACCTGTCCATTGTCCTAGATTCTTTATTAGGTGGATGGACAGGCACTGAAGGGTCAGCCAACTCCTTCTTAGTGGCTGCTGCAACCACCATGGCATCAACAGGGACACCCTTTGTAAGAAACTGTTTGTCGGACGGGGCTGTAATGAATTTTGTGGGCCTGCGGGGTGTTGGTTCCAGTGTGTCTGGGGCCAGCCATGCCTTCCGAGCCACTACTTCCATGAGCGGGTCGAAAGGCGGAGATACCTAGGAGGTGGAAGGGCGAGAACCAAATGCGTCCAGATACACCGACTCGTCCTCGGAAGGGTTGAGGGTGGTCCAGTTCCCCCTCTGCTTAAGGATCTCAAGGATGTCTGAAAAGGAGACATCCTCAGAGGGGGACCTTGGGGACCCTTCCGAATCCTCCAAGTCGGTGTCAGAGGTGACTGACTCGGGGGAGTCAACATGCTTCCTCTTACATTTTCTGTTCTGAGGGGGCTCCTCTGAGAGATCAGGGGAGGCCTCGGAAGAGGAAGATACACCCAATGGGGCTACCTGGAGCACTTGTTCTCCATGCTTGGGGTCAGGAGGGTGGACAGAGACTGACGCAGGCACCATGGGAGAAGGAGCCGAAGGGGTCGATTGCGGAGCCGACACCGGAGTCAGCACACTCCTCATGACCTCAAAGGTGCCCCTATCAGGCAGAGAAGAGGGTCCCCACTCTGAAGAGATGTGAACCCCTCCCGGCACCGAGAGGGATGGCTCCGAGGCCGATGTCGGGGCCGAGCTCACCTGCGCCAAGGCCCCAAGAGGGAGAACAGGGTTGGACAAGGGTCCGATGCCACTCGCCCCCTCGGAGCTGACGAGGGAGTCTCGGCACCTGGATCCCTCCAAGGACGGAACCAATGAAGAGATCGGAGCCAACGAAGGAGCCGAAGTGTGGGGCATTGGCTCCGACATTCCGATGATTCAAGCCCCCAACAAGCTCCGGCTCCGAACACGGTAGTAGAGTCGGAGGAGGAACTGTTGAAGAAACAGGGATAGCCACAGTCTGTTGAGAAGGGCTAGTCAACATTTTGGCCAGTGCCTGTGACTTAAGGAGCCTACTGACCACCCTCTCTAAGTCATGGTCAGATAGCCTGGAGGACCGAGAGGAATGGGATCTATGGCTCTGCTCTGATTGTAGTAATGGGGATCTGGGAGCCGAGCGAACGGACTCTAAGGAGGGGGATCTCGAATGCTTTCAGCTCAGAGAAGGCTCCGACAGCAAAGTCGGAGCCGACTGAGGTCTCGAAGTGTCAGTTCCGGCCGGAACCGACGAGGAGGCAGAAGTTCCACTCGGCATTGGCTCCGAACAGGGAGCCGACGGTTTGGTGGGCTTTAAGGATTTCCCCGACGAAGGCTTAGCCGGGGATCCTTCAGGCTTTAACAAGCCTCTCAAAATGAGTTTATTCCTATGCTCCTGCAGGACTCTCGGACTGAAAGCATGACAGACCGAACAAGAGTCCTGCAGGTGTAGGGGGCCCAAACAATAAACACAAGAAGTGTGACCATCTATCAGAGACATCTTCTGACAGCACGAGTCACACTTCTTGAAACCTGAAACCTTGGTATCTTTAGACATGATAGAAGAGATACCAAGGGAAGTTAAACTAGTGCTTAAAATACTAAACACAGACACACACGCACTAGAACTAACAATACAATACCTCTACAACTACGACAGTTATAAATAACAAAAAACTTAACACAAAAATTATATATATATATATATATATATATATATATATATATATATATATATACAATACTGTAAAGAGACAGGCCTAACCACTACCCCAAAGGGGGGGGGGAGAGAAAACTCTGTAACAACAGAAAAAAGGAGATCTAAGCGGGGTCTAAAAGGGTAACATGATCTAATAAAACTAATATAGAAGAAAATCTAAAAATAACAACAACTCTGACAGTAAAAAAGTAGTAAAAGAATTATACGACCTGGAGCCAGTAAAAAAACGCAACCTCGTAGCTGAAGCGGCAAATGAGATCTGGATATCTGACGCCTAGCATTGTGGGATAAGGGGAGGCCTCGAGCTGGCAAATAGCACTTGAGCTTTAGTAAAAGGCTGAGTCGGAGCCGAGGATCGGCTCCGAACCCATCCAGCAAGAATTAAGGCGAGGTAGACAACTTAACATTGTGTATAATTACAGTGGGCGAAACTTCCCCCAGCCCTTTTATCTCATACAAATTGCAACATATATTTCTATCATAACATTCAAAGCACATATCAAAAAAACCCTCAAAAACTATGGCTGGCTATAAAGTCAATCCTTCACCCAGGAAAATGTACTACACCAACCCCAAACATCCACAACAATTCCAATAGCATACCATTTTTAACAACCTTTTTATTGAATCTATAATTGCCCTTTCCAAGCAGCAAACCCCTAATCCTGATACCATACCAGCCAAGTCTACAACCAGCAATGCCTTGTTCTCTTTCTCCCCAGTTCCTACAGCCACTATAAACTAGTCTAGAAACTAAAAATTACTACTACACTTGCCATAGATAACTTACCCAGTGAATACCTCAAAATTGCAGCTGAATCTATAGCCTTTCCAGTATTAATCCTTATAAATAGATCCATTCTCGAAAACAAGGCTCCTCAACTGTGGAAAAATTTCCATGCAATCCCACTTCATAAACGGGGACTTCCACATAACTGACAAACTATTGGTCAATTGCTATTCTTTCACCTCTTTCCAAGCTACTCGAAAGGTGTATTCATCTCCACATCATGAAATCCTTACTAACAAATAACCTTCTCTCAAACACTAAACATGGGTTTTGCCCATCACATAGTACCACTACAGCTCTCTTATCCTTCACTAATACTGTAAACCATCACAGGAATAACAAGAACTTTGTATCTACCATCTTTCTAGACCTATCAAAAGCTTTTGATATGGACTCCCATTCTAAACTAAATAGATGTACTAACTGAACTAGGCTTCTCACCATCTGCCACAGCATGGTTTCATAACTATTTATCTGGGCGTCAGCAATCTGTTCTATGGCAGGGCGACCTATCTCTATGCCTTCCTTTAACCATTGGTGTCCCCCAAGGATCTATATTGGGCCCTCTCCTTTTCTCCCTCTTTATAAATAATCTACACACAGCTACTCCACATGGTTCTATAATACAGTATGCAGATGATTCAACATTTATCTGTGCTGCCACTTCTCTATCAGCTCTTCATTCTCAAACACAGGAATCTTTCACTTCTGTTGAAACATGGTTAGCCAATGCCCATCTAATCCTGAACCCAAACAAAACTAAATTATTACTCTTCCAACCTAACTTGACATCTATCTCATGCCTACCATTTAACATAATAGCCAAAGGCAATACTGTCATCTCCCCAACAACCCATACAAAGCTTCTTGGAGTGGAAATAGGCAATAACCTAAAATTTGACTTGCATGTCTCCCTAACTATAAAAAAAAGTCCATAAGAAACCTGAAAATCTATATAGGCACAAAAGGTTCCTGACCACAATGGCCAAAATTACATTAGCACAAACCTATCTGCCTATCTGCTCTCCACTCTGCTATGTGCCTCTCCAATTTTAAATAATCTAAGGAAAACTGACTTATCTAAGCTAGAAGCATGCTATAATAAAATTGCTAAGTTTGCATCTGACTGCCCATATAGAACACATCATTGTACAGCTTTAAGGATACTAGACTGGCTTGAGCTTCCCAACATTATTCTTTACAACCAACTGTCTCTAACTCACAGAATTGTAACATACACCAACCAGAACCCCTGCACTACAAAATCTCATCCTTCCTTACAGTTCCAGCAGACCACTTCGCGCTAATATTAAGAACGTACTCACCGTCTCCAAGGCCAACAACACTGCAGGAAAATCTTTATTTTCCAACTATATATCTCGTATATGGAACTCCCTTCCTAAATCCATTCTCTCAATCTCATCCACTAACCACTTTAAGCCCTCACTTAAAGCTTATCTAAAAAATAAGTGGCTATGTTCCTATACTAACCCCTCATAAATACTCTGATACATCACAGTATACTCCAACCATATCCAACTTTTTCCCCGGTGTTTAATTCTTTATTTCTACCGACCCATCTTAACCTTATATCTTGACATAAGTCATACTTTACAAATAGTACTACCTATGTTCGAAGCCTAGGTTTTGTTGTCAAGATGTAAAAAATTTGTATTTTCTTATGTATACTACATTTTGTTAACTTTATACTTTATTGATTATTGTAATGTGTGCATTAACATTTACTGTTACTCATGGAGCTTTTCTCCCGGGCCTCCACTGAAAAAGGACTTGTGTCCAGTTGGAATTTCCTGGTAAACAAATGTAAAATAAATAAATAAATAAAATAATCATATGATGCAATGACTTCACATAGGTGGAGTCTTTGTTAAGACTTTCACTGACGTACATGCGATTCATACACATGCTGCTAGTTGGTGGAATTGCATAGCTTTGCTGTGCGATTCCAGCTAAGGGCAACATTCAGTTAATGTGCTGACATTATAGAAACAACACTGCATGCAGTTATTATACTGAAATTTTACTTTGGAGACAGAAATATAAAGTAATTTTGTAATATTATACCAGTGAAACAGTTGTTCTGTGAATGTCGTGGTGTGAGTGCTCCTGCATCACATGGAAGTCAGTAATGACTTGTATAGCATATCTACACAGATACGGTGTGTTGCAAATCTGGGACAATGTTGTTGTACACAACAACAGGAACAGCTTCCATTTCTGAGAAACACTGATATTGCAATGATCACAGTTGTGTAAACATTAACATATTTACTTTCTTGTCATCATTTTGACAAAATCATATTGTACATATTATCCTCAAATGTCCTTTATTACTTCACAAATTAATTTAATTTATTTGTGACAAAGTCCGTTGTTATGTCATGTGGCAGAAGTAGTGAACACACAGCTCTGAAGAGTGTGTAGTATGATAGGCAGGGGTTTGCATCTGGTAACATCTGCCTGTCACATAACTATGTTGACAGGAGTGGCTTAGGTAAAAGAAGTATTTATGGCACAGTCAGAGGGCAGCATTTTTAAGGCATTACCCTCCATGGTAGGAGATTCATACCCATTACAACAGGGGAATGTTGCAAACCCTTCAAGTGTGTTAATCATTATACACACAGTATACCTATTTCTGTGGCATCACAGGTTGATATGCATCTTCCTGATATCTGTCCTGGCATGTGTTTGCATCTGGCAAGATGCAAATAATGAGTGTATCACTGATTGTTCACAGGCATTCTTTAATTTCTAAATAATGCACTGTATTGCATGTCTTCCTCCAAACATTTATGCATTACTGTGATTATTTTCTTCTCACTGTACAGCTTTATTGGACATGAAGACTTACATAACGTGTATTCCTGTAATATATCCCCCATCTATGGTTGTCCAAGGGCAACAAATTGTAAAACGTCCCTTTCTGACATGAATGGCACAGCTACTGTATGGCTCTTGCCTTGTTTATACAGGATGAAGTGGAGGATACAGCACTACAGTCAGTTATCACACATACATTCCCTGTGTATACATGTCATATTTAATAAATGACCTGTATACGAATAGCCTCTAATGTACCCACTGTCCTCGCTGTTATCTCAGCTTGGTATGTTCTCAACATAAACATCATATTTACTCCCCTTTCTTACAATGTTGCATTATGTCCCTCTCATATCCTTTCTTAGCATGTCCTTTTTTAGTTATGTACTTAGGTAAACAATTAGAAAAAGGATTATTTATTCTTACCATCAACATGGATGTGCTTCTGTTGAAAATGTTTCTTTGTTACATCATTTCATTTTAATTCATTAAATGACTACATTTTTTTCCATTTACCCTCCTCTCATACTTATCTCTGCACTATTAACATTGTATTCTGTGTAAATTCTCCCTCACGTCCCTTGCATCAACATTCATATAATTCACTTGGCCTTATTTTATATAAGCTGTCCTCGTGTGTTCACATAATACACTTGCCAACAGTCAAGGAGTTTTGTTTACACTGTGTGGTCATGACTCCCTGCACCATTTCATGGCCTCCAATACTACTGCTGGCCATGAAACAGTGTTTGCAAACATGTAAGGGTGAAGAGCAGCATGCATATTCAACGAGCACTGCTGATCATTATGCTAGCACACTGTAATTGTATAGGCTTTGTGTGAAGTCTACACGATTGTTAATGAATCCCAGGAAATCAAAAACAGAGCATACTTTGCCAAATTGCAATTGCAAATGTTTGGAATAATTAGTCAATAAAACAAAAGACATTACACAGTCTTACCTGCAACAACTATGGATCTGACAACAGTGCATGCTTTTAATAATAAAAATGATAGTATTCTTCACCTAGGTATTAACAGAACTCTTGGTTAGCAAGAGTGGATCTAAAAAACAGATTAAAAAATCTATTTTTTCGCAGCATGATGGTGAAATGTTTAGAATAATGTATCAGTTAATACAAAAGCCATTACACAGTCATACCTGCAACAACTATGACCCTTTTGACGGTGCATGTTTTAAAACTAAAACTGGTATTACTGCTCACCTAGGGAATTAATAGCAAACTGGCACAATCTTCCTGTAAATTAATGCAGCATTTATACAACACTCTTATAACGGCTCACAATTTCTTTCCAGTCTGATATGTTATGCTACTATGCTTACATAGTCATTCTCCAAGCTTTTACTAACTGATAATGAATGCATCTAAGAAAAGGTTTAGGACAAAAGGTGTCATCCATTACACAAGTGACACAGTTTTAAAGAGACACTATCAGCCACCTGAACTAGGAAAACCTGTTAATTACTAAAGGAATCTGAAACCACATTCTGTACAACACACACGATACAGAAACAAACATTTGAGATGCATATCAAATAGATAGGTTTTTAAAATATTTATAAGGCCATTTATCTCATCAAGACTGTAGTAACTTGCTTTCTGTTGAAACATGCAATACTTGACCTGACAGACTTTAAAGTGAGATTTTTTTAAAACAATCTAAAATATGATTTAATAAAGGAAAATGTAAAAATAGGGTAGCACCCTATATAGTAATTAGAATTATGGACTGACATTATTTGGATTTCCAGTTCAGTTCTTGGTTGGGGTGCTGTCTGTAATAAGTCTATATGTGTGGATGTATACAACCTAAAATAGGCAAGCATCCTGTAAGCTAAGAGGTTGAGAGGTATGCACTCCCTACTCTGAACCTGATTCATCATTTACTGTCTTTCCTTTTCCCAGTGTCCACTGGTAACTGCCATCTGATTTCCAAGCACAATTTCCTTTTCACCAAACTACATTTTTTCTTCTTTTGGTCTTCTATGAGTGCATGATATAATCTTTCCCCTCCTATAGCCAATTTTTTTCAACCCACAATACCTGAAGAGGCACACTATGAAGATTATTAGCTTGTATATTATTTGTTTGTTTTTTGTATCATTGTATTGAAAGTGTTGGTAAAGTATTGGCAGGTCACATCTATGAATGTACCATCATTTACCTTTTTAGCAAAATATTCAAAGAAAGCTGTTTGATTTGTCAGTTGTGACCTTATGAAAACTGAGCTCAGGAGGTTGTTCTCACCCATTCCTAAAACATATGGCACTCACCACTCTTGTGCTGGCTTCTTCTAGAGTATCTGATCTGTTTTGGTTGTTGTCTAATTCAGACTGGCTAGTTTCAGTTGAGGTGAACTCATCTTCCATGGACTCTTTATAGGGTGTCATGGCCATCAATGGGGTTAGTAGTTCACCAAGGAATTCAATGATTTTTGAAAACAGAAAATGCAAGCCATCCCCACAGGAGTCTGGGGATGCCTCTTACTAAACCAAATCATGCAAGTGTGTAGTCCCATGCTCGCCCTAGAAACTCCTGAAACCTATGGCTCAGCTCCACCTTTATGTGGAATTTGGTACTGCAGGCAGTCTGGATTCCAAAGAGGTACTTTCTACAATACCTATTTCCACATACAGTCAGAACTTCTGCCTGGCCAAGAAGCCCATTGAGTTCATGGAACATTTTTTCAGCATTAATCCAGTGAGTTTACTACACACAAACATAGTTTATTGTAGACTAGCATTGTGGTGATTCACACATCCCTAGCTTCCTCCTTAAAATGATCTTCCCATAGTAGACAACTTTTTATTATGGGGTTGTCAAATATGTTCTACTATATGCCAAGCACTATGCACTATACATTTTAACAATCCCATCCTGTTCCATTTCACTTTTGATACTTTTTATATGAATATAAATGAATTTAGTTAATCATTGATTTATTCTCTGATTGCCTGATTGAGTGAAGGACTGAGTGCTTTATAGTCTTTGTCACTTTACGTATTGAAATCTACTGCAGACTAACACTCATAGCTGACATTAGGAATAGGCCAACTAGGCAGCTGCCTAGGGCGCTACTCTAGCAGGGGAGCTTTTCCAGTAATCTGGATGGTGTAAACAGACCAGAATGGGGGCACCAGGTGGTATTGCGGGGCACTGTGGAGCCCTTTTGCCTGGGGCATCACTTGACCTAAGGCCGACCCTAAAGTTGTTTATCCCACTGTTACATTATATCTTTCAGTGCTGTTAAGCTTTAGTCTTGCACTAGAAGATAAACAGCAAGTGATACTGAACACCACAAAACAGTGTGAGAATCTGAAACAGCCTTAAAAGATGTAAAACACTATGGACTAGCACACTTCTTTTTGTGTGACATTGCATAGTATATTACAGCTTTTTTTGAGAATCAAAGATGCACTGCGCTTCTGGCCACTGTATGTGAGTGAGTGCAAAAAGCAGTATAATTTTCAAAGCTGCAAAACATTTTGTGCTGCTGCGCTTTTTTCATTTTTTTTTACAGCTAACAGTACATTACAGCAGATAACTTTTCATATATAGCAAAGAATTATAACTGAATCTTAATTCTCTTCTTCTTTCGGCTTAAAAATTATATTTTAGGGGTTGCTCTATATATCATACACACACACACACACACACACACACACACATATATATATATATATATATATATATATATATATATATATATATATACATATACACACACACACACACACATATATATATATATATATATATATATATATATATATATATATAAAACAGCACCAATCTCCAGCACCATTGTATAGCCCAATAAGCTAAAATTACTAAAAGTAAATACACAACACTCAGGAAAGTGCCATAACTTTCTTTTAATGGCAGGCATGTTCTGCCACTCCCAACAAACCAAGGTTTCGCCTCATGGTGTCATCAGTGCTTTTAGCGTATTATTTAGTGCGTATATATATATATATATATATATATATATATATATATACACACACACACACACACACACACTTATATATGTGTATATATCTATCTATATATATATATATATATATATATATATATATATACATATATATATATATATATATATATACATATATATATATATATATATATATATATATATCCTGACACTTGTTAGATGTGATTTAGTGCACAATGCATGCAAATCAAATGAGATATTGAGGATTATAGTTGTTTGCATAATACCATTTTACATATGTGGCTTGAACTTTCAAGCCCTAAAATGCTGGTAATTTTGGAGATAAATAGGTTAGTTGGTTATGGAGATATATATATATATATATATATATATATATATATATATATATATATATATATATACACAAACCACATGATTTTAAATTAGGTTTTATAGCCTGGTATAAAATGGGGGCTGGTGTTACAATAGGTGGGGTAAGGACCATGGTGAAATACAACTGAGGAACTAAGGGTGAATGCCAGTGGACCAGCTTTTTATTATTTTCCCTCATCTTATGCTGTTTTTTTAATGACAATGTGCAAAAGGGTATGAAGCCAGGTAGATATGGAGGTAACTAATGGATACATACTGAGTGTCCAAAGGGGAGAGTTATATATAAGATGGAATATTAGGTACTAAGGTAAGCTAAGGAAGATTACACTAGATTATTGAATCAATAAAACCAGCATGTTTGAAAGATAACTAATACAGAATAACCCATGTTTCTGTAATATGTTTTCCCTGTCTATCAAAGTACTACACTGGATAGTTTTAAATTTAGATTCAGTCAATGAATGGATAACTGCAAATTCACTCCTGGGGTCTCCTAGTCCAAGGCAACTAACTAACTGGGTTACTTGGTTAAGTTTCTCAATTATCACTTGGGTAATGAGCTTTAGAAACCATCTTTGAACCTACAAAATTGCTATCTTTATACTATATATCTTTTATTTCTCTGTACATGGACGGTGTAGTGGTTTGTGGTTCTCTGATTTGAGTCTCAGGTGGGGTGCATTCTGTGTGGAGTCTGCATGTCCTCCCTGTGTTCATGTGGGTTTCCTCTGAATGGCACGGTTTAGTTATAAAGACATGTGTCTGGAGTGTTTCTCCCCAGGCCTCCACTGAATATTAGCTTGTTCCATGTCGGACTATCCCGGTCAACAAATGATAAATAAATAAATTAGCTATAAACTAGCTAAAATTTCTCTAACTATTAAAGCATTGTTATATAACTTGCATATATTCTATTCTTAACCAATGTTTTCATGTTACGGCTAAAATTGTGTAATTATTTAAACTGTAGCTGTTTTTTGTATTACTTTAAAAGACTGTGAAATTATTGTTCTTAAACGTTTTTTTATACTTTGAAGCTTTTCATCCTGGGCCTCCACTGAAAATGGGCTCCTACCCAGTTAGACCTTCCTGGTAATCAAATGTCAATAAATAATACTTGTGTGAAAAGAGGGTATCATACTGTTACTGTTCCCTTGTTAGGTCACTTGAGAAAATGTACTGCACTGCACACATTTTTCTAAATGTTCCTGTCTTCTTTTGTGTTTAAAGTCTATTTTCTGCTCAACAATGTTGTTTTTTTTCATTAAAGAGAAAGGAAACTGAAATACATGATGTGTTTCTAACTTTTAGGGATCACACTTTTAATATATCCTGAAAATCCAGTGGTAAAGTATTGAACAGAGGACTCCAGCCAACAGTCAGATATGAGATTCAGAAGAAGTAATGCAGGTTTTGTTTATGCCATGGAATACAAGATCAGCTTTTAGCCTTACACAGATGTATGAGGTATCATGGTAGATTGTTAATGCACTTTGCTGCTCTTTTGATAGCTTGAAAAATGAAAACTAAAACACTTAAACATTTCAATATTAAGCAACAATAATAAACAGTCCAAATGTTCAGGGGGGATTAACATCTGAAGTTTTGGAATGTTTATTACAGTTGCTTAATACTGTAATGTTTAAGTGCTTTTATTTTTCATTTTTCACAAAACAAAAACAAGAAAGTGAAGTCAGTCCTCTACTATATATATATATATATATATATATATATATATATATATATATATATATACACACACTGTATATGTCTATATTCATGACATTAAACTAATGTTCAGAGTTGATGCTGTGACCCACCACTGATGCATTTTGCTACCACTCCTGTTCAGAGTCGGATCCAGCACTAGACGACTGCCCACTGGCTTGGGGGGGCCAATAGCCAGGGATTTCCACAAAACCTGCATTTCTTCTTTAAGATTGCACTTTGCATGTGCTAAATTTTTTCTTTAGGGATGTATGCAGAGTGCATCTTTAGTAGCATCTGTGCGTGCATCTTTAATTCAATGTACACACATTTAAACATTGAAACAGAGTCGAAGCATGCAATTTTTAAGAGATGAGCATTGATTTGCCATTTCAGCCAAACACACAGAACAAGTCACAGGTAGGTAGGTGTGTGTGTGTGTGTGTGTGTGTGTGTGTGTGTGTGTGTGTGTGTGTGTGTGTGTGTGTGTGTGTGTGTGTGTGCGTGTGAGTGAAAAGCTGCAGTTAGGGATGGCAGGTTGGTTAACTCATTCATGCTCAAACTCTGTACCTTGACTACAGGTCCCTAGAACCTGAATCCTCTAAACCAGCTGCCAAACTGTCATCAGTAAGTGCATTTCAAGGACTGTTGAGTTTCTGTGCATTCTCAAACAATGTTGAGTTCCACTGCATTTTCAAGGAATGTTGACTTTCTGTATATTTTCAAGCAATGTTGAGTTTCAAGGGAGGAGAAGTTTACTGTTGCTCATGCTTGGTCTGTTTTCAATGTGTAACTGCTTTGTTTAGCAAAAGGTCAACATCAGTGTTTGTGCTGTAAATTTTAAAAATAGTGTTAGTAGCACAACAGGTAGCATACTTGCCTTTGGTACAGAAAGCTGTGGGTTCCACTGCCACACCATGTGGATGGAGTGCTGATATTGCAGTGCCCTATGAGGGAGTATGGGGGTGCTGGACTCGAGTGTGTCCCTTGGATGAGACGCCGTGGAACTATAAACCTGTTGCCAGTTTGACAGCCATTTCTCTACTGCAATATTACCAGCTTACCATTTTTTTAATGTAATATGGACAGTTTATTCTTTGAAAGCAGCAGGCACTGAATCTGTACATCAAACAGTGACATTTAAAATTTCTTGCTAGTAGCAACCTCTTCATTAGTTATAGACCTCTTTAATGTAGAATTATTCCGATGACTTCTACTTCTGCAGAGATTGTGTATATTGACTGATACTGCTGGACTGTAATGACAGAAGTTTGAGTGGCCTTTTGTGGTTGAAATGTTCTGTAATGGCATGTTTTGTCATTATTGGTTCATACGTTTTGTTTCATTGCTTACTGGAAAAAAATTTCTAACCTACAAATTTAAAACACACTGTAACAAGTGCTGCTGTATTATACAAGGAATGTAATTTAATACAATCACAATTGTGCATCAAAGAACACATGTAAGTATGCATGGACTAAAAATGTGTGCAAGGTGCCTATGGTTTGATAATAGCCCAAAGATAAATTTAATCCAACACTGGCAACATGCATTTTCTTTGAAAAAGAAGTTATGAACTCACCATAACGTTCCATATTTGTTGTCCTTGATCTCGCCTTCGTTGTTGCTGTTTGGGTTCAGAGCCGATCCTCCACTCTGACTCAGTCGTATACTAAAGCTCCAGAGCTTTTACTGGCTCGAGGCTAGCCCCTATCCCAGCATTCCTAGCGGTAGTTACCCAGATCTCGTTTGTGATAACCCAACACTAGACCATACAAATAGACAAGAGATGTACTCTACTTTACATATCCGATGACACCTACATATAACGGTGTGATCCCTCCACAATAGTAATCATAGTAGACTAAGACTAACCATAAGGTATGGTATAAAGGAAACCCAGCCAGTATAACCAATAAAACAAGGGATTCCTCTGGATCCTCCAGGAAAGGGGAAGGAGGGTGGGACACAAGAAGGAAGGTGAGATCAAGGACAACAAACATGGAACGTTATGGTGAGTAGATAACTTCTTTATGTTATGTTGTCCATATCTCACCTTCATTCTTGCTGTTTGGGACAGTGTCCCTAGCACCTGATTCTTGGGTGGCTCACTGGAAAAAACTCTTCAGGACCGTGGAACCAAAGGATGCCCAGTTCCGGGAGGCCACATCTATTTTGTAATGAGTGATAAAGGTAAGAGTATTAGCCCATGTAGCAGCTGCACAGATCGAATCCAAAGGCAATCTGGCTTGAAAGGCAATGGAGGTAGACAAGGCCCTTGTTGAGTGCCCTTTAATTTTTCCTGGGAGTTTCTGTTTACGCAACTCATAGACATGTTTTATAGTATCTGAAAGCCACTTCGATAAAGTCACCTTTGAGACTACACAACCTTTTTTATTGTCTGCAAAGGATATGAACAATTGGTCAGATTTTCTAAAGTCCTTGGTCCTGTGTAAATAGAAACATAACTGTCTATGAACATCCAGTTGATGAAGCTTATACTCTGCCTTGTTGCCATGATTGGGGAAGAACACAGGAAGCTCTATGGATTGATTCAAATTGTAGTCAGAACATTCCTTGGGTAAGTAGGGGTTGGTTCTGAGAGACACCCAATCTTTATGGAAAATCAAGTACAGGGGATGAATAGATAAGGCCTGTAATTCTGAAACCCTTTTAGCTGAGGTAATTGCAACCAAGAAAAGGGTCTTCCAAGTCACAAATTTGAGTGGATAAGAAGCAGATGGTTCGAAGAGAGAAAGAATCAGAGTGTCTAAAACTAAATTTAGATCCTGGGGGGGGGGGTTCTCTTATCAGAGGTCTTAATAGAGTAGTATCTCTTATGAATGCCTTACATAACCTATGGGACATGATATTGGAACCCATTTCTACCATATGTAAATTAGAAATGGCAGCTAACTGAACTCGGATAGTAGCTGCAGCTGCTGGTTAAAGGTTTCAGCAAGAAATTCAAGAATCTTTGAAATGGGAGCAGTAAAGGGGTCAACCTGATTTTTGCCTGCCCAATAAGAGAACCTCTTCCATTTACTAGCATAACGTCTCCTAGTAGAGAGCTTATGGGCGGAAATCAAAATGCGTTGAACTGCAAGAGAAACATCAGGAAGCCTGGCTAAGACTGGAAGTGGAGAAACCAAGCTGTTAGCTTGAGAGTCTGAATGGAAGGACAGAGAGCCCCCGACTGATGCCTCAAAAGATCTGGCACTGGGTCCAGGTTACAAGGCTCCCCTTGCAGGTGAGGCCAAAGTAATGGGAACCATATTTGACAAGGCCAGTAAGGGGCAATGAGGATTAACTTGCAACCCAATGACTGTGCTTTCTGAAGAACCCTTGGGGATCAGGGGAAAAGGTGGAAAGGTGGAAAGCAGTCCCAGGAGCCAATCATGAACAACTGCATCCCTGGGTGACTGTCCCAGTGGTGGGACTAGGGCAACGTAGCTGCCGCATTTCTTGTTGGGGGGGGTGGCAAACAGATCGCAGCATTGCTGGCCCCATTTGCGTAAAATCAAGTCCGCAACTTCCTGCTTCAGGGACCACTCATGGGGCATCAGGATATCCTGACTGAGCTTGTCTCCTATCACGCTGGATTTCCCCGGGATGTGCATTGCAACCAGAAAGCATTGGGAAGACATCACCCATTGCCAAACTCGTAGAGCATCTCAACACTAGGGGTAAGACCTGGTTCCAACCATGTTTGTTGATGTACCATACTACCAACATATTGTCCGTCTGAATTGCTATAGTCCCTGTAGGTAGAGAGTCCTGAAGTGCTTGCAACGCCAGGAGCACCACTCTCATCTCCAGGACATCGATGTGCAGGTGGTACTCGTGTTCCTGCCAAGTCCCTTAAACAGTCTATCCCAGATAATGCCCCCCTGCCCTATCTGGGAAGTGTCCATGGTCACTGTGGCTACAGGTTGGGGGGGGGGTAGAAATGGCCTGCCTATTGTCACCACAGGGTAGTGAAGCCACCACTCCAGATCCCTTTTGCAGGATTCCGTGATCAGAATCTGATGTGACATAGGTAAATCCTGGAATGACCATTATGCAAATAGAAGCCACTGTAGAATTCTCATGTGGAAGCGAGCCACAGGGACCAGAGTGATTGTCGCCACCATAGAACCCAGGACCTTGAGGACAAATCTTGCTTGAATTCTCTTTTGTGTGAACAGCATGACAACTTGGTGACGGATCGTTAATACTCTTTTTTGAGGCAGCTTTGGCCCTTGTGTCTTAATCTGCCCCTATAAAGGTAATATATTGACAAGGCAACAAGACAGATTTTTTGTAGTTTATGGTGATCCCAAGTTGAGAACAAGAGTGGATTGTGGATTCCCTTGACCTGATTAGTTGATGCTCAGTGATGGCAGTAAGCAGCCAGTTCTCTAGATATGGAATCCTTGATGCCTCAGGTGAGCCACAACTATTGCCATGCATTTGGTGAACACCCTGGGGGCTGTGGTGAGACTAAAGGGCAGAGCTCTGAACTGATAGTGACTGGCTCCCAGCCGGTAGTGTAAATATCTCCTTGAGTGACTGTCCATTTTTATGTGGTAGTACGCATCCTGGAGATCGATACAGCACATCCAATTGTCCTGTCCCTGAAAGGGAAGAATGGACTGCAGTGTTACCATCCGGAAATTTGTTTTCTTGACTGACTTGTTCAGCCTGCTGAGATCCAAAATGGGTCTTTAGTCCCCTGTTTTCTTTGGAGTTAAAAAGAACCTTGAGTAAGTTCCGGATCCAATTTGGTCTGCGGGGACTTCCTGGATGACTCTTATTCTTAGCAACCTTTGAACCTCTAGATTTGCTTGATCCCGAACAGTAGGTGGAACATCTGGGATAGAGTGTTGTCTTTTTGACAGGGGAAGTTGAGAGAAGGGGATAATGTAACCTCCAGATATTATGGATAGTACCCATGTATCTTCTGTGATTGTCTGCCAGGCTTTTGGGTACAATGATAATCTCCCCCCAACTGTCTCCAGAGTCAGACAGTCGGGCTTCCCTTCAAGAGCACTGGAAGGGTCTACCAGAGAAGGTATGTCTGTCACCCTGATTCTACGGAACCTCCCCTGCCGCGAGGCTGGCATCTTCCGTTATTTCCCCCTCTGCCCCTGGGGGAAAAATCTCCATGTGTGTCAGGCGAAGCTCCCTGGGATTTCTGGAACCACATTTTCCCACTCTTCTGGCCTTTAGGATAGGGCCTAGATGGAGCAGAAAAACGTACTCCTACGGCAGAGAGAGTTTTGCCATCCTGTTCACACCTGGTAAGAATCTTTTTTACCTGAGGCCTGAACAAGGATGAGCCGTCAAAGGGGGCACTGGTAAAGGAAGACTTCAAGGGTGCCACAAATTGACAAAGGTGCATCCAGGAGTGTCTGAGTAAGGCTATCCCTGTGCCTGCTGCCCTGCTTGCCCCATCAGCTGTGTAAGAAATTAGCTGCATGGAGGAGTTAACCACTGAAGTCAAGGTTGCAAGCTGAGAAGCCGCCTTGTCCGCGGCTCCCGCAGCTGTAGGATCCTGTAAGGTATCTCCTAACTCCTTGAGGAGATCCCTTTGAAGCCTTCTAAAGTGGGACAAATAGTTCAGTGGCCTGAGTATAAAGGTCGCTGCAGTAAACATACACTTCCCATATCTGTCGATCTTACAAGACTCTTTATTCGGCGGATGGACAGATGAAGAAGTTTTCACTAATTCCTTCTTGGTGGCTGCTGCCACCACCATAGCATCAATGTGAACACCTTTAGATAAGAAGAGCCTGTCTTCAGGGGCTGTAATGAATTTATTGGGCCTCCACAGAACTGGTTCCATCGTGTCTGGAGAGCTACAAGCCTTCTGACTCACTACGTGCAATAGTGGGTCGAATGGAGGAGATACCAAAGAGGTGGAGGGTCGGGAACTGAATGCATCGAGGTCCAGGTACACTGACTCATCTTCTGGAGGGGCAAGGGACTTCCAGTCACCCCTCTGTCTAAGGATTTCTAAGATGTCTGAAAAAGAGACATCTTCAGAGGGGGACTGTGGGGACCCTTCTGAGTCATCCAAGTCTGTGTCTGATATCAAGGACTCAGGGCAGTCCACATGCTTCCTCTTGCAAGTCGTCTTCTGAGGGACCTCCTCCGAGGGATGCTCAGGGGAGGTTTTGGATGAGGTGGGATCGCCCAATGGGGTGTCTTGGAACATGGGTTCCCTATGCTTGGGGCAGAGGGGAGGTTTGGAGGCAGACACTGGCACCGAAGGCAAAAGAGCCAATGGAGCTGAGGGTGGAGCTGTCTCAGCAGACAGCATGCTCCACATCACCTCGCAGACATCACGGTCCTGACCCAAAAGAATCTCTGGCTCCAAAGAAGCAGGAGACTTCCTCTGAACCAAGGGCGATGGCTCCGAGGTCGATGTAGGAGCCGAGCTGACCTGTGCCAAAGCTCTGACAGGGAGAGTAGGGTCGGACAAGGGTCCGATGCCACTCCACCCCGGAGCCGACAAGGGAACCTCAGCTCCCAGATCCCTTGATAGAAAGGGGAATCGAGGAGATTGGAGTGGTAGTCAGAACCGAAAGACCAGAGGAGGTTACTGGAATCAAGACAGGTGTTGTTTGAGCTGTCAGCACCATTTCCATCTGGGATGGGCCCAGAAGTATTGTGGTGTCCTAAGAAGCCTCTTTACCACCCTCTCCACATCATCATCATCCGAGAGGCTCCTGGATGACCGAGAGGAAAGGGTTGAAGACTGGAGACTGCCCGCCACAGATTGTAATAATGGAGTCTGTGGAGCAGACTGCACCACTTCCAAGGCAGGAGACCTGGAATGCTTATGGGACCTTACTGGCTCCAAAAACACAGATGGAGCCGTAGGTGAAAGTGTCTTGTCGGAACTGAAAGTCAGGTCCAACTTAGCTTGTGGCGTGTTCTTGTCCTTAGATGGGTCCGAACCCAGAGCCGAAGAGGATGAAGGCTTGACTTTGTCCAATTTTTTTGCTGGCTGAGTCCTTTCCATAGCAGCATCAAAAAGGTTCTTCAGTAAACCTCTCAAGATTAACTTGCTTTTTCTCTCCTGCAGGACTCGTGAACTAAAAGCATGACAGATAGAACATGAATCCTGCAGGTGAACAGATCCTAAACAATATTCGCAACTCGTGTGCTCGTCCATAAAGGACATCTTTTGGCTGCATGAATCACACTTTTTGAAACCCAAAGGTTTTGAATCCTTGGCAGTATCCTTGGTCATAATAGAAAACAGCACTATGTCTAAGGTTATAGACTACTAATAATAAAACTACACAGTAACAGACAAAAAATATCTTTTTTTTTTTTTAAACAGACAGGAAAAAAAGAGTAAGGGGGGAGAGCCTCTAAGTTAAGTGGCAAACTCCCACCCTATGGAGAGCCTCTAACTTAAATGGCAACTCCTTAAAAGTTAAGCAAAAGGCAAGAAAGGGAAGAAGAATCCTCTAATTTAAATGAGTTTGGAAGAGGGGAAAGGCCAGAGAGAAAAATCGTTAATCCATACAAAAGCAAGTCACTCAGATGGGATAAGGATAGGTAGAAATACGAAGGACAACTACAGTTAACAAATTAGAGAAGCTAAACTAGGAAATTTTGTTCAAAAATATAAGAGAAAAAGCAGTTAGCCTGAGCCAGTATCCGCAATCTTGACGCTGCAAGCGGCAAAAGAGAGCTGGGTAACTACCGCTAGGCATGCTGGGATAGGGGCTAGCCTCAAGTCAGTAAAAGCTCTCGAGCTATAGTATACGGCCGAGTCAGAGTCGAGGATTGGCTCCGAACCCAAACAGCAAGAACGAAGACGAGATATGGATAACATAACATTGCGGGTTTCAATGCCATTTCAATGAATGTGAGTTTCAAGGGCAAAGAAGCTTGCTGTTCAAGCTGAGTTTGTTTTCATTGTGAGGCTGCATTGTTTTGCTTAGCAAATGGCTATCAGTGTTTGTGGTATAAAATTTGAAATAAAAGTTTTAAATATCTCAATCATTGTAGAAATAAAGAAGAAAATAGTATACCCACTGACAGGTTTGAACAGTGTTTATGGTAATGGGGGAGAAATGGCACGTAATTGCACAGGATTTGAAGATATAGCCAAGGTTAGCAGGGTACCAACTTGAATACTTAGCAGAGACATGTTTGCTACTTGAAGATGATGTCCTTTAAGCCTGATTTGACCATATGCTCTAACATGCACTGATTAATGCAAATTAAGTGAGACCATGGTGAGAGCATGGGGAAAAATCTTTTTTCAGGTGGGGAACAGACTTCCATTAATGGGTGAGTTTCAGGGGGAAATGTGCTTGACTAACAAACAGACTGAAACAATGTGTGCAGTTTTGTGAGTAACAGATATTCTGTGGTAGTGATTCAAGAACAGTTCTTGAACAAAGCTACTGGTTTACCAGTCAGTCCACATCCATACTTATTTATGATTATGAGTTAAGGGTGGTGAGCAAAATAATGAGATAATGAGTACACATGTGGTTGAATACGTTTTTCTTACATAGTATCACTGAGTTTCTCTCTGTCAGGGTGAAGACCTTGGTCATCTGGAAGAAAATCAGAGTAAACCTACTACTCTTCTATATTAAAAGGAACAAAATTAAATTGTTCAGGTGTCTTAAAAACACACCTCCTGAGCAAATCCCATCATAGTTGTTTTAGGAATGACCTACTAGGCACAGCCTGAGACAGACCAAGGATATAATTATATTTCACAGCTAACAAGACAATACATGGAAAATCTGCAGCTAGTGAAAGGGAATTTTTTCTGTTTTCTTGTTTAGCACACTGGTACCATAGTCTTCACCAGGAAAAGTACAATGAAAGTGAGTAAGTACATAAGTGACAGTAATGTGACTGAATAATATAAAAACATCATAGCTTTCTAGTAAACATAAGAAATACTGTGAAACATTGAATATATCTATACCACTTAATGTGTTGAGCCAGAAGAAGTGATGTACAAAATATAACATTTTAGTGAAAAATTAGCTCCTGCAGGCAGTTTCAGATTGGAGGTTAATGTTGTTATACATTCAGATATACCAGGGACAACAAATGAATTCTGAATACCAGAATTAAGGTGGAACACATACAGTTTAAGTCTGAAGCTGAATGGCACTCCCTTGTATAAATTAATAAAATAATCATCTGTCTGCCTTAAAGGATAGCCATACCCAAAAATGAAAAAAAAAAAGTTACGTACTTAATATACAATATATCTGTAAAGAAGATTCTTATTCGGTAATTTTTAGGACTGATGCTGTAGGATGGATTGTTCAGCTGGTAAAGTTCTCCTAGGCTGCCTAGAACTTTCCCTGTTCCCATAATGCACCACACATGGCTCAATTTTCTCTTCTTCGGTGAACAATCTTGAGGAAACAGAAGAAGAAAACACAGGAAGAAGAGAAGGCTGAGCTCCAGAAAAGTATGACACTGAAGGTTGGTAAAAGAGGAAGAGAAATGTTAGTAAAGATGGACCTTCTTCTTAAATATGTAACATTATGATAAGTACATAACTTTCATCTCTGATATGAAGAGGTCCATATTTGATAACCTTCAGGACAGTGTCTCTAGATAATCCTCCTCTATGGTCACCATCATGGGAGTATGCCATGGATGACAGTAAAAGAGAAAGAAGACTTGGATCTGGAAATAATATCCAGTTTAAAGTGTCTAACAAAACTGTTAATGGAAAACCAAGTCACAGCTTCACAAATGTCACCAACAGTACAGAAAAACTGCAACAGAAGTAGCTATTACGCTAGTGGAATGAATTCTACAATTTATGAGAACAGACATTTTCATGCTTTTGTGAAAAAAGTCTTCTCATCTAATAATCAACAACCTGTTATAAATCATTTTGTGGAAGGTGGTTTTGCTATCCATGTACATAATCCTGAGACTTATTTTAATATGTTTTGGAGTTCTTGTCTACCCATACTGCACTGGATAGTATTAGACTAGATTGCACACCTATAATCAAAAGCATTTTACATTCTAGGATGACTGACACAAAGCTTATTTAAACATGCACTGGAAAGAGAACACATTAAGTTTATAATACAGTTTTGCACTACTGTACATCATTAACATTAGAATATAGGTATACTATGCATTGTTGATATATAAATCGTTATCTTCTACTTTTCCTAGGATTAAAGGCAAATGTTCACTCATGTTAATATATGACTCTCTGCAAGATGTGCTCAAACCTAATTTGAGCTCTTCTTTATTACAATAACCAAATATAATTTTTTATTAAATCTTTCATCCTACTATCATTAAGACATATCACTTGCTTAATTATAAAAAAGCAAACTAGTTACCAGTGAATGATAGTTACTGCCTGTTGTAGACTTTGATATTTAATTTATAGCAACAAATAACTTTGTCTCCTAGCTGGTTTATTATATATATGAATTCAACTATTTAAGGATACACTGATGCACTGCAGGTTAATAAAACTCTTTGAGACAAGACATAAAGACATGGAATCCCTCCCTATTAAAATTATTTGATTTTTTTAATTATAAAGCAAGTCAAATCTACACAGATCTACCGAACGTATTGAGGAAGAAATTGCATACAAAGTTAGTGAATTGGAATATGTTTGTCTTTAAGTAAGCATGTTGGTATTTTGGTGGCTAATTTGAATAGGAACTTTGAATACTATCTCAAGTTGTATTACATATACATTTAGGAATATTGTTTTACTTAAGAGTTTGTTTTGGTAGACAACAGGTGTTTATTCCATGGCTAAAATATCTATGATGTCAATTTATCTCTAACATCATATTTGATGATATTACTACATGGTATTCGTTATATATTGTTTACTTTTATAAGGTTACATATGTATATATGTGTGCATATATATATTTATGTGTATACATGTGTGTGTGTGTGTGTGTGTGTGTGTGTGTGTGTGTGTGGGTGTGTGTGTGTGTGTGTGTATATATATATGTATGTCTGTGAGTGTATATGTGTATATATATATATATATATATATATATATATATATATACATATATATATATATTTAGGTATACGTCTATATGTGACTATTGCCTTTATACTAGGCTACATAACAAGAAAATACATTGTACTGTTTCCCACAACCTTTACTTTTAGGTTTTACTATAATTACAGCTGTTATAAGCAAAAGGATATTTTACAGAACGTTCAACAAACAACATGGAAGTACATAATGTCACTGTATTACCATGTTAATTATGAAAAGGAGGAGTACATTAAAGAGTTTGCAGGAATAATGCTTCATACTAACGTGAAATGTGCTAATTATAAGCAACTCAAAATATATAAATCATAGCTAGTAATAGCACTTTTAAATTCTAGATAGGCATAAATACACAATAAACTTTCATCTTAGTTTAGCTCTGTTTTTCTTGATTTACTCAGAGTTTGAAGTATTACATTGACAGTTTTGAGGGAGCAAAGAATCTGGTGGATGTAATCAGTAACGCTAGAGAGTTGCTTAGGTTTTAGGATTAGTTAAGTAATCTTGAATTTTGGGAAGGAGGTAAGAAATGATACTTTAACTATACCTACATTACTTCATTAAGCTATGGCTATAGAACTTATATATTAAGTTAACAGCGAACCATACTGAGATGTAAATACAGCTGAAATAGTTGAAATGCTGCTGTCACTATAGTTTCTACTGTTTTTTTTTATTTAACTAAAAGAAGTAAATATATTTTATCATATCAACTGAATATAAATAAAACTAAGCGTACTATCTGACTGATACACATTTCTATATTTTGAACATACATGATATAATGTATACTAATAAGAAAATATCCTGCTTAAGATGGGCATGTTATTTATATTTCAGAGTTATTCACTAATATGTGCAATGTTTTAAGGACAGAAGCTATTTATTTTTAATTTGATTAATTCTAAGATATGCTTAAGGTAGTAGGTCCAGAAAGGGTTAGATTAGTGATTTTGTGATAGATGAGGGTGGTTTAGATGAGTATGTCATCAAACCTGGAATTACTTATTCCATGTTAGGGGATGTGAATAGTTTTTTTTATAATATTATAAGCAGATATGTTGCATCTTATGTCCATAACAGCATTCACTGTTTTCTAGCACAATCTCAAACATGTCTGTTTGTAAATGCATTTCAGTAAATGTGAATGGTCTCAATAACCCTATAAAAAGAGGTAGCTTAATTAAATATTTAAAGGTAAATAAAGTGCATATTGCTTTTTTACAATGGACTCATCTAAACAAAAAGATTTAGATAGACTGAACTTACTTTAAAGATTATTATATATCTGCAGATTCACATTACCACTCCAAGAGAAGAGGCACTCTAATCTTATGGAAGAAAACATTAACAAAGCCTAAAATAATGAATACCTAGTCAGATAAGAATAGAATGTTGAGTTTAGTGGTCGTGGAGTTAAATAAGAGATACTTTACTTTTGCTAATATGTATTAGATTCCTGCTATTGGTGACAAAACTGCAACAAAGTATTTAGATATAATTTATTCATACTCAATGGGTGAGAGTATTTTAGATCGTGACTTTAACTGTATTCTTTTCTACAAGAGACACTACTAAAGATAAGAAACCTGCTTTAACTGCTGCTGCTAAAAATTATTTCATTGATTCCATAAATTTAAAAAATATTTATGGTATAAAACTGCCAAGTTCATTAAATGACACACATTACTCATAGAGGATTGGCACTGAAACAGCTAATGGTAAAGTTTTTATATCTGATAAATTATTTTCTAAGATAGAAGACGTTTCAATAATATCCTGTCCTTTGTCTGACTACAATGCTTTATCTTTTAATTTTAATATCAAACCTAGTGATCTGATTTACTGGCAAATAATTCCAGCCTACACTGCTAAAATTAATGGGTTTAAAGACTGGTTGTTAAAAGAATTAAACCTGTTCTTAGAGCTTAATAAAAATAAAGAAACCTCTGATGTCATCTTGTGGGACACACTAAAACCATACCTATATGGAAGAGTCAAACGTTGGTATTTAAATAAAAGAAAGGAGTGGGATAAAGAATGAACTAATTTGCAAGTGAAAATTAATACTTGAAAGCTACATAAAAAAGTCAACAATATTAGTACAAACACTGAATTGAAAAAGTTAAATCGAAAATATTTGGAAATATTGAATCATAAAGTGTCAATAAATTTAAAAAAAGTCAAATTGCAATCATACTTGGTTAACCCAAAAAACTTACACAGACTAGCAGCAAGATCCAAAGGATTAAAAAAATACAAACCATATCAAATAAATTACATATAAAGTTGGAGATAAAATTAAAAGTGGGACAGACCTAAAGGATACTCAAGAGGTCTTCAGAAGGCATTATAAAGCAGTAAACAAAAACAGATTTTCTGCAGAGAATTCTGAAATGTTAAATAGTTTTCTAAAAGAAAATATAAAGAATAAATTGACCAAAGAACAAAACATTAAATTAAATAAACCAATATCTTTTAGTGAATTAAAAGATCAAATTAAAATATTAAAAATAATAAAGCATCTGGTTTAGACAGATTAATTCCTGAGATATATAAATTATTCCCAGATAATATGTTAAGAATTTTATTAAAAGCAGTTGAAGGGTTGAAAAATAACTCAATTAATTTTCCCTCACGGAAATATGCTATGATATCACCCATTTTGAGGCAAGATATTCTAAACAGAAAAGTTCAAGATAATGCCATTAAACTTTTCATATTGACTGATATAGCTAATAAGAAAAAGAAAGAGCTTTCAATTATAACTTTAGATTTAGACAAATCTTTTGACTCTATAAATTGGAGATATGTATTTAAAGTCCTAAAAGAATATAATTTTCAACAGATTTTATTAATTTAACAGATTATTTGAGAATTTAATACCATATATTAAAATTGGATCTTTTTTATCTAGCCCCCTTAAAATACTTAAAGACACAAAGCAAGGCTACCCCTTATCTCCTTTATTATTTTCTTTATCAATTGAGGCTTTTGTGAATCTTATTAGATCAAATTCAATGATAAAGGGCTTCTGTATGGATAAAAACTATTGTGCTAAAATACAACTTTTTTGCTGACAATATCTTACTGACAAGTGGAGGTACTGATTCCTCTTTAGAACATATTATTAATGCATTAAAATGATTTGAGAAAATTTCATGTCTAACTTTTAATCATAATAATACTGAAACCTTATTAATAAATAAGAAGATAAGTAGTCTGTTTAAAACATAATGAGTTTAATTGGGAGAATCAGCAATTTAAATATTTAGGTGTAATTATGTCTAACTGGTATGAAGCTACAATGGTAAATTATAAGTGTTTAATTAATACAATAAGGAAACATTTAGAAGATTGGAATAAAGGCTTTTCACAATGGAGGATAGACTATCTTTGATAAAGATGACCATATTACCAACATTATATTTATTATACAATCTTTGACTGCTTCTTCACCTAAAAAGTTAATTAAACAAATAAATTCTTTATTACCTCAGTTTCTATCTCATCCACAAAAAACTGAGAATATCTTTCAACTGGCATTTTAGAAACTGGGATGATGGTGGTATTGGGTTTCCAAACATTGAATTGTATACATAATTCAATTATTAATTTAATAAGTTATTGGTTAAACCCTCGCTACACATTGAGTTGGAAAATCATTCAAAATTCTGTCTTACTATCAACTATTAATACAGAAGTAAATAATACCATACTTTCAAATACAAACAAATTATATTTGGTCATAAAAGAATTTAGCATCAATGTCAGGAAAAACCCTAATTATACACCCTTCATTAACTATATTCTAACACACTTTAGGAAGATAATGCATAGTAATTACCTTACTAAAAATGTATTGTTTTTAATGTTTTCAATTGCATTCACTGTATAGATTCTTTTAAATAAATAAAATAAAAGAAATTGAAGAAAATAGTTCAAAGTATTGGCACCAATTTTTGAATAATAACACATTACATGAAGCCAATTATCCTCTGGTAAGATACAATACAAGGCAAGACAATTGGTTAAATGTACAAATATTTACAGAATTTATAAGTAATAAATTAAAATTGTCATTAAATATAGATTCAAGAGGTATTCCTAGGATTTTGGGTTTCCTTTTTCAAGTCAGTAGTTCAGAAATTAAAGGCAAATCATCTTTATCAACAATATACAACATTTTGAGGCTGAATCCTTGACTGTGGATATGTTCTTTTGGAACTATTCCACAAAGATAAATAATGAAATGCTTTCAGATACTAATAAAACATTCACACTTAAATGTATTAATGATACAACCTCATCTACTTTTTGGAAAATATTTATGTGGACGTACTTACACAGAAGCTTCCTAACTCCACATAAAATCGCTCTGATATATAAAAAAGACAATATTAAGTGTTGGAGATGTGATGAAACTTTAAATGCAAATTGGAATCACATTCTTAGAATGTAAAATAGTTGCGCCATTTTGGTCAGACTTCAAAAACTTCACTAAAGCACTGTGTTTGGATAATTGTGATATAACAAATTCTTTGTTATTATTTAATGTTCTAATCCCTACTTCCATTCCAAGAACAGAAGTGGCTCTTCTCTGGTCTCTCCTTGCTATTGCAAGGAAAGTAATAACAATAAACTGGAAATGTAAAAGCACCCTTTCATTTATATACATCCTGAAAAGTTAGTTCATGTCTTGCTTCAATTAACATTTTGTAACACCTTAATTCAGAAAATAAGTAAACTATTTAAGAACATTTACACTTAAGTGCTCAATTAAATCTTTCAACACACACACTGACATAAATGAATGGTATCTGATTAAACTACCTTGATTAAGCAAGCAGCCCAGCTTCTAGACATTTAGCTGGGGAGGGATAAAATCAAACATTTGGAAGCCAGTTCACTCATTCAGCTGGTAAGATGGTGAGAAGGATGGTATCGTAGCAGTGCCCCATGGCAATGGCCAAGGGAAGAAAACTAGCTGGCCAAACCGGAGCAGTTAGCTGTGGTAGATGACTAGGATTAGCTACACACAAGAATGCACAAGAATTTCAGTTTATCATCAGTATATGCAAGCATTTTCATTGGGTGGAGTGGGTGGATGGGGAGGTAATGCAACAGATATCTGTACCAGTGACAACATTTATTTTATTTATTTATTTATTTTGGCATTTCTTGAGAGGGTATGTCTGACTGAACATGAGACCTTTTTCGGCGGAGGCCCAGGGAGAAAAGCCCTGAAACAGAACACATTGAAGATACAAATAATAATTAAAACTATACAAAGCTTTGAAAACAATCATCTAAATATAGAAGTAGCTATATATGCAAACTAAAATTCTAAGTACAGTACAACTTAGATAAATCAGCAGTCAGTTGGGTTAATGAGTACAAACAAAAACAATGGTAGTTACTGTAGCAGATAGAAAAATAGGTAAACAAGGTCAGGGATATATAAAGAAGAGAAAGGGTACATCCCAGTGGAGTAGTCTTGAGCAGTTCCTAGACAGAACAAAGAGGATATGGGTAAGGGAAGAGTAATTAGAGAAGAGAGTTAGGTTGGGTTTTGGCAGTGGCAGTCCAGGAGCTCAGTAAATTTTCTTCTAGAGCTTTTTTGAATTTGTGAGTATTGGATATTGTTTTGATGGACAGGGGTAGTTTGTTCCAAGTTAGGGCAATTGAGTAACTGTACAGATGTTGGCCCATTGTTCTTTTGGTCTTCTAGAGTTCCAAGTGCAGTTGGTCAGAGCTTCAAAGAGTCCTAGTAGCAGTATAAAGAGAGATGAGGGAGAAGATGCCAGGGCAGGAAGTGGGTTTGTTTAGGATGGAGTGAATGATAAGCAGTTGAAGTAGTAGGAGCTGGTGGAGAAATTCTAACCAGTTTAGAGATCTGGGAGACAGAGGAAGTGGTGAGAGTTGCAGGTCTGGTTTGCAGCATACCTAGCCACTTTACTGTGACTTCAAGCTTAGTTTTTAGAGAGGATTGTATGGTATTTAAGATCTGTAAGCCATAAAGAAGACTAGGAAGAAGGTAGGTATAGCAAACCAAGTTTTTGGTGTTTGTATCTTTTTTATGCAATAATGGACATTTAGATCAAATTTGAGTTGATCATCAGTGATTGCATCCAGGAGCTTGGTATGTGTTTCAACATTAATGACAGTGGTGCTTAGAGATGTGATAGAAAAAGCAGGTTTAAGATGAATGAGGGATTTTGGGTGGAATAAAAGAAGTTTGTTTTTTTGGGGGAGTATGAGTTGATTATTAGTAAGTAAGCCAATTTTTAACAGAGTTGAAAGAGTTTTGGATTAAGCTGTGAAGGTCAGAGAGATTATCAGAAATGGAGATAATCGTAGAATCATCTGCATATTGTATTAGAGAAGAGTGAGAACAGAAGGTGTGGAGGCAGTTTGTAAAGATGTTAAATAGTAAAGGACCTAGAATGGTGCCTTGAGGAACTCCCATCTTGATGGGGAGAAAGGGGGAGAAGGAAGAGAGACATTTTACAGACTGCTGTCTGTTAGAGAGGTGGCTAGAGAACCATGAGATAGTAGGGTTAAATAGACTAAGATCAGACAATTTGGAAAGGAGCTTGGGGTGACAGACAGTGTTGAATGCTTTAGAAAGATCAAGAAAGAGATGGGAAAGAAGTTTATTATTGCCTCTGGCTTGAGAGACAGTCTGTCTGAACGAAATTAGGGCAGTAGTCATGCTGTGGTTAGGACGGAATCCATGTTGGGTGATAGTGAGTAGATTTTCTTGAAGAAGATAGTCCATGAGCTGCTTGTGTACACATTTTTCCAGTAATTTATAGAAGGGAGACAGAATGGCTATAGGCCAGTAGTTTGAAAGTTCAGTGGAGTGTCCTCCCTTGTGGATTGGTAGGATGTAAAATTGTTTCCAGATTGTGGGAACAGTAAATTCAAAGATCAGTTAATAAGGATGGAGACAGGGTAGGCTATAGAGTTAGCAGCACACTTAAGGAAGAGGGGAGGTAGATTATCTGCTGAGGGACAGCATGGCTTTAATTTGCTAAGCAGAGTTTTTATGTAGCTAGTAGGTACAGGATTGACTGAGAAGGTAATTTTCTGGCCGAAGGGAGGGGGGATAGGTGAGGTTAGAGGAATTACTATTTTGGTTTGATTTACTGATAGTCAATGAAGTAGCAGTTTAGTGTAGTGGCGGTTTTCAGGGGAGTGTTGTTAGGACAAGGGTTAGGTATAGTGGAGTTACCAGGATGAAGGAGCTTATTGATAGTATTCCAGAATTTCTTAGGGTTGCTGAGATGGCTTGTCTGAGGCTTTTGGTAGAACTTTTTCTTATAATTGTTGACATGAAAAACAACAACAATAATAATAATGTTAAAATAATGCAAGGTCAAAATGTGACTCTTGTAATGTTTTGGTACTAATGAAAAACACTTCTTGTAATTGTTGGATTCAACATCCCATTAGGGCACCATTCAAAAAATAAAAGTAAAAATCCTTAACCTATAAAACAGTTTAAATGCATTCATTCCACTAACACTGACGTTAGCATGGATCAAATTTTGCACAGAGGATCTGAATGACAAGTTACACAAAAAGTTACTTTATTTTGTCTGAATTTAAATTATATTAACTTCTTTGTTATCAGTAATTTGATTTCAGGTGTGCAGGCACTTCCAATTTGACTGCCTTCTAGTAAGCTACAATAAACTGCATTTTATCAGCATGGTAATAAGTTCAAACCACACTAACTAGTGATACTTTCTGATTGTAATAACCACAATGGATATCAGGGTATGTCTAAAGACTCTGAAGAAGCTGCAGACAACACATTTTTCTGTGCTCCCTGCAGCACTTGTGTGTTCCACATCAGCAATGTAATAGGATAACCTTTCTATGTAAAAGAACTCCATGGTCCACAGTGTGGAATGCTGACAACGGATCAAATAGGACAAAGTCTAAGCAAGCACATTTTCTGTCACCATAAAGAAGCCACGCTTAACTTCTAAGGATGCTTTTAGCAGTTACAAAATATTTTTTTGTACTGTGACCTAACCTGAAACCAAATCAGAAGACATACATTTATAAAAATCCATAAGGTAATTTCTGATTTACTTTGCCACAGGTCCCTCTCAGCTTTGTTCAAAATAAATATGTAAAACACATCTGTAACTACTGGCATAACAGTGGCTTTCTTAAAGTCTAACTTTAAAATACATAAGACAACTCTGCTGATTACAGAGTAGTACATTTTTTCAGTAATCTGCAGTCCCAGGTAGGAAATAAAGACTGTAACAAATAACTAATCTTCTTTCCAAACTGTAGAATACACAGTTTCAAATAAGATTTATTACAAGTCCTCATTATATAGCAAGGAAAGGATGGTATATAACATGGGAAAGGAAGATATAAGTACAGAATAAAATCTGTGCAAATTCAGAAGTTAGACTATAAGTAGAGGAGAAGATTTATACATATAGTCCACAACTCAATA
This sequence comes from Protopterus annectens, assembly GCF_019279795.1. Lineage (NCBI taxonomy): Eukaryota > Metazoa > Chordata > Ceratodontiformes > Protopteridae > Protopterus > Protopterus annectens. The sequence continues at coordinate 1,042,644,330 of NC_056739.1, read as the reverse complement.
GGGATGACACACAGTAAAAAACATACAGACCAGAGTATTATTCATTTCATAAAAGTGCACAGAATCCCTGGATTATCTGCATACTCTTCCTGGCAGTGTCAGATATCTAGATATGCAAATATGATTCCCCAGTCACTTCTGTGTTTAATAAACCTGAGGCAGAGATTTTCGGAGTTACAGTTGTGGATACACCATATCAAGATCAGTACCAGAGTATCTGGTGTGCCATTGAAGCTGATGTGCTTCTCATCATAACATAGCTAACTTCATAATTTTTACAAGAAGTGGCACAGCATAAAGCACACATTTTATTAAAGGGATACAAAGGCATATCTCATAGCCATGTGCAATGGAATTAACCACACAGTTCTGCACACATACTATCCCATCTCCAATATAGTGGTGACAGTGATCTCCAGCCAATGGGATTAAAACAAGCACCAGATCCTATCATTAATATAATACGCAAAATATCCTTACCCCACAGTTATGGCCAAGGATTGAAAATTTTTATGAATTATTCCTGGCCATGTCTGTACAGTTGCAGTAATGGGATGAATACTGTACGTCCATCATCCACTGTTGTGTTGTATATATGTTGTGGTCATTACATCAAACAGGATATACATTTAATCACATTCTGCATCATTTGTTTCATGCTTCAGACATAAGATAAAGCATACTGTCTTCATTGTAAAACAATGAACAGAACATTTTCAGTATAACTCATATAGTCCTTATCTTAGACTTACACATTTATATTTAAAAAAAATCACTTCCTTCAAATTCATGCAGCCCAAAACTCTTTTAAATAAAATAACGTTAGAATTCTTAGTAGCTAGTATGCACATATAATGCAGTCCTCGTAATGTTTCCTGACTCCAATATCCTTAGAATGTATGGGTAACTCAGGTGTTAGGTTATTCATAGTTCAGTAGTTCCTTTGCAGCAGGCTCTCCTCCCCATTCTCTTCTCATCACTATACCTCTCAACCACTTTGCGCAAGAAATCTCAACAAAGTCTAAAATAATTGGGGGACAAAGGCTCACAAACAGGGACATATTTTAAATATTGCTCTTATAAACTTAAAAAGTTGCTAAAATAACAGGTTTTGTTTTAGCATGCATTTTTCTGAAGGATATGAAGTGTGAAACTCAAATGTATACCATTATTTAGTGACTTCAATCCTCAGAGATTTGACAGAAGATCATAAATTATTTGAGAAATAGACCAAAAATATGAGGCAAAAACCTGGACAGTTGAGAGGTATGCTCATCACACTCTTACTGAAGACTTATTTTCCAGTCTAAAACTTACCCGCAATGGAGTCCTTCTACTCTAGGCCTCTTTTTCCATTCTAGGCATCCTGTCTAAGGCTATGTTCTGTCCATTCACAATCTCTAAAAAAAGCATCCATTACCTTTTCTGTAAGTTTTTCCTCTTTGACAACACATATTAGATTTAGAAACAAATTATGTTGTTCATTGTTAGTTATTCAAGCTCTCTTAGAACCTTTATGGCTGGAATCAATATTCTTGAATGATCATCTTCACTTTACACAGTTGTAAAAATTGACTGTAAATCACTCATTTGATTTTACATTCCAGAACTACTTTAATGCACAACACTTTCTGCTGCTTCTCAGCACTGCTGTAAACAGACTTAATTGGTCAGTACCACTTTCTTTTGGAAACACATGTTATTTCATCTAAGTAAAGGCCAACAAGCCATTGCCAGTACTGTTTTCATTTATATTGCCTGCTACTGCTTTGCTCTACCTGGTGTGAGACAGCAGCACTGACTGACAGCAAGTGCTGCTCTGAGCATCTTTGCTTGTTGCAACTCCAAACGCTTCTGCTCACTATTTGTTCTTATAGTAACATGCAACTTGCTGCATGTCTAATGTGTCTTACAGCTATGATTAATGACTGTCTTTTGAGGTGATCATTTGCATTTCATTGCACACTCATTAAACTGCGCACCTTCATTTTTCTGTCATTATGCAGTCATTTGCATATACCATTTTCCACAATGCTTTCCTTGCTGCTCCACAGTATTAGCTGGTACTGTGAATAATAACCTGTTTGACAAGCAGCTTCCTCAGCAATAGTTCATGGCATACTACACAATTCGACTATGTCTTTTTGGTTCTATATTAAATCAGCAAACACTTAAAAAAGCGAACGCTGATTTATTGACTCCATGTAAGTGAAAGCTTATAATCCCGAACTCTCAGAACAGTGATTTTTTTCCCAGGGAAAAAATCGCTGTTCCACAAAAAAAATAAATAAAAATAAAAACTTCAAAACAACTTCGTCCCCCTCACTCCCCCTACTTAAATATACCAACTCTGAGATCGCACTACAGTGACGAAAATGGCAAAGTAACAGAGGCAGTCAAGCGATTTCTTTCCCAGGGAAATAAATCGCTTATATGCCGTTTCACTATTTTGCTGTTTCGTGCTTTCAAGTTTGATCAAGATGCATTTGAAGGATTGCATCTTCGGTTACATAATAGGAACCAGACTTTTTGGCTGTATGTCTTGCAAACAAATTATGTAACAAAGGCACTGATGTGCTCATTTGCATTTCATTGCACAATCGTTAAACTGTGCACCTTCATTTTTCTATCAATATGCACTCATTTGCATACACCATTTTCCACAATGTCTTCCTTGCTGCTCCATAGTATTATCTGGTACTATAAATGATAGGGATCGTGATAGAACACCTGTTTGACATGGCAGCTTCCTCAGCAATGGCTCATGGCATACTACACAATTTGACTATGACTTTCAGACTGGATGTCTTGCAATCATACCTTTCAACCTCTAAGAGGGAGAAATCTGAACAAAACCATAAATAAAAGTAAAAAAATAGGGACAATTTTTAAATATTGCTCTTACAAACTTAGAAAGTTGATAGAATCACAGGTTTTGCATTAACATGAATTTTCTGAAGGGTTTGAAGTCTGAAAATCAAATGTCTGTCATTATTTTCTAACTTAAATCTTTCATGAATTGCCACTAATTTGCCAGAAAAAACTAAATTTTATGAAAAAAGGACCATAAATATGAGGCAAAAATCTGGACATTCTGTGAAAATATGTACAGTTGACAGGTATGCTTGCAATCACATTATGTAACCAAGGCACTGATGTGCTCTTTGGGACAGCATTTGTTGATACATCACTGCACAGTTCATGTCACTCCATCACCACCCCATCTGAGGTGCTGAACTTCAGTTTGAAACAGGAATCTATTGTGGCAGAAGGACATCTTCCCTAACTATTTTGGAATCCAGCCCAAAGCAATCTTTCCTAACATCATACTAAAGTAAAGTATCCTAAACGTTGCATGATTTCTCAGTATTTGTATTTATCCACAAGCTATTGAAGCTGTGACCTGTTTTATCTACCGAGCAATATGCATTTGAATTCTGCAGCTGTCATTACTACTACTTTACTTTGGATGCAATGTTTCTTGATAAACATTTTACTGTTTCAGATTAAGATATTGGCTTCTAATGTACTGATTTCAAGCCGTTTAGTAATGACAACTGCTTTAAGTAGCTTTCATGGTCCATGCAAAACCAGTACAGCTGCACTTTTACAAACGTGTTTTACAACATAAAAGGAGCAAATGTAGCAAATGTGAAATTGTATATATTTACTTTTTCTGCCCCCTTCCCTTTTGAATATGGTGTGTAAATCTACTGCTTAAAATAAGAAATTGCACTTGCTTGTCTTAAATACAGCATTTGATAAAATGAGAACGAGAGAAAACAGAGACTTCTGTGTCTGAATTCCTGTTAAGTTAGAGCGTTGTGGTTTCCTAAAGAAGTATGCTAAATCTGTTACCCATATGTGCAGCTGCACAAATTTAGTATTTAAAGACCATTTAGAAGTATTTAAATAAAGCCGGAAGTGCAACAAACTGATTAAAAGCAAATACAGCAGCAGATACTCATCAAGGCTTATCCAGTTTATTGATCTTTGCGATTTTTCTGCAGGTATTCTGGAAATACGAACTGTAGCCGTTGGAATTGTGGCAATCAAGGGAGTTAAAAGTGAGTTTTTCCTGGCAATGAACATGCAAGGGCAGTTATTTGGGAAGGTAAGTATTAACAGTATGTAGCCTTTATAAACTGGACAAATACATCCTTTAACTTGAACTAATAGAAGGAATCAAACATTTTACTAGTTCAAGTCTTATGTTAAATCACTGCACAGAATAAATGGATATAGGATGTTGTTTTAAATGTCAGCACATCAACAACCAGAATGGACATTTCTACAAACTTACATTTACATCTTTTTGTTAGGAGCTTATACTCTCCATTAATTATAATCAAGTCTGACACTGCTACATTTCCAGGAAAGTGAAGCTGTTCACTACAAAGAATCAGCAATTCACCCAAGACCAACTAGAAGTTTTATGGTTGGTAGTTCAAAATCTCTGGTACACTAATAAAATCTCACAGCCTGCCTGGAGTGACTCTGACCAACAATTATTTAATTTCAGAAAATTAGTAACTATACCAAGTTGTCTTTAGCACAAATGATTAAAGCTTTGACATTCTAATAAGATTTAGTCTGCAAGTCCTGGGCTTGGTTAATTCAGTCTGAATTTGTCTAATGGTTGAGTCTATATAAGTCACTTGTGCCTAACAGGCTATAAATAGTGTTAGACCCATGGGACTCCACAGTCAATTGCATATACATATTTTTTAGCAGCACTTTTTTTTAACTATTAGTCATTATCATTACAATAAATACACTGTTTTCTTTATGGTCATATAGTAATCAAACATTTCTTATTTTCTACAGAAAGTGTGCAATGAAGACTGCAACTTTAAAGAAATGATTCAAGAAAATCATTATAATACATATGCATCAGCAAATTGGACACACAATGGAACAGCAATGTATGTTGCTTTGAATGCAAAAGGTGCTCCTATAAATGGCAAGAGGACAAAGAGAGGAAAAAAGTCAGCTCATTTTCTTCCTTTGCCACTGTTACCAAATACTGATCAAAAAGCAACCAATTCCAGCACCAGAGTTGTTTAGACTTGAAAGAAAGAACATATCAGAAGGTGGAATACTACTGAATAAGTAACAAGCTGGACTTGCACTTTTGTGTTTCCTTAATATTTTAAGTGTATTACAAAACAAAGACAATGCTTTAAAACACATAAAGTTTATTCTACAGATTTATTAAATAAAAGTTGTAGAAATTTGTAATTAAGAGTTGTACAATCATTTTAATAGTAACTAAAGGTACTTAAATTATGTATCTTATTCAGTATAGTATCGAGTGCATTAATTTGTAAAAGACCTGCCTTATCTTACATTGCTGCTAGTTTAATAAAAATGCAGAGATCAAGTGTTTCAATAGACATTTCAGATTTTATACAGAGCTGATTATCATTCTTTAAAGTGTCCTAATATGGAAAAAGCATAATATGATTAATACTCTAACCAATTTGCTAATAAGCTAGAAGTATGCTTTTAAGTCTGCTTTTTCTTTTCATAGTGAAAATGTGAACTGCATATAACACTTTCACCCAAAAATTATTTGATTACAGTCCTTGACTGAATCCAATTGCATCATTCTTGGACTTAGTAAGAGCCCCCCCCCCCCCAAAAAAAATAGCAAGCCAGCCAAAAGTGAGATAGATGAATCATGACTGACTGCACTGCCTGGACAGTAATAAAATCAGAAAAAATGGAATAAAGGTAGGCAAAGGACTTGAAATTAAAATGTACAGCTCAATTTTATAAAGGAAAGAAATAAAACATTTAGAAACAGGAATTAATTTGTAGAAATTTTAGAAACAGCACCTCTTATTTGGTTTTCAGTTAGACATACTGGTCACATACACGTAGTAATTTATTTAGCAAAATATTAAAAATAGTTTTGAAGTTATCTGAGTGTCCACTGTATATCTGCACATGATGGCAGTACGGTCTTGCTCACAGAGTGACATAATAAAGGTATGGCATAAATGTGCAGCAAAACATTTTTAATATGATGTTCCAAGACTTTGTATTTGCCTCTTTTGTTTTCTTCCACTGGAGTGTTTTTTTATAATTGTTTTGAAGAAATGCAAGTCATCAGCTGAAGAAATATGTGACTAAATAATTTTTCTTGCTGTTCAGCAAGTTACACATAATTCTGTTTAATTAACAGATTTAAGTCAGGCACGTAAAATGTAGTTAGAATTTATGAACAGCAGTTATCACAGATAACACAGTTAACTCCCAAACTGAATAAGGACGACAAGCTAATATATCATTCTGCTTATCTGTATGACAATGCATATAAAGCTCCAAAACAAAGTATACAAACAAGAAAAAAGTACGTTACTGCAGAGGCTCTAACTTGCAGTTCCAGCAGGAAACAATCTCAAAAAGCATTCAAAAGTTGTTGAAATGTTTGGTTGTAGCGCTTCCATTTTAATAAATGCGAAACTTCTTCAGAAGAAAAAAAAACATTTGAAATGGAGCTTATATAACATCCTAGGTAACATGAGAACAAAGCTCTCTTTGTTCCATGGATATTAATGGTTGCTGAAATATGTGACCTGAAACTTAGAACCATAAACAAATCATGAAAGGCATAAGAAATGTATAAGCAATGATTAATATCCATGGAACAGTATGTAATTTAAGCTATGTAAAGACTTTTAATAGGGGGTATAACTTTAAATTTCTTGAGTGAAAGAGGGATTTGTTCTCTTGTGACAGTGACCTAGCATGTTATATAAGCTCCACTTTAAATGTGTTTGGACTTTTACTGTTTTATCTGAAGAAGTCTTGCATTTATTAAAACGAAAGCACTAAAAAACAAGCATTTCAACAGATTTTGAGTGTTTTTCATGACAATGCATGTATATTAATTTTTCAATAGGGCATCTGGTACAGTGTTCACCTGCTGTTGCAGCAAAATTCTTTAATACTGTGTTTGAATGTTACTACTGTATGTTATTTATTATTTATAAAACAATCTCTTATATGTTTTGTCAATTATGCTGTTATTTTTTTTAAGAAAGAAGCATCTTGATCTACCTGTTGTTTTCTGAATCAGCTGCAAATTACAACATGTAATACACTACAAAATTACAGTCTGACAAAGTACATTCCATCAGTCTGCAATAAAAATACAGTCTTCAGAGAAACTTCAAATTTAAAAGACTCAGCATTCAAGCATATTATGGAAGCCATTGTCTATTAATTACATTAGGTACTTCATGAAGTAAGATTCAGAGAAACAACATGCAGAGGAAATACAAACTAACCATCACTTCTATTGTATCACTTGAAAAATAGTTTAATAAATCTAGGTAAATGTTTTTCCTGTCTGTTGGTTATCATGATTGCAGCTGTACATTTAGTTTTTCTCTTCTGTACTAGGTATTTAAATAATTTAATAAATGCAGATATTTCAAACTTAAAAGCATTGTGAGTTTAACTACAACATACGCATCTGTGATCATGTACTGCTGATGGGAAAAGTGAGTTTAAAGAGCAAACATCACTATAGAAATGTTTGCATTTTAAGTCTGTTATTTTTTAAATTTCTTTATTTTCTTATTACCTATCACAAGTATTAGGTATGATATGAGAAGCAGTGTCACCCACAAATAAGCATACATATGTACCTTGTGTTTATGCTACAGCCTTATTGTTCCATCATAAACATTATTAACAATAAAGTACAGTTGTCTAGGCAACCTGCTATAACAGTAAATGTTCATACAGATCACTGTTGCAGTATCCCTCATAAGTGGAACTTAATCACCAAGCTACCCATATATGTGGTCATTTTACAAAGCTCAGGCACTTTCCTTGCACACCAAAAGTTTACCATTAGCACAAGCCAATGTAGGAGGGAAATAAGGACGCACCAAAAATTCAGAGTTTTCTTATCTCCGTGTAAAAAGCTGAGGAATATAGCTCTAAGTGAAGTCCTAGAATGGTGTGAAGTGTGGGATATAGATAAATACACGGTAAAGGATAAAAGATAAATAAATAACTAAATAGGAAAGGATACTCCACCCTGACCAGAGAAAGTGCCTATGAAGTATATGTACTGCAACAGTGAACTAAATGATTATCTACCACAATGGTACATTACCTACACAACTGTACTATGTTCTTCATAACATCAACTGTTGCAGTATTCCTCACAAATGGGATGACTACCAAAGTTCAAGTAGTATGGCTTGAGAGAGCTGAATCAGAGTCCAAGATGCCCTGCAAGACAGCCTTGGTGAATCCTATTATGGCTCTAGAGAAAACATCCAGCTTACAATGTTTGGTAAATTTATTAACAGAGGACTAAGTGGTTGCTTCCAGAACAGGATGGAACTAGTTGTTGTTGTTGTATCTTTCGGCTTTTCCCAGTTAGGGGTCGCCACAGCGGAACTCTGGTCCGCTAATGACTGGCAGTAGATTTTTATGTACCGAGTTGCCAGCTCTGATGCACAACCTTCAACGAAGGTATGCCTATTCACACGTCTCCACACAGAAGATGCTTTCGTTGAGAATCGAACAGGACAACGTCTTACTGTGAGGTGACAATGCTACCACAGCACCACCACCGCAGTAACAGGATAGTTGTTGTTGTTGTGTCTTTCATCTTTTCCCGGTTAGGGGTTGCCACAGCAGAACTCCAGTCCGCTAATGATTGGCAGTTGATTTTTACGTGCGGAGTTGCCGGCCCTAACGCACAACCTTCAACGAAGGTACACCCATTCACGCATGTCTCCACAGAGGGCGCTCTAGCTGAGAATCGAATGGGACAACGTCTTGCTGTGAGGCGACAACGCTACCGCAGCACCATCGCCGAGGAAATATCTTTCAAAAATACTCCTAAGGTAGCAACTGCCGTAGTAGAATGAGCCCTTACATTTTTGGAAGGTCTTTGCCATAGCTAGAATTAAAAAAACAATTGAACAGAAAGACAAAAACATCTGGAAAAATTGTTTTACAATCTGGCTGTCCATTTTTCTTCTCATCATAAGAGACACAGAGTTTATTTGTTTTTCTTACTTCTGTAGATCTATCCAAATAAAATCTGAGTTATCTGTATATATCTAATCAGTGAAGACTTTTTCTCCATTATTTTGGAGATTAGGATAAGAGGGAGGGAGCTGAAGTTTTAAGCATAGGATAAATTCAGAGATTACTTTTGGCATAAATGAAGAGTTTGTTCTTTGTCTCCCCCCCTCCCCCCTTGTGAAAGATCTGGAAAAGCTGAATACACATAAAGGCCTGTAACTCAGAAACCATTCTAGCAGAGGCCAAGGCTACCAACAAAACCGTGTTCCAGGTTAAGAACTTAATATAACAGTTGGCTTCTGGTTCAAAAGGAGCTTGTGTTAAATTTTCTTAAACATAATTTAAATCCCATTGAGGGGCGACCTTTTTCATTTGTGGTCTGACATACAGTACTTCCTTAAGAAACTGTCTGACTTGAAAAGAACATATAAAGGAAGATCTACCGGCAAACAGGCAGAAATAGTTAAGAGATGTATCTTTATTGGACTGTACACTAAACCAGAATTAAGCAGTTCACACAGGAAATGCAAAATGTCCCTACTTGAATAGAGTCATGTCCTGCGTTTTTTACATCTAAGAGAATTGTTTTATATATATTTAGATATGTAAGATTTCCTTAGTAGCAGATTGTGTTGTCTCTTTAAATACTTGTAGCATTTCCTAAAAATAAAGATTCACTAAAAGGAATAAAAAATCTATAAAGATTCACTAAAAGGAATCAAAAAACCTATCATTCATACTATTAGATTTAGAGTTTGAAAATTTGGATCTATCAGTGATCCCTTGTCCTTATCTAGGTTTACACCCAATTTCTATTTATTGCCCTTGGTCAGTTGCTTTAGAATGGAATGTCTTTCCTTATCTTGAGAAGAACCTTGGAACTAAGCCGAAAAGGGGAAAAGGCATACTGAAAAATCAATGTTCATGGAACTGAAACTCCCTCTTGGCAAGGTCTCCTGGAGCAGAATTTTAGTTGTCTGTGTCTGGAGGAAAACAGATCTATTTGAGGGATTCTTTACTGGTGGACTCTTTAATGGAAGTCCTCTCACTGCAGCATCCACTTGTGAGGGCCTGTCCAGGATTAGGTCATTTTGCCACTGTATTATGTTCTGAAGGATGATGCCTGGAGGAATTAAGGTACCGCATGATCTTCCTTGAGTGAAGTCTGGCATGAGGAATCATCACAATGGGTTAAGCCAGGCCATGAGAAATTCCCTTGCTAATGTCATTTCATGTTTCAACAGGTTCAGGAAGTAGAGATATAGTGGGAGAAAGGCAGCCATTAGGGACATGTCCAGGAGACATCCCAGGAATACCCCTGTGTGTGCAGGAAGCAAGGATGACTTTCTGATGTTCAGAGGGAAACCAAGAAGGTGAAGAAGACTGTTTGTAAGCTCTAAGGCTGTTAAAACTTCCTGACTAAATACAGCTGAGATCAGATAATTGTCCCAACTAAGGAAAAGTCGTATATGTATTGCACTCTGCAGTAGACTATTACTGGAGCTAGGCATTTAGTAAAAAGTCTTGGAGCAGTAGAGAATCAAAAAGGCAAAGAAGTAAACTCATACTGTAACTAACCATGCTGCTTGGAAAAGTAAAAACAAATGTGGTTCTTGTGAATGGAAATGGAGAGAGAAGCATTTTTAGATCTAGACTGAACAGTAGAGCTTGAGGAGAAGGAAGTGGAAAGTGTGAACATTCTGAATTTTGGAACATATACAAAAGTGTTTAGTTTGGAGAGATCTAGAATGGGACTCCAAGTGCCTTCTTTTCTTAGTAACAGAAAAAATCTTGAATACAATCCATTTTTCCCCATTGATCTACAGGAATTAGTTGTATGACGCCTTCCCTGAAGAATGAGATCTGAAAGTATTAGGGAAATGAAGCATTGCTGGTCTTTGGAAATCTGTGTTATTCCTGGGGAGTAGAAAAGGATGCTCCCTGGACTTACTGTAAGGGAAAGGGAGAGCTTTTCAGCAATTTTATGAGGTAGATGGGGGGGGGGGGATTGTCAAGGATAGTCAGAAACTGTTTCTTCATGAACTTGATCCTTGTAATCCATTGGGTCTTCTTGCCTTTTCTTTTTAAATCCAGCTATTTTAGATGTCTGATGTCTGGATATAAATGGCTTGCAAAAAGGGCCCTGGATTTACTGGTTAATTCTTTTGAAATGTAGGAACTGGACAGAGAAATATTTATGTCTAAATTCTGCAGATTTTTGCCTTATATTTTTGGTCTTCTCTCATAGAATTTGTAGTTTTCTGGCAAATCATTGAGGGCTGAAGTCACTAAATAACAGTATACATTTGCCTTTCAGACTTCATAGTCTTCAGAAAATGTATGCTAATGCAAAATCTGCTATTCTATCAACTTTGTACATTTATAAGAGCAGTATTCAAACTTTGTCCCTTATTTTGGGCCTTTGTTCCCCACATTATTTTTGCCTTTATCCAGATTTCTTGAGCTTAGAGGTGGAGAGGTACTCACCTTGCATAAGTTTGCCTCTTCTATCTAGTTTTGTAAAGACTTCTGCATAAGAACATCCAAACAACAAGTCTTTAAAGGAGCATTTAATAGTTGTACTTTAACATCTTATAGAAAATAAAAAATGTAGAGAAAACATTGTAAACTCAGATTAATTCTGGTTAAATGCGAAAAGGTAAAAACAGAAGTAAATCTTAGCAGTCAGCCATGGCAGTTTCTGTATAAAATCATGGATTTTATTCAAAGAAGGAAAATAAAACCATAAAAGCAAGGCTAAAACACAGATAAGGACTTTCACACCTTTCTAAACAGGTGCTTCATCAGATCTAAAAACAGTTACTTCTCCAAGTCACGTGATCTTAAGAATTGGTCTTAAAGGGACAGTTCCATTAAGTCTCTCCCTACCATCTGCATGTAATTCTAGAAGTCATTTAATCTCTCTACATTCTGTTTTATTCCTTAGATCACCTTTTCTATTGCTAGGTGTAAGTAATTCCAAAACTAAAAATGTAAAAGTATGACTGGTGTCATTCTCTAGAACTACTAGTCTAGAACTACTATATTTTGACTTATATATACTAGATTTTGACTTCTGCAATTTGCATAAAAATGAAAGACATAACTCTTCTTACTCACTGAATGCACATAGGAATCACTGCTATGAATAAATTTGCACATGTTGCAGTCTCTGCTTAGAAGCCGCGGTGGTGCAGCAGTAGCATTGTCGTCTCACAGCAAATGATTCTCCCGTTTGATTCTCGGCTGGAGCACCTTCTGTGTGGAGTCTGCATGTCCTTCCCGCAGTCGAGTGGCGTTCGAAAGACATGTGTAAATGGGCGTGCCTTCGTTGAAGGTTGGGCATCGGGCTGGCAACTCGGCACCGTAAAAATCTACTGCCAATCATTAGCGGACCGGAGTTCCGCTGTGGCGACCTCTAACCGGGAAAAACCGAAAGAAGTAGCAGTCTCTACTTGGAAATGTACCACATTTATCACAGACAGAAACCTTCTTACTAATGTTTTTAACACAAGTTTTGCTGTAAGAGCAACAGATCATTAAAGCAGTTGCTGTGTTATAAATCCACTAATAAGAAGGTTTCCAGCAAGTAAGAAGAGTTATGTCTTTCATTTTTATGCAAATTGCAGAAGACAAAATCTAGTATAGTTGTCATTCTGTGTGAAATGTGAATGCTACTATGTAGGTAAGACAATGCTACTATGTAGGTAAGACAAACAGATGTTTGAAAGACAGAATTAGAGAACATTTAAATAACATCAGGAAGAATGATGTTCGTAATGCACTGTATGCAAATGTTCTAGAGAATGACAACCAGTCATACATTTAAGTTTTTAGTTTTGGAATTACTTACAATAGAAAAGGTGATCTAAGGAATATAGCGGAATGTAAAGAGATGAAATGGATTCTAGAATTACATGCAGATGGTAGGAAGGGACTTAATGGAGCTATCCCTTTAAGACCAATTCCTAGATCACGTGACTTGGTGAGGTAACTGTTTAAAAGATGGTTTGTCTGTAACAGTTTTTAGATCTGATGAGCTGCCTGTTTGGAAAGGCATGAACGGGCTTATCTGTGTTTTAGCCTTGCTTTTATGGTTTTATTTTTCTTCTTTGAATAAAAGCAATGATTTTATACAGCAACTGCCGTGGCTGACTGGTTGGATTTACTTCTGATCTTCTAGAAAAGGCTGTAACCTTAGCTAATCATATTTACTTATAACACTGCCAGTGGCAGCAGCTGTGGAAGAAGCATCATAACCACATGTAATGGTGTGTTTAGCTGCCTATGTAGCTGAAATAAGCAAGCATGTCCAGAAGATTAGCTTTAACCTTAGCATTAGGAATGTTGCTATAGCTTGTCCCATATTGTTCAAAATGGCTAGAAAGTATTTTATCATGAGTATTTGACAGTTAATTGCTCAAAAGATAAATTGGCTGAGGGCAGACCTTTCTACCATACCTAAAGCCTTACTGTCTTTGTCATTAGGAATATGTAAAAACTAGGCGCAGTGGTGCAGCGGTTAATGCTGTCGCCTCACAGCAAGAGGTTCTCCGGTTCGATTCTCGGCTGGGGTGCCTTCTGTGTGGAGTTTGCATGTTCTCCCTGCGTTCGCATGGGTTTCCTCCGGGTACTCCGGTTTCCTCCTACATTCTAAAGACATGTTTCTGGAGCATTGCTCCCCGGGCCTCCGCTGAAAACAGGATCTGTGGAACCTAGTCGGACATTCCCGGTCAACACATGTTAAATAAATAAATAAATAGGCAAGAAAAGTTCTAGTTTCTTTGTCTGAATCAAGAGAAACAAAAGCTTCTCCAGCCATAGGATTTTTATAAAGATATTCATGAGAGTCAAGAACGCTATAAAATCTATCTACCTTTTTGGGGCTGAAGACTGGGAGTCACGGGCAAAGGAAGCAGCCAGAAAAGCATCTTTTAATGCTCCAAAAAAGGAAAGACAGCAACAAGGTCTAGGATTGTCTATATTTAAGAGTTCATAAAATATTTTCCTTTTTAATGGAGTAGAAGAAGAAAACAAAGAGGGTTGACTAGTCCAAAAGATGTTAAGATCTTTCAAAAGACCCTGTGCAAAGTAAAGCCAGTCATCTTTACTGGATTTCTGACTGGAAGGTGGAGTAGAAGGAGCAGGAGATGTTTTCTTTTGTTTTTTGAATACTCTTATGGGGAATATCCGGGCATATGGTCTTGGAGTGTTAGATTCAGGTTTGACTTCCATCAGAGAAATGTCCTCTCAAACAAGAAGTTGATGAATACATACTTCACTTTCAGTTAAAACTAATAAAGGCTGTCCCTTGTCAGCTAAATCAGTCTTGCTGATCACTCTAGACTGCGTAGCCATAACAGCCTCCAAAGTGACAGTGTTACAGGGCCCAGCAAAAATAAGGGTCAGTCTGGGGTTTGCAAAAGCACCTTGGTGGAATTGTCCAACTCAGACCAACTTAGAGAGTTACTATGTAGCACCTTTGTATAAGTTTTACACTTCTTTTTCATCTGAGTGGGCTATGTTGGCAGATGAAATGGATGATGCCATGGTTATACAAGCTGACATCTGGAGTCATTTGCTCTCAAGATAAGTCTTAAGGGTATTTAAAATAGACTTTACACAGATTTAGGTGCAAACACCTGACAAATAGGACAAAGGTTTATGTCATGCCCAGGTCCAAGACAAAACAACTAACTCAAATGAGAGTCCTCATAAGGAACCAGACACACAAAATCATACTTTCCTTTTTTTTCCTAACAGACTGAAGAAAAAAATTTTCATAAAAAAATATGCAGAAAGAGGAAGGTTACTTATCTGCCCGAGTCTCTGCCTTGAAGCTGACTGAAACAGATGACTAGATGTGATGCTCATGGGAATAGCAACAAGAAATTTCTAAGTTCTTGGCATGTGCAGACATCTCTCTTATACTAAAATGTCGGCTCATGCTAAGGGCAGGCATACTGTGTGCAAAGATGGTGCCAGAGTTTTAGAGTGGCTAGATATACAGGTATCCTGGTGGATAAGTATAATTTGTGAGAAATACTGCAACAGTGATTTGTTTTGTTCTTCTTCTACTTCATTCTTTCCTAATAGCAGGACCCCATCCATCGCTGTTCTCCCAAAGCCCCCAAACTATCTCCATTCTAAAGTTGGCACCAGTGAGGAGCTTAATGAGATTGGGAGGGAGGTTGTACCATTGACTGCCATCACCAGGAGATTTTTTTTTTCATTTATGGCCTATCCCTTGGTATTTTTCCCTCCCCTGCATTTGCTGTTACATCCAAGGATATTCCTCTCTTTGGTCCAAGTCTCCCTGCAGAGAATACCTAGATGAATACCCTCCCTGGGATGGGCACACCCATCCCTCCCTCCCTGCCAATGCCTCAGATGCTGGAACCACTAATCAAACACTACTCAACTACGTCATAGTTAGAGCTTTATCAGTATATGCCACTGTGATGACCACTGGAACAGTTATCGTATGAAGAATGCCACACACTACATTTTGTCAATACAACATAAAAATCAACTGATACGCCATAAAGTTAGAAAAAATTATAATGCACTACTATGGTCCAATTAAAAATGGCATATTTTGATAATCAAACTTGGAAAAAGAACTATACAATATACAGAAAGAGTGAGCTACCAATTGCTGAAAGTTACCATTGAGTTTAAGTAGCACTCTAGCTCTTTAGAATTTTTTTTTTCATTTATGGCCTATCCCTTGGTATTCCTCCCTCCCCTGCATTTGCTGTTACATCCAAGGGATATTCCTCTCTTTGGTCCAAGTCTCCCTGCAGAGAATACCTAGATGAATACCCTTCCTGGGATGGGCACACCCATCCCTCCCTCCCTGCCAATGCCTCAGATGCTGGAACCACTAATCAAACACTAGTCAACTGTGCCATAGTTAGAGCTTTATCAGTATATGCCACTGTGATGACCACTGGAACAGTTATCGTATGAAGAATGCCACACACTACATTTTGTCAATACAACATAAAAATCAACTGATACACCATAAAGTTAGAAAAAATTATAATGCACTACTATGGTCCAATTAAAAATGGCATATTTTGATAATCAAACTTGGAAAAAGAACTATACAATATACAGAAAGAGTCAGCTACCAATTGCTGAAAGTTACCATTGAGTTTAAGTAGCACTCTAGCTCTTTAGAATTTTTTTTTAAATAAAATCATTGATTAAATAATTTTCAAAGTGCATTACCTTGCTTGCTCTTCAGATGAATATAGTATAAGAGACATATACACAAAAATAATTCACTGAATGAAACTGTACCAGAACTATCCAACAGCACAAAACATAAATGTCAGTGAGAATCTCATAAACTCTTTTGATGGTTCACTGGGATAAATTAAGCCTAAGACCTGTAATCACTGAGCAGCCTGAATGCAACAATTCCCCGTTTTTATTTTCTGTATCCCAATGAAGTCTTTAGTTTCTTCTTGAATTGACCAGATTACTATTTTAATATATGTGTAAATGGAGGTTATTTGTTCGAAAGCTTGATTACTATATATTTCCTGCTCTATCCATGTTATTACCCTGGATATTCTGGGGGGAAGAGGGATACTTAACAGGTAGCCTCTTTTCTAAGTAGTGGATGCAATTGCAGGGTGCCACTTATCATTATATATGACTGATGCAGATTTTTTGTATGTATTTATTATTCATCTCCTCCCTGTAACTTTGGGCAAGTGCATAGAGTGACTGGTATGCTTGTCTTTACATGTGCTTTCATGCTGCTCAGACAGCATTAAGGGACAGCATCTCTGGCAGCTAATCTCCTAGAAAATGCATCTGTTTTGGAATTCCTTTAACCTCTCCCTCAACCAGGATAGTTATCATTAATCAAAATTATGCAAGAAAAATAGAACTGAGCAAGTACTCCTCTTAATGTTACATTTTTGATTAAGAAGTATTTCACTGGAATTTCTACCTTCCTTGCTTTTCTGCAGTGGTATAAATTATCACACAAGCACTTCTAGCCCAGGTTAAGCCATTATAGTTTCACACTTGATAGCACTGGTATTGACTTTCAGCATTAGATTCAAAGACTTGAGTCCCTTTCTTCTGACAAGGAACATACATTTCATCTGGTATCTCAGAGTATTCATGCATATGAGAATTCAGCATTATTTTGATTCTAACTCTGTGGACCATGGAATGCTACAGGGTTTGATTTTTGGTCCATTGCTTTTGCTGCTCTTTACAGTGTTCATCCTGCCCTTAGGAAGCTTCAATACTGGGAGTGGTTCAGCATTTCACTGCTATGCTGATGACAGTCAGCTCTACCCGCAGTCCATTCATAAGACAGCTGTCTGCTAATTAGACGAAGATGAACACATCCAATGAGGCCATGGCTGTGCATGGTACTTCAAGAGATTCTGGTGAAACCCGTGTAACTGACTGAATACAAGTGATCAATAAATGTATGTTTAAATTATTTAATGTTATTTTTTTTCAGTGTGTTTCAGTCTAATGGCAACAGTTGTAATTTTTTTTTGATTTTATGACAATAAGCCACTATTTTGGGGGGGGTTGTTTTTGTACTTCATGAGTTTTATCAGTTCTCCTCCTTCCTTCTTTACAGCAGCAACATACCTGAGATTGTCTTCAAGGTATGCGACGCAAATTAAATCTTGGATTATCAGCTGACATGCAGGAACCTGCTGTTGGATGTGGTAAAATCTCCTTGCTTTTACCTCTGGAACAATTCCAGGACTGAGCACTTAATCCTTCAAGATGACCTCTCTGTAGTCTTATGTTTTGTTTTCCTCCTGCCTTGACTATTTTACTGTCTCAACTCTCACCTGGAGCCTCCCAACATCAAGTTAGAACATCTACAGCTAGTGCAAACTCTGCTGCTAACCTACTCACTTGCACATTGCATTACCAAAATACTATACTTGTGATTCAGAGTTTGCATGCTGAGTTCACATTTTCATACTGCCTTTAGCATCTTGGTTTTAGTTTAATTATTCTTATATGACTGGGTTTCTTCTTACCAAAAGGAGCTTACTGTTCCATACTGCCCTCCTTTGGAGTTGAGTTAGCCTCCAAGAGGCTGTTGATGGTTCATCAGGTGCAAAACAAAATATCTGATATTCACTTTTTGCTTACCAAGGTCTGGTCCTGTAGAATGTACTACCTCAGTGGGGTCAGGAGTGTCCAACTTTAGCCTGCTGCAAAAGGTCACTCAAGGGTTACTTGTTTGGCAATGTTTTTAACAGTAATGTTATAGATCAGTTTTAGATTTTTCAATGATTTTTGTTGACTGAAGTTCTTATTATTTTACTCTGTTTTATTGATTTTCTCACAGTTTTAACATTTAATTTCATCTTATTTTTATGATTGTGCTAATTTATTTTTCTTATTTTAATTATTGCTTATTGATCAACTACTCTGTTCTAAAGCACTTTAATAAAGTTGACCTGAAGTTAAGGATAAGCCTCCAATGGAAGATTTATCTATAAATGTGTGGTGAGCCTGCATGTATAGTGGACATACCAAAAGTATAAATTGCAACTGTGTTCATTAGCACAACTAAAGCTATACAGGGCAAAGGAGGAAGGATATCCTAACTGCTAAATGCTCCTCTTTTAAAGATCTGCTCTTAAGCTAAGCTCTCACTTAGCTGTCCTATCTTATTTAGAAATAAAGTAGTGTAGAAGTTAGTAAAAGTATACAGTTAGAATATTCAGAAGCACCCTCTTAGACTTCTAGGAGGTAGAACACCAAATCATGGCAAATAGTTCTTGAAAATCTTGTCCTATATCAGGGCTAACAATCTAAAATGAATATGAAAACACGCAGCAAAGTAGCAGCCTTATACATATATTTTGTAAAAAGAATGTCTGAAAAATACACAGCCATGATGAAGTGAGCTCAAAATGCCCATTGCAGTGTTCTGTAGGTACCTACTATTTATTTTAAATACAGGTTATATTGATGAATCCCATTATTATAATTCTGTCTTTATAACTATATAGAACCAAAATGATATGAGCAAAGAGCATATAATATTCTTAGTTATTAAATGCTTAAATGATAAGAGCATCTTTATTTTAGTAGATAATGTCTTACCATAGCTATAATCCCACTGTTGCTGCCAGTATCAACATCAGTGTTAGTACATTTTATTTTACTGACTTCTTTGTATTAGAATAAAATGTACTTTATGAACTGAAATGTTGAAATAAAACATATATGTTGCAAAAATTGAATTAAGCAAAAGATTAGCGTTCATATACATTTAGGTATTACAAAAGTTAAAGTTAGATAAAATACCATATTAACAGAAAATGACTACCACTTTTTAGTACTCTTTTATACTACAACATGGATATTACAAACATTTTCCTTTATCTCATTTTCTGAATTTCTCCCCTTTTTCAAACATTTCCCAGTAATACACCTGATGTTGTTTTCAGAATACTCTAAATGCCATCAGTTTTTAGTTTGCTGTGCTCACTGACCCCATCCATGAACCCCTTTGGCTGCCTTTCTTAATACAGTTTGTAGCTGGGTCTGTGTGGCAATAATGGATCTGATATGTATGGTCTGATGCCTTTAAATCTGTTTGATGGGATAACCACATATTTTAATGCATTATGGTCTGAAAGAAACTAGCCACAAGCTGACCACATCTCAAGATGCCCGAAGACAGTTACTGCAACTGGATTTTTTTTCTAATATGCAGATATTACTTTTCCTGAGGTGTGAGAATTGTCCAGATGAATTGTTGCACTGCCCCAGTTATTTTTTAAATAAATAAACAAATAAATAAATAAAAATAAAGCCTGCATTTATTCCCTGTTAAATATAAGGTTTGCTCCTCTTAATGTGAATCACCCCTATCACTGTTATTTCCCATTGAACAATGTATTGCTAAGGATACATTTTAAATAAAAGAACTTATAGTTTTAAATTGAGATATACATATTATATATAAACAGCATCTCTAACATGGTTTGTATGTTTGTACAGCTATGCCACTGTTTTTACTTGCTTTAACAGCTTTAAAGAAGAATATATTATTATGAGCATAGTTCTCTTTACACTGGTTGTATATCCCCAGTCTCCTTCCCAGCCTATCAGTATGGCTGCAGATTTTTTTCTCCTCTTCTGCTACCTACTCACTTTCTTGTATAATAGTTACACATACTTGCCATCTGTTCAATAATTCCATGTTTCAAGTTAATTACAATTCCTATCACACTTACAAACCATGACATAATGTTATGGCTTATTCCAGTTCATTTCGACATGTCCATTACTATCCCTCTCTATTATGCCTCCAGCCCTCACCCTAGTCTATGCACTAGTACACTGTGCATTATTTTGCTCTGGCTTTGTAATCTTTATTCATGTAAAAAAAACAGTAATGTACAAACCGCAAGATAAATAATGTCATAATTCAACACACTGTTTAAAGGTACAACTCTAACCACAGCGTTTATGGCCCCCTCATTCATTGGCATTGCAGTATCTGATATCCTGAATATTACCAGAGTTTTTCTTTTCAAGTCTGACACTTTATTTTTTCACCTGAGTGTCTTTTCTTTCCAGGAAAGGGGATGGAACATCCTGCTAGCTTTTAATTGGTGAATCAGCTTTTTTCTTGTTGGTAACACAAAAATCACTGGGCCCCTAAGACCTTCAACAATGTTGTTTCATTTAATTTTGGTTTTGAAGCCCTTTAGCATAGTCTGCAATTTAGTTAGTGCCATATTTGTTTCGTCACAGGACTATAATACATAGAAAGACCTACCTTTTGACCCAAAAGTATGTCTGGAAACCTTAACTGAGTTTTGTAACCCAGGTATTTGATGTCTTTAACAGCAGGGATCATTCCCTTCCTCCTACTAAAGAGCAGGTTAAGTAGCCTTGCAGTACTCATAATAACTGCTGCTCAGATCTGTTCACTATCCAGATTTGTTCACTATTCAGGCACACTGCTTCCCTGAACAGCTTTGTTTTCCTTGGCATTAGTTAGTCCTGTGGGCTGTTTGTCTACATCAAGTCATTCTTCTAAGAAGCTTCTTTAATTGCTGTATCACATAAGCTGCTGGACCAGTTCCTTCCAGTAATTCAGACAGTCCCAAAGCTCTCAAGTTATTCTCTTCATTGTGATTTTCTTACTCCTCCAGTTATTCAGCTCTCTTGCTAAGGTTCAAACTTCTCTTAGTGCGTTTTCATGGTTGGTGAAAGCCTGGTCATACTGTGAAAGTAAAATAACATGACACTGTAAACCAGGGGTGTCCAACCTTTTTTGCTCAGGCGCCACTTACCAAACAGTTCAAGGCAGCTTAAGATACTTTACAAGGTTTGGGGGCGGGGCACATTACCATGTTGTCCAACATGTATCAAAACAGTATGTTGTATCACATACTGAGGGCCAGATAAAATGCTTTTGGGCCAGATTGTGGCCATAAGGCCACCTGTTGGACACCACTGTTGTGAATATAACTCTGTTTATATAGTTTCTTTCTAATATGTGCTGTATCCTGCAGCATTTGTTTCATTCCTTGATTTAAGTTGGACAAAGTATTGGTGGATCTATAATTTCACTTATTTAGCCAATAAAGACACCCCTAACAATATCTGGCCTGTTAACATGCCACAAGCTCAAATCTGAGTATTGAAATTTATGGATTAGCAGATAATAATTAAATTTCTTCTGCTTCTAAATATTGCATCCATCTGAAAACTTGATCAATTTAATCCTCCAGCACACTGGGATGAAAGGCAACAAAAATGTTACCAACAGGTCATGTAAATGGCCTACATTTTTCTCTAATCGTTGGCAATACAGTACAGCAACATGCATATGCTTCCATCTGACAGCACTGTTTTCTAGCACACCATTCTATTTGTCAAGAAGATATTTATATATATTTGTTTAAAGAGATTCTGTTGCAATTGTTTTAATGTGTACGTTATACATTTAAGCAATAACAGATGATGTCAGTGTGGTATATTGAAGATATACCCATGAATGGTGTGGTTTAATCACAAGGGCAAAGCCAGAGTGATTAAATAAAGCCAACCATGGGTAAATCTTCAATATACCACAACCACGGAATTGCTATTATACAATGACATCATTTAAGAAAAATAAATATTTACTTCTCTTAAATAATGTCTTTGTATAATGCCTCCATGGTGCCCTTCTGTATTATTCTGGTATCTTGGGGCTTTGTCTGATGTACTGCGTGTGCCCATGGGACTTTTGTTCCTATGGTTATGCAGTACATCAATGTTGCGCAAAGGAAGCAATTGAGAAAGGAAAACCTCTGCTGCCTTTTTTTTTTTTTAATTGAAAACAAAACAAAAAAGAAACCGGGAGACGTTTAAAGTTCTGGAGAGCCGGAAAAGACAAAATAAAAGGATAATCAGGTAAGTTTCTATAGCTTTGCAGAACATACCTGATTATCCTTTTATTTTTCTCTGCACTGTCTCCCTCATTTGTTTGAGGTCTTCCATTTCTTTCTTTTGTTAAAAAAGAAGAAAGAAAAGTAAAAACCTAACTGTTGTAGGCTGCACACTAAAGTGCAATAGCCTTTTCTGATCGTTTGTAGTTGTTTAAAGCTGTTTTAAGTGTATTTTTTACTATTTTTGCCTCATCTTTTCAAAAAAACAAAAAAAAAAAAAAGATTCCTTGTTTCCCGCCTTTCTAAGCTAGCATAGTCCAGTATAGTCCAGTTTTCAGGCTAGTGCTGAATTCAGGGCTGTGATACTAGTTTCTGAGTTGCCCATACCTTACTTGGATAGAAGGAAATTTCTCTGTTCACCTGTGAGAGAGGGGAGATTTGAGCAACCTATCTGTCCCTGGAAGAGTGGTTCCAGGCCAGAAGTTAGTAGTTTATTGGCCATTTTGGGATAATTTCTATCTCTTTCATTTCCCCACTATAAAAACCATGTTTGCATGGTTCTGTGCACCGGGGAGTGCCTGTTAGCTATGGTTAAATTATTCCCGGCTCCACTAAGTCTCCTCTTCAGTTTTTCCCTTGAAACTAGTCTAACAATCAACTTAAGCACTCAAAAAGCATCTTACAGCCCAGCACTTGCTTAGACCTAATAGCAAGCACTAATATACCCTGACACTGATTTCCCAGTAGGACAAGGCTCTTTATTCACCCCTCACCAACCAAGCGACTAAGCAGCTCACCCTACTATTCAGGCATGACCAAAGGACAACTTCAGGTGCACTCTCCAGTCCAGCTGGTGAATCTGGGCATCCTGAGGCAATGTTACAACTGCCTCATGTACACAGACAACCCTCTCCTCCTACCACAAAACACTAACATATGCGAGAGATAAAATTATACAGCCAAACTGGAAGCTAAGCTGTCTCCACCCAAGACTGGAACAGACAGTTAAGAGGAGAAGGTTAATACTTGCACCACACCTCCAGCCGGACACAGACCTACTAAAACAGCACTGGCAAAAAATACACATAAATACACAAAATCATACTCAGAGGCTCTAAATAAAAACCTGCAAAAGCATCAGAGAACTCCAAAGCAGACACCGAAACAACCTGCACTTCCTGTCACAAACCAGACAACACATAAAACACAAAATCAGTGTGCCACACAATCACAGCCCTTAAGGCAAAATAACATACCTAACACATTAGTAATAGGTGACTCTATAGTCAGGAACAATGACGTCCCACTCACTAGGCTGGACAAGCAGAAGGTTACTGTTAGCTGCCTGTCGGGAGCCAGAATCCACCACATAACACAAGCACTCAGGTCACTCCAGAACAAGTATAAATATGACTCTGACATTGTTCATGTTGGTGTGAATGACCTGAGACATACCTCCGTGGACTACATGAAAAGAGACATGGAAGAGCTCTCTGATCATGCAGCCCAGGCTGGTATGACCCTCACCCTGAGTAGCATCCTGCCCTCACCAAAAGTGATACCTCAGTATAAAGAAAAAATAATAAATTTCAACAATTGGCTAAGCTTCCGGTGTCATTCAAAGGGGATCCAGTGTCTGTCAGCCTGGGACGACATGCTCGACAAGCCGTGTTGCTTCGCAAGAGATGGCTTGCACCTGTCACCCCTAGGCTTTCAAATACTGGCAAAGATTCTTGTTGCCCCCAAAGTGCCTTTTTTAGGCAAGGCTCAAAAGTTAAACCCACCTCTTTAAACAGCACAATTAACAAAAAACTGAGGGTTATGCTACTCAATGCCAGGAGTTTAAATCTCAAAATGCACGCGCTCGAAGCACTCCTCAGTATGTAGAATGTCGACATCTGTGCAGTTACTGAAACCTGGTTCAAGGCTTCAGAGAGCACCCCAGCACTACCGGGCTACAACTCATACCACACGTTTCAGCCACAGAACACGGACTGAAACACAAAAGGAGGGGGTGTATCCATATTCATCAAGGATACCTACACCTCCAGGTTAGTGGCGCAGCAAGATCCCTCTGAGATCATCCATGTGCAACTAACATCGGGAAATCTGCAATGCAAATTTTGGCCTGCTACAGATCACCCTCCATGACCCAGGAACACCACTCCACCTTTCTGGAGACACTGGAAAACATGAAGGTCCTACCTAACACCCTGATATTGGGTGATTTCAATTACCCTACCATTCACTGGGAAAACTACTTGAGTACAAATTCCCAGGCCCAGCACTTCCTGGAATTCATCAACTCAAATGCCCTGGATCAGCTGGTAAACTCCCCTACCAGAGGTGAAAACATATTGGACCTGGTCATGACCAACATGGGCGACAGGTGTTCCACACCGGAGGTCAACCCATCACTGGTTAGATCAGACCATAAACTAATCACTCTGTATGTCCACATCCCACCACCATCCCCAACTAAGGAAACCACAGTAAAAAACTTTTCTAAAGCAAACTTCACCTTACTTAAGACAGAGGTAGAAAGTTTCACAGCTCCCAGGCTAATGGATAACGCTGCCCAAGATGCAGAAACCTTTACAAATGCACTCTATGAGCACCTACAAGGATGCATGGATCCCTAGCAAAACCAAGACTCACTCCTCTAAGAGAAGGAAACCAGTTTGGTGGATCCCTGCAATAAACAGGCTATACAATAATCGGAGGAAACTAGATCAGAAAAAAAACAAATCCCAAGAAGGAAAGACATCCCTGATCAGTGTCAGTAAGAAACTAAGGTCCCTCATGAAATCATCCAAGGCTAACTTCGAAAGAAAAATAGCCAAGGATTCAAAAGATAACCACAAAGCCTTCTTTAGCTAT
The DNA here is from genome assembly GCF_019279795.1 of Protopterus annectens. Classification (NCBI taxonomy): domain Eukaryota; kingdom Metazoa; phylum Chordata; order Ceratodontiformes; family Protopteridae; genus Protopterus; species Protopterus annectens. Next base: position 1,042,618,981 of record NC_056739.1, on the reverse strand, counting down.
GTTAAGAATCTAAGTGGCAACTCACAGATACGCATTGAACTAGTGCAAAATAGCACAAAATATACTGAACCTACTGATATTGCCAACATCCTGGCAGATAGATTCAATGCAAACTTCACCTGCCTTCTCACCTCCAAAAGGGCCCACAACAATACCAGAAAAGTGTAGTGTCCCAAAAATCACAGACGCACAGGTGAAAACAGCCCTTTCAAAAGCCAAAAACACAGCGTCAATGGGACCAGATGGTGTCCCAGGCTGCGTCTTGCATGAACTAGAGAACGAACTAACCCCCCACCTAAACACGCTGTTCAACCTCAGCCTCTCCACAGGCTACGTGCCCATAGAATGGTGCACAGCAACGGTTATTCCTCTCCAGAAAGGAGGGGCCACAATTGACCCTGGTAAGTATCGCCCCATAAGCCTGACTAGCCTGGTCTGCAAGGCTATGGAGCGCATCACCATGAAACTCATTAACAAAGACATTGAAAACTTTCAAACACTTGACCTGACTCAGTTTGGCTTTGTTAAGGGCAGATCATGCCTACTAAACCTGGTTGACGTCTTTGAGACAGTCACCAAGGCCATAGATGAGGGAAAGGTGGTTCACACAGCCTACCTTGACCTCGCCAAGGCTTTCGACACCAATCCCCACTCGGGTTTTACAGAAAAAAAACCCACCAGCTTGAGCATAAACCCCTACATCTTGAGATGGGTTGCCAACTGGCTTACAGACAGAACTCACAAGGTAAGAATAGCAGGCTCCAGGTCCGACTCTAAACCAGTCACAAGTGGTGTCCTGCAAGGCTCGGTCCTGGGACCCCTACTGTTCGGCATATACTTCTCAGAAGTACAGGCAAACACAGGAGGACTATGGCTAACCAAGTTCGCCGATGACTGTAAACCAGGAGCCATAATTGACTCTCCGGCTGACACGGACATCCTCCAAAAGGGCCTTACTGAGACAGAAACCTGGTGTCAAAGTCATGGCCTCAAGCTAAATGCCAAAAAAAGCATAGTCATCCCATTTGGGAAAAATAAAACACCCACGAATTACCACATAGGTGGCAGTCCCCTTAATACAGAAGAGGTAATAATAGATCTGGGGACCCAGGTAGATAGTAATCTCTCCTTTGACAATCATATTTCCAAAGTAGCTAGGAAATCCTTCTATGTGGCCCATCTAATTACTAAAGGGTTCGCATCTAGAAATAAAGAGGGTATAGTGCCCCTCTACTCGTCACTCATTAGACTCATCATAGAGTACAATGCCCCATTTGGGATGTACCTCACAAGACACTTCCAACAGTTGGAAAGACCACAAAAGTAACTCACCAAGAGGATTACTGGCCTCAAACATATGTCCTATGCAGCCCGACTGAAAAAACTCAGGCTGTACTCAGTGGCATATCGCTTACTCAGAGGTGACTCAACAAATACTTCTCTCATAAAAATAGAGCTTCCTTAGGATATGATTTTCTCATGTCCCAGATGTAATGGTCTGCCTTGGTAACCTTCATTTCCTCAGAAAAACTGCCCACATTATAAATTCGTTGCAATAAAATGGGTAGAGTTATTGTTAGCTTGTTAAAGACAACATCACTATCACTCCCTTTTTGAGTCAACTGGCCATAGGTTAGGGAACAATTTGACCTCTTGCTCTAAACCCTTCTGTTTAGATTCCTAAAAATAGGCCACTCTCCCCCTTTAGTGTACAATATGAGGAAGATAATATGCCCTCTGCTGACTGAAATCACAGTCCATTGGAGCATCACTTCACCACTAAATCTCACAACAACCTAAAGAAAGGTACCATTGCTTTTTTGAACACCTTGTGAGGCTTTACCCTTTTCAATCAGAACTGCTACTGATTTCAAACAATTTTGAACTACTTTGTGTTCCCACCTGAAAAACAGAACCATATTTAGCTTTTTAAGCATTTTTTTATGTCCCCAACACTCCTTGTATACTCATTGTGTCTTACAGAATTCTTCTCTGAAGGTTCATTTCATTTTTCATTTTGCACTAGGAAATTTTAGAATCCAGGTATAGATAAATGCAAGTTATACAATGACTAGTCATTAATATTCAAAAATGAGCACACTGATTGGTTAGCCCAACTAGCATGCCCATTGTAAATCCAAGAATATACCAACAGAAAAAGGTCCAGTCACCCGGACTTTTTTCCTTAAGTATATCTCATAGGTTCATAGGTAAGTATTAGGCTATCTGCCCAAGGGCATTTATAAGCCTAGCCACAGTGTGTCGGCTTTCGCCACCCCATTGATTAATTAACTGATCCTCTGTCAAGCAGAGCCAATGAAGTGATCCCAGGGGTGTATTTTCTGTTACCCATCCACTCGTCAAGGTTTCTCTTGAAGAGTGTTAGTGAGGGGTTCTGCCTGATATAATTTGAAATTTTGTTCCAAAGCATGGGGAGTCTCTATGACAGGAATCTATCCCTCCAGCATGTTCGATTTATTGTTGTGGTGAGGTTTAGCTCACTAGAGCGCATGGCTCACAGTGACTTGGATTTCTTTAGGTGGAGCATGTCCATCAATTCTGAGTTGGACATGGCTTTGTAAGTCAGGCAGAGATCACCTCTGAGTAAGTGATATGCCACTGAGTACAGCCGGAGTTTTTTCAATCGGGCTACAAAGGACATATGTTTGAGGCCAGTAATCCTCTTGGTGAGGTACTTTTGTGGTCTTTCCAGCTGTTGGAAGTGTCTTGTGAAGTACATCCCAAATGGGGCATTGTACTCTATGATGGGTCTAATGAGTGACAAGTAGAGGGGCACTATAACCTCTTTATTTCTAGATGCGAACCCTTTAGTAATTAGATGGGCCACATAAAAGGATTTCCTAACTACTTTGGCAATATGATTGTCAAAGGAGAGATTACTATATACCTGGGTCCCCAGATCTCTTATTACCTCTTCTGTATTAAGGGGGCTGCCACCTATGTGGTAATTTGTGGGTGTTTTGTATTTACCAAATGGGATGACTCTGCATTTTTTGGCAATTAGCTTGAGGCCATGACTTTGACACCAGGTGTCCGTCTCAGTAAGGCCCTTTTGGAGGATGTCCGTGTCAGCCGGAGAGTCAATTATGGCTCTCAGTTTGCAGTCATCGGCGAACTTGGTTAGCCATAGTCCTCCTGTGTTTGCCTGTACTTCTGAGAAGTATATGCCGAACAGTAGGGGTCCGAGGACCGAGCCTTGCAGGACACCACTTGTGACTGGTTTAGAGTCGGACCTGGAGCCCACTATTCTTACCGTGTCAGTTCTGTCTGTAAGCCAGTTGGCAACCCATCTCGTGTTGTAGGGATTTATGTTCAGGCTGGTGAGTTTTTCTGTAATACCCGAGTGGGGAATGGTGTCAAAAGCCTTGGCGAGGTCAAGGTAAACTGTGTGAACCACCTTTCCCTCATCTATGGCCTTGGTGACTGTCTCGAAGAAGTCAGCCAGGTTTAGTAGGCATGATCTGGCCTTAACAAAGCCGAACTGGGTTGGGTCAAGTGTCTGGAAGTTCTCAATGTCTTTGTTAATGAGTTCCATGATGATGCGCTCCATAGCCTTGCAGGCCAGGCTAGTCAGGCTTATGGGGCGATAGTTACCAGGGTCAGTTGTGGCCCCTCCTTTGTGGACAGGAATAACCATTGCGGTGCGCCATTCTATGGGCATGTAGCCTGTGGAGAAGCTGAGGTTGAACAGCGTGCTTAGGTGGGGGGGGGGGTTAGTTCATTTTCTAGTTCGTGCAAGACGCAGTCTGGGACACCATCTGGTCCCATTGATGCTGTGTTTTTGGCTTTTGAAAGGGCTGTTTTCACCTGTGCGTCTGTGATTTTTGGGACACTACACTTTTCCGGTATTGTTGTGGGCCCTTTTGGAGGTGAGAGGGGGGTGAAGTTTGCACTGAATCTATCTGCCAGGATGTTGGCAATATCAGTAGGGTCAGTATATTTTGTGCTATTTTGCACTAGATCAGTGCATATCTGTGAGTTGCCACTTAGATTCTTAACATAGCTAAAGAAGGCTTTGTGGTTATCTTTTGAATCATTGGCTATTTTTCTTTCGAAGTTAGCCTTGGATGATTTCATGAGGGACCTCAGTTTCTTACTGATACTGATCAGGGATGTCGTTCCTTCTTGGGATTTGCTTTTTTTCTGAACTAGTTTCTTCCTTCTATTGTATAGCCTGTTTATTGCAGGAGTCCACCAAACTGGTTTCCTTCTCTTAGAGGAGTAAGTCTCAGTTTTGCTAGGGATGGCAAGATCCATGTATCCTTGTAGGTGCTCATAGAGTGCATTTGTAAAGGTTTCTGCATCTTGGGCAGCATTATCCTTTAGCGTGGGGGCTGTGAAACTTATCACCTCTGTCTTAAATAAGGTGAAGTTTGCTTTAAAAAAGTTTTTACTGTGGTTTCCTTAGTTGGGGGTGGTGGTGGGGTATGGACATCCAGTGTGATTAGTTTATGGTCTGATCTAACCAGTGACGGGTTGACCTCTGGTGTGGAACACCTGTCGCTCATGTTGGTGATGACCAGGTCCAATATGTTTTCACCTCTGGTAGGGGAGTTTACCAGCTGATCCAGGGCGTTTGAGTTGATGAATTCCAGGAAGCGCTGGGCCTGGGAATTTGTACTCAAGTAGTTTTCCCAGTGAATGGTAGGGTAATTGAAATCGCCCAATATCAGGGTGTTCGGTAGGACCTTCATGTTTTCCAGTGTCTCCAGAAAGGTGAAGTGGTGGTCCTGGGTCATGGAGGTTGATCTGTAGCAGGCCACAATTTGCATTGCAAATTTGCCCGATGTTAGTTGCACATGGATGATCTCAGAGGTATCATGCTGCACCACTATCCTGGAGGTGTAGGTATCCTTGATGAATATGGATACACCCCCTTTGTGTTTCAGTCTGTGTTCTGTGGCCGAAACGTGTGGTATGAGTTGTAGCCCAGTAGTGCTGGGGTGCTCTCTAGGGCCTTGAACCAGGTTTCAGTTACTGCACAGATGTCGACGTTCTCAATACTGAGGAATGCTTCGAGCGTGTGCATTTTGAGATTTAAACTCCTGGCATTGAGTAGCATAACCCTCAGTTTTTTGTTAATTGTGTTGTTTACGGAGGTGGGTTTGACTTTTGAGCCTTGCCTAAAAAAGGCACTATGGGGGCAGCAAGAGTCTTGGCCAGTATTCAAAAGCCTAGGGGTGACAGGTGCAAGCTGTCTCTTGTGAAGCAACGCGGCTTGTCGAGCATGTCGTCCCAGGCTGACAGACACTGGATCCCATTTGAGTGACACCAGAAGCTTAGCCAATTGTTGAAATTTATCATTTTTTCTTTATACTGAGGTAACATTCTTGGTGAGGGCAGGATACTACTCATGGTGAGGGTCATACCAGCCTGGGCTGCATGATCAGAGAGCTCTTCCATGTCAATTTTCATGTAGTCCAGGGAAGTATGTCTCAGGTCATTCACACCAACATGAACAATGACAGAGTCATATTTGTACTTGTTCTGGAGTGACCTGAGTGCTTGTGTTATGTGGTGGATTCTGGCTCCCGACAGGCAGCTAACAGTAACCTTCTGCATGTCCAGTGAGTGGGACATCAGTGTGCCTAACTACAGAGTCACCTATTACTAGTGTGTTAGGTATGTTATTTCGCCTTAAGTGTGGCAAACTGATTTTGTGTTTTATGTGTTGTCTGGTTTGTGATGGGAAGTGCAAGTTGTTTGGGTGTCAGCTTTGGAGGTCTCTGATGCTTTTGCAGGTTTTTATTTAGAGTCTCCGAGTATGATTTTGTGTATTTATGTGTATTTTTTGCTAGTGCTGTTTTAGTAGGTCTGTGTGCGGCTGGAGGTGTGGTGCAAGTGTTAACCCTCTCCTCTTGACTGCCTGTTCCAGTCTTGGGTGGAGACAGCTTAGCTTCCACTTTGGCTGTATAATTGCATCTCTCGCATATGTTAGTGTTTTGTGGTAGGAGGAGAGGGTTGTCTGTGTACACGAGGCAGTTGTAACATTGCCTCAGGATGCCCAGATTCACCAGCTGGACTGGAGAGTGCACCTAAAGTTGCCCTTTGGTCATGCCTGAATAGTAGGGTGAGCTGCTTAGTTGCTTGGTTGGTGAGGGGTAAATAAAGAGCCTTTCCCTGTTGGGCAGTCAGTGTCAGGCTATATTAGTACTTGCTATTAGGTCGGAGCAAGTGCTGGGCTGTACGATGCTTTCTGAGTGCTTAGGTTGAGAGTTAGACTAGTTTCAAGGGAAAAACTGAAGAGGAGACTTAGTGGAGCTGGGAATAATTTAACCATAGCTAACCGGCACTGCCCGGTGCACAAAACTGTGCAAACGCGGTTTTTATAGTAGGGAAATGAAAGAGATAGAAATTATCCCAAAATGGCCAATAAACTACTAACTTCTGGGCTGGAACCGCTCCTCCAGGGACAGATAGGTTGCTCAAAGCTCCCCTCTCTCACAAGTGAACAGAGAAACTTCCTTCTATCCAAGTACGGTATGGGCAACTCAGAAACTAGTATCACAGCCCTGAATTCAGCAGTAGCCTGAAAACTGGACTATATGAGCTTAGAAAGGTGGGAAAGAAATAATTTTTTGTTGTTGTTTTTTTGAAAAGATAAGGCAAAAACAGTAAAAAATACACTTAAAACAGCTTTAAATGACTACAAACAATCAGAAAAGGCTATCGCACTTTAGTGTGTAGCCTATAACAGTTAAACAAATTATTTAAACAAAAAACAACTTTTTAAAAGTGCAGGCAGTCAAATAAGTACAATATGTGAAAAAAACAAGCTTTTAAATCACAATAAATGCTGGAAAATCTGCATTTAGGTTGAAAACAGTTAAGTACAGCAAGAAAGTACAGAAAACTGATACTTAATCACTCCAAAGTCTCTCTTCCAAGCTAGAAGGCTTGTATCAGTTTAAGGCTTTCTAGTGCTACCCAGTAGGTTAGTTGCAGGAAAGATGGGAAACAAGCGCAGATGTGGTCTTTTAAATGAGAAAGTTGAAAGAGACGGACAAACTGTCCAAATGGTAAATAAAGTATAATTTCTGGGCCAAGAACCTCTCCTCTCATGGTAGACAGGCTACCTAGTGCTTACCACTCCCACTGATAAGCTAGAAGGCTTCCCTCCAACACAGAAAGGCTTGGGGGGCTCAGAAGCTTACAAAGAGTCCTGGATACAGCAAATCTGTACCTGGACTAGACTAGTTACAGGAAAGGCAGAGAACAAGTACAAACATAGGCTTTTAAGCCAGCAAGTTGAAAGAGATGGAAAACTGCCCAAACGGCCAAATAAATGACAATTTCTGGGCCAAAACTCACTCTTCCCGTGGAGGACAGGCTACCTAGTGCTTACCACTCCCACTGATAAGCTAGAAGGCTTCCCTCCAACATGGAAAGGCTTGGGGGGCTCAGAAGCTTACAAAGAGTCCTGGATACAGCAAATCTATACCTGGACTAGACTAGTAACAGGAAAGGCAGGAAACAAGCTTAGAATTTTTTTTTTTTGTTTGTTACAGAAAAGCAGCTAAAACAGCAGTAAATACATTTCAAATTGTAATGCAGGCCAGCACACCCAAGTGTGTAGCAACACTATGGCAAATACAGTTCAAATAAATGCAATTAAATTAACAAATGACTAAAAAACAAGTGCAGAAGGCAGTAAATTAGAAGGCTACTAACAAGCAGTAATAAATGCAGAGTAAGAGCGACTGAACAGATATCACGCAGAAGAGCAACTAAGACAGTTACAGTAAGAGCAGCTGAATAAAATATATATATTTTATTTTATTTAATGAGAATTAAAACCTAGAAACCTGAAATATTCCCTGGCAGATGCCACAGTTTGGCTGGAAAATATCAGAAATTGTTTCTTTTAACATTCCAATTTGTCCTGTGAAAGAAAGGCCATCATGAGGGATGTATCAAGGAGACATTCCAGAAACACTATTTTGTATGATGGAATGAGAGATTTTTTCTACGTTCAGCTGAAATTCCATACTGAAAAAAAGGTTGATTATGCAAGTCAGAGATTTTTGAAAACTTGTAAAACAATCTGCACAAATTAGGCGGTCAACTATATAAGAAAAAGTGTGAATGGTCTGTAACCTGCAATGAGCTATTACAGGAGGCAGGTTATTTGCAAACACTCTTGGAGCTGTTGACAATCCATAGGGTAAAGCAGAGAAATGGAAATGGAGACCAAAGAAAAATGTAAAAAGCATCTAAAAATCTATGAGAATTAGAATGTGATGCTAAGCATCTTTTCAATCTAGATCTACTAGAAAACAAGGAATGAGAGGTAACAGACAACATTTTGAATTTTGGGATTTCAATGTGAAATTTTATTTAGAAAAGAAATGTCTGGAACAGTCCTCAAAGTTCCTTTTTTTTTGGCACTAAAAAATTTTGAATAAAACACTTTCCCTACTTGACCCAGGGGAATACAATAGGAGGAAACAAGAAGGTTGGCTTGATTGAATGGAAGCAAAATAATTCCTTGAAAAGGTGAATGGGAATCACACTGCAAGGTGTAGCCTTTTTCAGTGGTTCTCAGAATCTAAGTATCTAAAATTATCTGATGCCACAGAGGGAAGTGAAGACCTAGAGTTTTGGAGGAAGAGGGGGAAAACATGATGGTGCATATAGTTAGTCTGCTTTTCTAGATTATCTTTGGTTTGAGGAGGATCCTCCCTTTTTTGTTGAACCTCCCTGTCATTGCTTTCTGAAATTATGCATACCTGTGCCTTGCCGGGATTTTTTAATTCTGTTTTCTGTAAAACACTGGATTTCCAATTGGCTCACAAAGAGACCAGTCACCAGTGGAGTCCCTTAGAGTTCTCTGCTGGGACCTCTTCTGTTTGGCATCTACTTTTCTGAAGTAAAAACCAATACCAAAGGGCAATGGCTGGCTAAGTTTGCAGATGACTGCAAGCTAGGAGCAAATACTGAATCCACAATTGACTGAAATAAATAACTAGTGCCAAAATCATGAACTGAAACTAAATGCCAAAAAAATGCATTACTGTATCCTTTGGGAAGTCATCTACCCCAAGGAACTAGAACATTGACAATATGTCCCTAAGAATTGACCCACATGTTTGGGATTTTGAAACTTATGTGGACAGTGACGTAACTTTCACCCAACATGTGTGCATTGTCGTAAGAAACTCCTACTATATTCAACAGCTTATAACCAAAGGGATTGTGTCTAGATCTAGTAATGCCACTGCCCCCTTTACTCAGTCAGTCATTGAGAAGAATGCAACCTTTGGCATGTATCTGTCCAGCCACATTCAATAACTGGCATGCCCACTGAGAGCTTTATCACTATACTTGACTGCTAAGATATGATCTATGTCTGGCATACAAGTCATCCTCTGACCCAGTACTGATAGATTTATTGTACATCAGCAAGTCAAATGGCATCAGAAATACTCAGTCTAGGGATCTAAACCGCTTCTGCAACATCAAATGAATGATTTTGAGTGACAATTATATGTCTCAGAGGATACTACTGCTCTGGAACAGACTCCCTATCCACAAAAAATGAAGCTCATCCCTGTCCAAATTCAAGTGCAGCTTGGATCTTTGGATGGGAATCAGAAAATTTACCTTGGGACTACAGTGTTGTGTACTACTAATAGACAGACTCAACTCCTAAATGCTTTATCCCATGCATAGGTCCCCTCAAATTATCTATGGTATGATCCCAGTTATTCTCACTGGGGCAATATATAATTATTGACCATGAGATGTGTAAGGCCAATCTCTTATCAAATGGGATGGATTAATTTGAACACCAAAAGTGAAACTGGCTAGGCTTAAAATGGCCAGCAAGGGCAGCTAGCCCTTACCTATGAACCTATAAAAGGAACCTGAACTGGAAGGAATGTTTCCAACATATTTTGGCACTAAGGTTTGAAAAAGCTGGGTAACCCCATGAATTAATTTCCTCCTTTCATCAAATCTTGTAAGGACTGCAATGCAGGGGAGCATTCAGAAGCTTGGCCCTTAGTGACTTCCTGAACGGCAGCACCAGAGAAACTAAAGTTCAGTCTAAGAAACCCAGTATGGTCACTGCACAGTCACTCATCTGTCTCCAAGGTGAAGAAGAAGCCGGCATCAAGACTAAATCTTCCCATGCAACTCTTTTCTTCTTGTGTATTAGAGTGGGAACAACCGAGGAGTCAGGTCCCAGGTGCATGTCTCTAAAACTGTCTAGCAAAGTTGGTTTGACCTCATGACTAAAAAATTAAGTTTTGAAGCAAAATTCTGTAGTGGCAACTACCAAAACACTAGTGCTAGCCCCTAGTAACAAATGTTGACATTAAAGTTAAATGCTTCCTCACAAAAAGTGTTAAAATCGGAAGGTAATCTCCAAAAGTGTACTTATCTACCCACCTCTGAAGGAGTGCTAGCCAACCATCAATCACTCAAAGCCCTCAGAAAAGAGTACTCTCCAATGGCAAGAAACTGCTGAAGGTCTTGTGCTCTAACCATTGACTTTATACCACTCTCCTCAAACTGCACGGTATTTAGGAGTGTGTAAGGTATCCTAAAGCTTTGGATGCTTGCTGGTTGTCCAGTGTTTGGCAGGATATGTCCCATACAGCCTGGGCTACTGCAGCAGTGATCTAATAATGAGCATGTAGTGATCAAAACATTTAGCAGTTCCTGATTTTGTCTAAGAATTCTGCTTCACCCCCCCCCCCATGAAATTTGAGATTGTCAGACAAGATGTTATAAGACCGTAGCAACTAGGAAATGTCAGCTATTTCAATTACAGACTTAATCACTCATAGAATGATTATTACTGCAGAACATTTGAATGGCACCTGTGTTTGAAAAGCAATCCTGTTTACTTTTACTCAGTGTAAATTTACTGGCTGGAGCCATACTGGTAAGTCAAATCTTCCAGTGTTTTTCTCAGAAGATATCAAGCAACATTCGAGCATCTATGCAGCCAGATGGAGAGGTCAGAGTTACTGCTCATTTCTGATGGGATCTCTGCTTTTGTGGTCACAGCATACAAACAGACCTCCATCATTTATCGTCTTTAGTAATATGATGTACTGCTTAGTGTAAGCACTTTCACCCAGGTGATGATGGTAACTTGGAGTTCGCAACCAGCAGTATAGCTACGGTGGGGCAAGAAGGGCAACTGCCCCAGGTGCAAAGTGTTAGAGGGCATGATCAAGTCATCCCATCATCCAAATTGCTCTTTACTACAATACTGGTTTTTAAAAGCCGGTATTGCATTTACAGTCAAACCTGAGTGCTGTAGTCTATGTAGTGTATGTGTTGTCTAAACTGTAGCAAGCAGTTTTTTTACAGTTTAAAAGTAAAAGAAAATTTGAATGGTTGGTGTGGAGGCGGTGGGTAGGTGTGCCTTGCATCCAGCCACCTGGTGAGACTTCCATGATAATTCTTTCCATGGCACTGCATGTGAGACTAGCCAGACTTATGGGTCTGTGGTTTCAGGAGTCCATTGATGACCCATCTCTGTGCAGAGAGATGACCACTGCAGTTATACATTCATGTGCACAAAGCCTGTCTTGAGACTACAGTTAAACAGTAACATCAGTAGTCCCAACAGCCCATGTTTCAGGCTATTCAGCAGACATCCTGGGATATTATTGTGGCTCATCAATGCAATGTTTTTGGCGTTAGCGAGCGCATCTAGGAAATATTCCTTAGTGATAGCTTGAGGGGTTGTTTTGTGGTATTTCCTGGTTGGCAGCTTGGGGGGGGTAAAACTGGAGCTGAATTTTTCAGCCAGAAGAGTTGTTATATCTTCCGGTTCCATGTAGGTGACTCCATTTATAATCAGTTCTGCACACTGCTGTGTTTTGCCTTTGAGGTTTTGGACATACCTAAAGAAATTCTTGTGATTACCCTTTGCCTGGGAGACTGTCTTTACCTCGAATTTGGCTTTAATAGACTTAATTTGCCCTCTTAGTTGTTTGTTTGGATTGATGACACTGTTTTTATCATTCTAGGACTTCCTAATCTTGGCTCTGACTCTTTTCTTTTGTTGTACAATCTATTTATGTTTGGATTCCACCACAGTGGCTTGTTTTTTGAGTTAGTGCTGGGCTTATTTCTGGTAGGCTCAGCTGTCTCTATGCATTTATTGACTAAACTGTACAGGTTTTTTTGTGAACAATCTGCATAGGCAACTGTGTTTTCAGGGTTTGGGGGGTGAAATTTTGACAGGTTAGCACTTAATAATAAAATGGTTGCCTTGGAATAGTTTCTAAATGTTAATGGGTTAGCTGGGGTCACAGAACTGATTTTTATGATGAAGGAGACAACTTTGTGGTCTGACGATAAGTGAGAGGACATCCTATAATGGGGGTACAGCATTCTCACATATTTGTGAGTACCAAGTCGAGTATGTTTGCACCCTTAGTGGACATATGGACTATCTGGTCCAAGGTGGTTGTGTTTACAAAGTACAGAAATCTCTGGGTCTGTAAGTTTGCGGTTGTGTAAGTATCCCAGTTTATAGTGAGGTAATGGAAGTCGCCCATGAATACAGTATTGGGTTGAATGGTGAGGGCCTCCAGTAAGTCCAAGTATGAGTTATGGGTTTCTTGGGTCATACAGGATGCAAGGGCATAATATGCCTATGGAACTCTAAACATGGAGAAGCTCAAGTGTGTTGTCCTGTTTGACTAGTCTAGAGGTGAATTTGTTCACCTTTGGTTCCTGCCTGTGCAGTATCTGGCCTGAATGTTTAGAAGTTATTCACTGCTGGAGTGCTTTTCCTGGCTTTAAACCATGTCCCAATATCAACACTATTTTATCCTGGTGAAGCAAAATGTATGGGGGACTAACTCACATATCGTGAATGCCTATTTGAGATATGCCTGCTAAAAGTAATTGCCACAAGAAAAATAATTTTCCAGTACAGGAATTTGACTTCAACCTTTAAAGCTGGTTCACACACAGACTGTGTCACCTGTCTCACTGTAAAATTGAGATACCAAGTTGGGACATCTTGGATTGAAGATCTGAGGAGAACTCTCCTCAAGAACATTTTATACAACTTTAGATGTGCCAGCAAATAACTGAGGTCTCCCAAATGGAAATTAGATACTGCTGCCAGAATAACCTTAATAAAAGAAAAGCTTAGTTTATTTTCATATATGTTAGCTGCATAGTGCAGCACCAGAGCAGAAAATGGATCCCACACCTTTTTCCAAAGTCCACAGCACAGCATGTTCATTTATCTTTATAAATTTTCCAGTTGTTGGACTTCTCAGAAGAAACAAGGGTAAGAACCACCCTGGGTAACAAGGGTCCGTAGCCATCAGCAGAAGTGGAGATACCATGAGGTGAAATAAAGACTTGCTGGACAGAGGAAATAAGAAGCTCTAGGAAGGTCTCATTCTGACAGGCTTCATCAACAGATGAGTACTCAACAAGAAAAACTAAAGCTGTCAATACCAAAATAAGGTGATGAAAATAATGCTGACATCTTTCATCTGCACTTTCAGAATCAAAGTAGTTAGGTAAAGGCACATGGGAGATCTGGGGGCCACACTTGGAATATTAAGTTACTGACCCACTGACACAGAAGAGGGATCGGGGAAAAGATTTCACTCCACCTGACACTGGTTAGGCTGTAAAAATAGACTGCAGGGAGGCTTCAACCATCAATAGAGTAGAAAATGCACCACTGACTAGCTGAAGGACCAATCATGAGGCATCAGTAGACATTTTCTGAGCCACTCATCTAAGCAGCTGGCTTCCGCAGGTACAAAAGCAGCTATCTGAATGTGGCTGGAAGACATTGCCCACTTCCAGAGCATCATAGCTTCTTGAAAAGGGGATAGGAATGGACCCTTCCCTTCTTGCTGATATTACTAAACTATTGCCATATTGTCCCCTAATGTTTATGGATATCAGCTGGGTATGACAACCCTGTGTTTCCAAAGGTCAAACATTCCTCTTATGCTGTGCTGATGATGTCATAAGAAGACAGAAACATTCATGTCCACAGCTAGAGGGGTTTGGCTTTAATGGCCTGAAGTTGTCCATAAACAGATTTAAAAATGAAAGTAAAAGAAAAAGTCATGAACATTTAGAATTGCCATTTAGCTGAAACACCTGACATCATTAAAGGGTGATTTGCATATATCCCATGAGGCCTCTGATGCAAGAGGTTTAAGGTATCACACAGTTAGAAGTCTAGCTTTGCTAGATTTTTCTTTTTTTGTTTTTTAACCAGTTGGTTATCTGTGTGACCTTTTTACTTTGTTTTGGTCTGTTCCTTATAAAATTTTTGGTTTTCTGGCAAATCACTGGGATGATCTGAGGACTGACGTCACTAAATAATCACATGCATTTGAGTTTCAGACTTCAAATCCTTCAGAAATTCTGTGTTAAAACAAACCTTATTACTCCAGCAACTTTCTAAGTTTGTAAGAGCAATATTTAAAATATGTCCCTATTTTCAGACCTTTGTCCCCCCATTTTGTCGGGCTTTGTCCAGATTTCTTGCACTAAGAGGTTGAGAGGTATGTCCCTCATACAGTACACTGATGACTCAACCCTTCTCTGTACTTCCAGCAACCATACACACTGCAAACAAATTACACAAGAATCCCTCACTGCCACTGAAAAATTGGTTACAAAACTCCCATCTCCCGCTTAACCCTAAGAAAACCAAACTTTTCTATCCTAAATCTCTGTCTCATGAAAAACACAACTTTAAAATATACTCCCTCAATAATACCACTATAGAAGTGGTAACCAATACACAACTGTCAGGCATGATCATAGACGACAACCTTACATTTGATTTACACATACAAAATGCCATCAAAAACACACCAAAAACTAGGCTTACTCTACAGAGCTAGACACTTCCTCACCTCCACATCCAGAAACACCCTTGCAAATAGTTATCTTCTGCCATCTCTTCTTTATGGAGCCACCATCTTCATTAATTTTCAAATCTCACTTAGTCAAAAAATTTAAAAATGTTACAAAAAATATCCAGGTTTGCATCAAATTCTCACTTCTATACCCACCACTGCACTGAAAACACTTAACTGGCTAGAACTACCCAACTACCTAAATACATTCAGTAATCAACACAAAAAATCATTCATTACCCCGCCACCTGCCCAGCCTTAAATCTATACTACAAAAACACTTCCCTAAATTGCCCCTGCGATCAAGTAACCAAGTTCAAATTGCTGTCCATAAACCAACTAAATCAGCAGGGTATTCTCTGTATTCTCACTCCATAGCTAAAATATGGAACACTATGCCCACATCTACAAGGACAGACACACCCCTCAAATCCTTCACACACACTCTTAAAAATATCAAAAAATAAATGGCTCTGCTTATATTCTACACCAGGTTAATCAATTAGCTCCTTAATTTGTAACTGAAACAGTATTACCCTCAGTCTTGCTATTATATTTTATATAACTGATAATTTCTTGTCTCTGTTACCTATACCTTACACTACTAGTATCCCTATACAGTCCCCTAACTTTTCATTCTCCCTTTTGCTTCTTCCCATTCCATACCCCATACTTTACTAAAAACACATATGTTTCTATCTCCTACTTTCCCTTTCCTGTAATTCCTCTCCTCTTTCAACCCTGTACTATATGTATAATAAGTACATTATAATAAACAAAAAATATTTAACTATCAGGCAGAGTCATACTGATCTGAATCACATAATTGTAAAGACCACCTGTCTCATATATAGAGTCTCCTTAGTAATATCTAATGTCTGTAATTAATGTACAAGTATGTTTCATCTAATATATGTAAAATGATGTGCTAGCCATTACTGTATATTCTTTCTTGTATGTGAAAACGTTCATTGTTGCTCTGCAATAAGTTAATATAATATGCTAATTGTCTCTGGAGCTTTTCTCCCCGGGCCTCCACTGAAAATGGACACCCACCCAGTCGGACATTCCTGGTAAACAAGTGTCAAATAATAATAATAATAATAATAATAATTATAATAATAATAATCTCATCTTTGATTTCACACTGGAAGCATAAAATATGTGCTTTGTAGCTTAGTGCTCTAAGACTAAAGGTTAAGAATGTGAAAATTTACTTTCTATACCAGTCCAACTCCCTGGAGTCCTTATTGAACAGGTAAACCACTAGGCTCTGCAACATCTGGGTGGGTGCCATGACAGTAGAATTGACAAAGGGACTCACAGGCTAAAACTCCCAGTCCTTAGAAGACCAGCAAAATTTGATTTTCAGCAGTGAAGATGTGTCTGGAGGGGGCAGTAGGGGAAATAAATCTTAAGCAAATCTTATTTGCTGCTAACTATAGAGAGAAAGAACAAAAAACTATCCAGAAAGAACAACAATAATACAAGGTCTCCACTTGTTAAGAAAAAAATATTTCTGTCTCCAGATCCTTCCAGGAGGGGGTAGGGGGGTAGGTTCATAAGAATTAAGGACGAGCTGGACTACAAACATGGAACGTTATGGTGAGCACATAACTTCTTTATGTTCTGTAATCCTATCTCACCTTCAGTCTTACACATGGGACAGCGTCCCTAGCATCTTATTCTTGGGTGGCTCACAGAAAAATATTCCTGAGTACCGTGGAACCAAAGGAGACTCTACCCCTAGAGGTCAAATCCAATTTGTAATGAGTAATAAAGGTGTGAGGGGTAGCCCATGTTGCTGCTGCACAAATATTATCAATTGGAACCCTGGCTTGAAAGGCTGCAGAAGTAGAATGGGATCTTGAAGAATTAGAAGTTATGTACCTACCATAACGTTCCATGTTAGTTGTCTTCTCTCGCCTTCTTACTTGCTGGATGGGTTCGGAGCCGATCCTCGGCTCCGACTCGGCACTTGCTTTAGCTCGAGAACTCCTTTTACCAGCTCGAGGCAACCCTATATCCCATGATGCAAGGCGGAACTACCTCAGATCTCGTTTGGCAGCTAACTGACCCTGCTAAAGACTATCCTAATATAATTAGGAACCATGGTTCCTAAAAGAAGTCCTCATAACAATGCTCCAGAGGAAGCAATCTAATAGGAACTCTCCAAGATCTGTCCAGGCCAGGGGGAAGGAGGGAGGGACGCAAGAAAGAAGGCGAGAGAAGACAACTAACATGGAACGTTATGGTAGGTACATAACTTCTAAATGTTAAGTTGTCAATCTCGCCTTCATTCTTGCTGGATGGGACCGCGTCCCTAGCACCTGTATCCCGGGTGGCTCAATGGAACAGACTCTTGAGAACTGTGGAACCAAAACTGGCCCTATCTCTGGAGGCCAAATCCTACTTGTAATGAGACACAAAGGTATGAGGCGTGGCCCAAGTAGCTGCTGCACAAATAGTGTCAATGGGAAGTCTATCCTGAAAGGCTACCGAAGTGGATAGACTCCTGGTCGAATGTGCTTTTGGCTTAGAAGATAGTTGTTTGCCCCTTAGAGAGTACACATAGGAAATGGTAGAAGTCAACCATCTAGATAAGGTCACTTTAGAAACTGGAAGACCTAACCTGTTTTCTGCATAGGAGACAAACAATTGGTCTGATTTTCTAATTTGTTTAGTCCTATGCAAGTAGTACCTGAGCTGACGATGAACATCCAAAAAATGCAGCTTCTGTTCAGCTCTGTCAGAATAGTTAGGAAAGAAAACTGGTAGATCAATAGATTGGTTAATATTGGTTTGAGATACAACCTTGGGAAGAAAGGAAGGGTTAGTTCTAAGCGAAACCCTATCCTTATGAAAAATCAGATAAGGAGAACGAATACAGAGGGCCTGAATCTCAGAAACTCTTCTTGCAGAAGTAACAGCCAGCAAAAATATAGTTTTCCACGTCAATAACTTTAAAGAACACGTAGCAGACGGTTCGAAAGGAGGTAGAATTAGGGATGCCAACATTAAGTTTAGATCCCATTGCGGAGGAGGATGTTTCACAGGCGGTTTTAGGAGAAAAACTCCTCTTAAAAAGGCCTTGCATAACCTATGAGACATGATGTTATTGTCATGCAAGCCAACATGATACTTGGAAATAGCAGCCAGTTGAACTTTGACTGTAGATGACGAAGATCCTGAATGAAAAACCTCTGCCAGGAAATCCAAAACAGAATGTATAGGAACGGAAAAAGGATCAATATTTCTGGCGTTTGCCCAAATCGAAAAACGTCGCCACTTGCTAGCATAAATAGTTCTAGTGGACGACTTTAAAGAAGACACTAAAATGTCTCTGACTGAGTCAGAAATCATTGGTAGCCTGGCTAGCCAAGGAAGTGGAGCAACCAAGCAGTGAGGTTGAGAGAATGAATGGCCCGGTGCTGCTGACCCGACTGGTGGATCAAAAGATCCGGAACTGGGTCCAGATGCCAGGGCTGCACCAGAAGATGATGATGTAGAGACGGAAACCAAATTTGTCGAGGCCAATATGGAGCAATGAGGATCAATTTGGCTCTCAAAACAGTGGCTTTCTGAATGACTTGTGGAATCAATGGAAAGGGAGGAAAAGCATAAAGAAGTCCCCGCGGCCAATCCTGGGTTAGAGAGTCTCTCAAGGGTTGGCCTGGAAGGGGAAAAAGTGTGAAGTAATCTGGGCACTTGCTGTTTTGAGGGGTAGCGAAAAGATCGCAACAAGGGGTGCCCCACTTCAGAAAAATCTGATCCACTACAGATTGATTGAGAGACCACTCGTGAGGCATCAGAATAGATCTGCTTAGCCTGTCCGCCAATAGGTTGGACCTGCCGGGGATGTGCGTTGCTATCAGAAACCGTTGAGAAGAGATCACCCATTGCCAAAGTCTGAGAGCTTCTCGACATAAGGGATAGGACCTGGTTCCGCCCTGTTTGTTGATGTACCAGACCACGGACATGTTGTCCGTCTGTACTGCAATAGTCCCCGTGGGAAGAAAGTCGTTGAGGGCTTGCAACGTCAAAAGCACTGCTCTCATCTCCAGGACATTTATGTGCAGGTGGTATTCTATGGGTTGCCACGTCCCATGGACCATCCTGCCCTGATAATGCCCCCCCCACCCGATCAGGGAGGCATCCGTGGTGACTGTGGCAACTGGAGGAGGGGGAACAAAGGGTCGGCCCTGATGAAGAAGAGGGGAAGATATCCACCATCGTAGATGAGCCCTGCATTACTGTGTTACCAAGATTTCGTGTCTCATGGGCAGATCGTGGTACGACCACTGCGTGAATAACATCCACTGCAGGAGACGCATGTGGAAGCGAGCCAGTGGAAGAAGAACAATGGCCGCAGCCATTAGGCCTAGAACTTTCAAGACAAACCTGGCTTTGATCTTGTTGCTTAGTAACAGAAGCTGAACAAATTTCTGGATGTCCAGAATCCTTTGATCTGTTAGCCTGGCTAACATTTTGACGGTATTTAACTCTGCGCCTATAAAGGTGATAGATTGGCAAGGCAGCAGAGAGGATTTTGCAATTTACCGAAATTCCTAGTCTCTTGCAAAGCTGTAGGGTGTAGTCTCTGGACCGAAGAAGCTGATGCTTGGAGGTGGCGGAGAGGAGCCAGTCGTCCAAATAAGGAAACACCTGGAATCCTCGACGTCTCAGGTGAGCTGTGACCACTGCCATGCATTTGGTGAACACTCTGGGGCTGAAGTGAGGCCAAAGGGCAGTGCTCTGAATTGGTAATGACTGGCTCCCAGCCGAAAGCGGAGAAACCTTCTGGAGCGTCTGTGAATCTTTATGTGATAGTACGCATCTTGAAGGTCTATAGAGCACATCCAGTTGTCCTTGCCCAGAAAGGGCAGAATGGATTGCAGCGTGACCATCCGGAATCTTGCCTTTCTGACAGACTTGTTTAGTCTGCTTAGGTCTAGTATTGGTCTCCAATCTCCCATCCTTTTGGGGACCAAAAAGAATCTTGAGTAGAAGCCGGATCCTACTTGGTCTGCCGGCACTGTCTGGATGGCTCTTTTTTCCAGGAGTTTTGAAACTTCCTGTCTTGCCAAATCCCTTTGACTGGGTGAGATGTCTGGAAGGGATTGTAGAGGTACGGGAAACCTTTCGAAGGGGATTTTGTAACCCTCGGATATGATCGACTGTACCCACTTCTCTTGGGATAGGGATTGCCAGGCTACTGGGTACAGCAAAATTCTTCCCCCGTCTGCCTCCAAGGGTGGACAGTCGGGCAACACCTCAGGGATACTGAAAGGGCTTCTCAGGAAGAGACTCCTGTTGCCCTGGTTCTGAGGACCCCCTGCCTCTAGGGCGGCGTCTATTATTGTTACCCCTCTGCCTCTGGGGGTAAACTGACCAAGTGTGTCCGTGTAGCTCCTTGGGCTTTACGGAACCACATCTTCCCCTTTCTGACCCTTGGGGTATGGTCTAGAAGGAGTGGAAAACTGGACTCCAACGGCAGAAAGAGTTTTACCGTCCTGCTCACATCTGGTCAAAGTATCCTTCACCTGAGGCCCGAACAAAGCCGAACCGTCAAAGGGGTGTTGGTGAAGGACGCCTTAAAGGGGTCCGCAAAATTACACAGCCGCATCCAGGCTTGGCGTCTAAGAGCAACCCCTGTGCCTGCGGCCCTGCTCGCTCCATCGGCTGCATAAGATATGAGCCGCATAGAGGAGTTAGATATGGAATTCAGGATAGCAAGCTGTGAGGCAATCTTTTCCTGAGCCCCAGCAGCAGAAGGATCCTGGACAACTTCTCCCAGTTCCTTGAGAACATCTCGTTGAAGCCTGGTGAAGTGACAAAGGTAATTCAGCTTAACGCATAGCAAAGGTCGCTGAAGAAAACATCCGCTTTCCATACCTGTCCATGGTCCTAGAATCCTTATTAGGAGGATGGACAGGCACTGAAGGATCCGCCAGTTCCTTCTTAGTGGCCGCCACCACCATAGCATCCACAGAGACACCTTTGGACAGGAACTGATTATCCGAAGGGGCTGTGGTGGACTTGGATGGTCTCCTGTGGACAGGTTCCACAGAATCTGGAGCGCCCATGCCTTCCGAGCCACTACCTGCATGAGTGGGTCGAAGGCGGAGACACCCAGGAGGTGGAGGGTCGGGATCCAAAGCCTCCAGGTATACCGACTCATCCTCGGAGGGGTCAATGGAGGGCCAATTCCCCTCTGTTTGAGGAGCTCAAGGATGTCCGAAAAGGAGACATCCTCAGAGGGGACCGTGGGGAACCCTCCGACTCATCTAAGTCGGTATCAGATGTAGTAGACTCAGGGGAGTCTGTATGTTTCCTCTTACACGTCCTCTTCCGAGGGGGTTCCCCTGCAGGATCAGGAGAAACCTTGGAAGAGGAGGAAATTCCCAGTGGGGAAACCTGGGGCGATGGATCCCTGGGCCTGAGAGCAAGAGGCTGGCAAGAGGCATCTGCAGGCACTGATGAGGGAGGAGCTAGAGGGATAGACCGCTGACCAGGCTCAGAGGCCAGGACACTCCTCATCACCTCAAAGGCTCCTCTCCCCGGGAGACTGGAACACACCCGCTCCGAAGAAACAGGAATGGTCGGCTCCAAGGAGAGAGAAGGCTCCGAGGCCGATGTCGGCGCCGAGCTTACCAAAGCCGAAGCCCGAGAGGGAGAGCGGGTCGGACAAGGGTCCGATGCCACTAGCCCCTCGGAGCCGACAGTGGAAACCCGACGACCGGATCCCTCCAAGGAAGGTCTCAAGGAGGAGATCGGAGCCGAAGACGACGGAGCCGAAGGATGTATCGGCTCCGGCATCGAAACAGTCGCTGTCCAAAGAAGCTCCGACTCCGAACTCTGGTATGGAGTCGGAGGAGGAATCTCAAGAATCGGGGCTATAGCCGAAGTCTGTTGAGATGGGCTATGGAGCATTTGGGCCAGTGCCTGAGACTTCAACAGCCTGCTTACCACCCTCTCCAAATCGTGGTCAGACAGCCTGGAAGATCTCGAAGATCGGCTCCGATGGCTCCGCTCCGACAAAAGAGGAGACCCCGGAGCCGAGTGAATACTTAGTATAGAAGGGGACCGGGATCTCTTACGGGTCGAAGCCATCGGAGCCGAAGTCCCTTGAACCCCAGATGGAGCCGAGGATATCTCGGCCCGATGCTGGATAAAGTGTCGGCTCCAGCCGGAGCCGACAAGGCCACAGTAGTCAGGGTATCGGAGCCGGTCGGCACCGAACCCACTACTCTAACAGAAGAAGTATCGACTCCAGCCGGAGCCGGAGCCACCGGAGGAGGCTTGGACACTGTAGCCTGAACCTTCGGTGGCTTAAGAGGTTTTCCTGCCCCTGACCTAGGAGGAGAACCTTCAGGTTTAAGTAAACCTCGGAGGATTAATTTGTTCCTCCTTTCCTGCAGGACTCTCTGGCTAAAAGCATGGCACAACGCACAGGAGTCCTGCAGGTGCAAAGGCCCCAGGCAATAAACACAAGAAGTGTGACCGTCTGTCAGTGACATTTTCTGACAGCACTGGTCACACTTCTTGAAGCCTGAGACCTTGCCTTCTTTTGACATCCTAGAAGGGAAACACAAACAGTCCCCACAAACACACCAATTAATCCCTTACACAGACACACAGGAAGGGAATAACTTGGGGAACTAGGCCTGACTAAAACTTTAAACAGAAAACTATTTATAAAAGTTTAAAAGGAAGGGAATAGGGTGGGCTGTAACTAAGTACAGGCTAAACTAACACTAAGGGAAAAAATAAACCCCTAACTAAACTTTTTCTTCTTTTACAAGAAAAAACTTACCTCAGCTGGCAAAGGAGACCTCTTTCGCTAAGCGGAAAACGAGATCTGGAGTAGTTCCGCCTTGCATCATGGGATATAGGGTTGCCTCGAGCTGGTAAAAGGAGTTCTCGAGCTAAAGCAAGTGCCGAGTCGGAGCCGAGGATCGGCTCCGAACCCATCCAGCAAGAATGAAGGTGAGATTGACAACTTAACATTGAGCCTTAATTTTGAACGGTCAAGGCTTACTTTCGGAAGAATAAATGTAGGATATACAACTGGAGATCCAATTCGAAAGCGTCACTTTGGAAACTGGGAGACCTAATCTGGAGTCAGAGAAGGAAACAAATAATTGGTCTGACTTCCTAAATTCCTTGGTCTAGTGTAGAGTGTAGATAGAACCGTAATTGTCTGTGAAAGGCTAACCGATGGAATCTATATTCTGCTGCGTTGGAATGATTAGGGAAGAACACCAGAAGCTCTATAGTTTGGTTCAAGTTGTTATGAGAGCACACCTTGGGGACAAAGGATGGATTAGTATGAAGAGATACTCTATCTTTGTGAAAAATCAAATAAGGGGCTTGACAGACAGTGCTTGCAACTCTGATACTCATCTAGCAGATGTGATTGCCACCAGAAACAAAGTCTTCCAAGACAGAAACTTCAACGAACATGAATGAGCTGGTTCAAAGGGTGAAGATGTTAATTTGGATAGAACGAAGTTTAGATCCCATGAAGCTACTGGTTCCTGAAAGGAAGGTCTCAACAAAGTAGCACCTTTAAGGAAGGTCTTACACAATCTGTGTGACAACAGATTGAACTCATGTTGACTCAAATGAAAATTTGATATTGCTGCCAACTGAACTGTAATTATGACAGCAGCAGAACCCTGGTGAAAAAGTTCAGAAAAGAATTCCAACACCACCTGAATAGATGCGGTATAAGGGTCAACATTCCTTTCCTCAGCCCAGATAGAAAACCTTCTCCATTTGCTGGTGTATAACTTTCTAGTGGAGGGTTTGTGAGAAGATGTAAGAATGTGGGTCACAGCGGGTGAGAAATCATGAAGCCTGATTAGGGATGGAACTGGAGCAGCCAAGCTGTCAAACTGAGGATATGGAGGCTGGGGTGAAAAGCGCCTGACATGTGCATCAAGAGATCCGGCACTGGGTCCAGAGTCCATGGATCATCTAATAGATGAGGCCCAAGAAAGGAGAACCAAACCTGACAAAGCCAGTAAGGAGTGATGAGGATCAATTTGCTTTCCAGCAGTTTCACTTTCTGAATCACCTTGGCTAGGAGAGGAAAGGGCGGGAAAGCATAAAGGAGACCCAGGGGCCAATTGTGAACAAGTGCGTCTCTCGCTGACTCCCCCAGAGGGGGGATATGGGAAAAAAAACTGCTGCATTTGGAGTTGATCAGGCTGGCAAAAAGATCGCAGCAAGGCTGTTCCCATCTGCAGAAAATCTGTTCTGCTATTTCCTGCTTCTGAGACCAATCGTGAGGCATCAAGATTGCCCGGCTGAGTTTGTTGGCTATCATGTTGGTTGTCCCCAGGATGTGCGTTGCCATGAGAAAACGCTGGGAAGATATCACCCATTTCCAAACAGGAATAGCCTCTCGACAGAGTGGGTATGATCTGGTTCCGCCTTGTTTGTTGAGATACCATGCTGCCGATATGTTGTCTGATTGTATTGCTATTGTCCCAAGAGGAAGAAGGTTGTGGAATGCTTGCAATGCCAACAGCACTGCCTCATCTCTATGACATTGATATGCAGGTAGGCCTCATGATCTTGCCATGTGCCTTGGACAGTCCTGCCTAGATAATGCCCTCCCCTCACCCTATCTGTGAGGCATCAATGGTCACAGTTGCAATAGGTTGGCAAGGAAGGAATGGAGTGCCTGTTGTTAGCTGGTCAGGTTGGATCCATCAATGGAGGTCCGTTTTGCAAGACTCTGTTAACAGGATGTGGTGGTATACAGGCAGTTGATGGAAGGACCACTGGGATGATAGAAGCCATTGAAGAATCCACATGTGTAGTCGTGCAAGAGGGACTAGTAATATGGTGGAGGTCATGGTCCCTAGAAGTTTCAGCATGTCTTTGCCTTGACTTTCTGGAGGGGGAGAAGACGAAGAACTTGTATGAAATTCTGTGCTGTTTCTGCTGGAAGATGGGCCAACATGGTGACTGTGTCTATTTCTGCGCCTATAAAAGTAACAAATTGAGAGAGCGATAAGGCAGACTTTTCCCAGTTTATAGTAATCCCCAACTGGATAGTGGAGTCTCTGGTTTGAAGAACTAGATGCCTGGTGTAGGTGGTCAAGAGCCAGTCGTCCAGGTATGGAAACACTTGGAATCCTAGAAGTCTCAGGTGAGCTGTTACTACTGCCATACACTTGGTGAACACCCTGGGGGCTGTGGTGAGACCAAAGGGCAGAGCACGAAACTGGTAGTAATTTATACCTATGTTATTGCCATGTATCGTGATGTTTTAAAATTTAGTAGAAAGTTGCATTTGAAGCATTATTTTAATAAAATGTATAAAGATTATATTTTGGTTGATTCCGACAACAGTATGAATACTTCTGGTGAGAGTTTTTACACATGTGACTCTGAAAGTTCCCTTAATGCTTATTGTTGTTTGGACACTTGAAACGTTCAAATTAAAAGTGTCTTTTTACCTCCTTTTTTAAATGAAGAGGTTGTTCATTTTTTCCAACATGCTTAACTATGCTATTGAGGATGCATACAACAAATTTAATAGGAATAGATATCAGGTTGAATACAATTTGTCTATTGCAGAATGGAGAGCTCTTCAAACTTTGAGTCATATGCAAGATGTTATTTTTAAACCCTCCGACAAAGGAAATAGGCTTGTTGTTATGCATTATGCTCAGTATATGGCCATGTGTGAAGAACATTTACATAATGATAGTATTTATGAGAAAGTTAATGTGCCATTATATAATGAAGCAATTTCTAAATATGTTGAGTTATTGCAGAAAGGTTATAGACTGGGATATTTTACTGATACAGAGATCAAGAAAAAGTTTAATATTGATGGATGTAAAATGGCATATTTCTGAGACAGAGATTTTACAATAAAGAAGTTTTGGATCTACTGGCCGGTTGTATTTTTATTGTTTTTCTGCTTTTGGTGGTTTCTATGGTTTACCTACATGGCCATGATCGACAATATAACTTGCCACGTATTTTTTGTGATACCATTGGAGATGGTTCACAGATGTCTTTGGACAGTTTCTTAACTAATTCTGCAGAGCGTATTTCACACCAAAATAATGTCTAGTAATGCTCAGACTACGCGTACTACATGGGAAAGATGGGAAGAAGAGAGGAACAAGCATTACCACAACCCATTCAACAATGTGGGTCGGAAGTTACCTTCATAGTTAACTGAAGAAAGTAAGTCTCTTTTTGAACAACTAGAAAAGTGCATATGGAAGGAGACTGCTACTTTCTTCAATTTGTCCGGTTTACAAAAATATATAGATCTGGACATTACCCCAAGGGGGTTAAGAGGTTTTAAAGACCCTACTCTTCCTTTTGATTTACAAAATGCAGTGGATGTCCAGTTCCATAAACGCTGGGTTGAGCCGGCACACAAATGTAAACTTGAGTGGGTTAACATCCTTTTAGAGCAAAACAGGGTTAAGCAACGAGAGTTGAAAGATCAAATTAAAAATGTGTGCAATACTCTGTCTTGTGGAACACATGCTTAAGTGCTTGATGTTTTTCTAACTGATATTAACCTAAAACTCAAAGATTATGAGAAGGAATTGGTGGAAAGAAAGAAAAGGAAACTGTTCCATGACCTTCATGATTACGAGAATGGGAAAGCCTTCATTTTTAGGGCGAATCAGAAGAAAGCACATAATCACGTGAGGTTTCAAAGGGAGGATGACGGCCACCAACCGAATAATTCTTCCTTTTCAGCATCGTATGGCCACAACACCTCCTTTGATGAGGAACCTGAGAATATGGAAGAATATCCAGTTTTACAACCAGCCCATCAACTGGAACACCATTATCAAACCTTTCAGACTGACTTCAACAACTATAGAGGAGGAAGACAGGGAAGAAAACATCCACGTGAACAACCAGGACAGTTTCAGAGGGACCCCTATTCCCAGACGGGATATAAAATAGGTAAAAGATAATTCATTACCTCCTTCCTGTGATAGCTATGTGGTCAACCTTTCAGGATATGTATTTTCTGACTGTGAGTTTGTGGTTTTAAACCACGGCTAGAAATTTATACCTACGGTGTTGCCACGTATATACAATATTAAATGTGATGTTTTTAAATTTAGTAGAAAGTTGCATATGAAGCATTTTAATAAAATGTATAAAGATGAGATTTTGGTTGATTCCGACAACAGTATGAATACTTCTGGTGAGAGTTTTTACACGTGACTCTGAAAGTTCCCTTAATGCTTATTGTTGTTTGGACACTCGAAACTTTCAAATTAAAAGTGTCTTTTACCTCCTTTTTTAAATGAAGAGGTTGTTTATTTTTCCAACATGCTTAACTATGCTATTGAGGATGCATATAACAAATTTAATAGGAAGAGATGTCAGGTTGAATACAATTTGTCTATTGCAGAATGGAAAGCTCTTCAAACTTTGAGTCATATACAAGATGTTATTTTTAAACCCTCCGACAAAGGGAATAGGCTTGTTGTTATGCATTATGCTCAGTATATGGCCATGTGTGTAGAACATTTAAATATTGATAGTATGTATGAGAAAGTTAATGTGTCATTATATAATGAAGTGATTTCTAAATATGTCGAGCTATTACAGAAATGTTATAGACCGGGATATTTTACTGATACAGATATCAAGAAAAAGTTTAATATTGATGGATGTAAAATGGCATATTTTTGAGACAGAGATTTTACAATAAAGAAGTTTTGGATCTACTGGCCGGTTGTATTTTTATTGTTTTTCTGCTTTTGGTGGTTTCTATGAAACTGGTGGTGACTGGCTCCCAGCCGGAACCGTAGATGGCTCCTCTACACTGTGTCCATTTTTATGTGGTAGTACGCGTCTTGGAGGTCTATTGAGCACATTCAAGTGTCTTTCCCTAATAGAGGGAGTATAGACTGCAGTGTCACCACACGGAACTTGTCCTTCTTTATGGATTCCTTTAATTTGCTGAGGTCCAAGATGGGCTTCCAGTCCTCTGTACGTTTTGGCACTAAAAAGAAACTGGAGTAAGTTCTGAATCCTACCTGGTCTGTGGGGATGGTTTGGATTACTCTGTCTGCGAGCAACTTGTTCACTTCTACAGTTGCTTGATCCCTGTGATTGGGTGGAACATCCGTGATCCTCTTGGGAACATGAGGTGGAAGAGAAAAGGGTATGGAGTAACCTCTGGTGATAATTCTTTGCACCCATTTGTCTCGGATGATACTTATCCAGGCTTCTGGATACAAAGAAATGCGATCACCGACTGGCTCCAGAGAAGCACAGTCGGGCCCCACATCAAGAGCGCTGATAGGACCGGCTTCGAAATGAATCACGAATTCCCTGGTTTTGCGGTCCACCTCTGCCTCTAGGGCAACGTCTACCATTTGCTCTTCCTCCTCTGCCTCTGAAGGAGGAGTCACCCTGTACATCCTGGAAAAACCTCTGGGACTTCTTGAACCACATTTTACCACCTCTCTGACCCTTGGGGTATGGTCTAGAGTGGATGGTAAAACGTACTCACACGGCAGAGAGCGTTTTCCCTTCTTGCTCACACCTGGTAAATGTGTCTTTTACCTTAGGTCCAAACAAGGAAGAACCATCAAAGAGGGTGTTGGTAAAGGTAGACTTGAATGGCTCCAAAAAATTACACAAGCGCATCCAGGAGTGCCTCCTAAGGGAAACTCCTGAACCCACTGCCCTGCTCGCTCCATCAGTTACATAAAAAATCAGCCTCATGGACGAGTTAACAATGGAATTCAAGGTGTACAACTGAGCAGACACCTTATCAGGGACTTCTTCAGTAGATGTACTTTATAGAGTCTCTCCTAACTCCTTAAGGAGATCTCTCTGAAGCCTTGTAAAATGTGTTAGGTAGTTCAGCAATCTGAGAGTGAATGCCGCTGATGAAAAGACATGCTTCCCATACCTGTCCATCTTTGAGACTCCTTGTTCGGCGGATGGACAGATGAAGAAGTCTCCACTAGTTCCTTCTTAGTGGCCACCACTACCACCATGGCATCTACAGGAACACCCTTGGATAAAAATTCCTTCTCCTTGAGGGCTGACAAAAATTTATTGGGTCTCCTGGGGATTGGCTCCATGGCATCAGACGTCTCCCACACCTTTCAACTAACAAGATCTAAAAGTTCATCAAAAGGTGGAGACACCCATGAGGCTGAAGGTTGAGACCCAAAAACTTCAGGTACACTGACTCCTCATCAGAAGGGATAACAGTGGGCCAACCGCACCTCTGCTTAAGGATCTCTAAGATGCCAACAAAGGAGACATAATCAGAAGATGATTTGGGGGACCCTTCTGACTCCTTGAGGTCAGTGTTGGAGGTAAGAGACTCATCCTGGGAGTCTACATGCTTCCTCTTGCATGTCCTCTTCTGAGGGGGCTCCTCAAAAGGGCATTCCGGTGAGGTCTCGGAAGAGTGGGGGCCACCAGCCGGGGCTCCTGAGGCTGTGGGTCTCTGCTGTCTAGAGAGGTAGTAGGTGCTGAGATGGAGGTTGGTGCCCAAGGGGGAAGAGTGTTGGTACACCTGGGTGGAGTTGATGATCGGGACAGCACACTCCTTATCATCTCGAATGCCGACATCTCTGGCTCTGAAGACCTCCCTGGCTCCAAGGAGACAGAGGAAGTCATCAGCTCCAGAGCCATCAGCTCTGAGATAGATGTAGGGTCCGCGCTCACCCTAGCTGACACACCAAGAGGGAGACTCAGCACCGAAGAGGTTCGGGTCCAAGCATCCCTGTCGGGGCCAACTGGGGAGCTTCAGCTCCTAGACACCACGGATGGCACCGAAGGTGTTGGAGCGGAACTCAGCTCTGAGACAGCCTCGGGGGGAGCTGGAACTGAGGGTTCCACAACCAGCGGTACCGAGCACTCTGGCTCCGAAAGCCCAGCATGGCTCAGAGGAGGAACCACAGAAGGGAAAATGGACTCAAGTGGCTTCGGGACCAACTAGGTCAGAGCCAACAGCGTTCTGGGTAAGGCAGATGACTTCAGGAGTCTCAGCACTACTCTTTCCACATCTTCTTCTGATAGGCTCCTAGAAGATCTGGAAGACAGTGTGGGAGATCTAGACCTCTGTAAGATAGGGGACCTTAAAGTAGGGGAGACCGGCAAAGGATCTCTGGACTGGCTCCGATGTCTGCTATCTGGGGTCTACACTGTACTCATAGTAGCTATGCCCTCGATCACTTCCGAAATCAGTGAAGCTGAGGAGAGAGAAGACTTGTCTGGTTTCGACATTTTGGGAGGCGGTTCTGAGGCATCAGATGGTGCCAGGGAATGCCTTTTGGAAGGTTTAGCCTTTTCTTTTTTAGATCCATGTGATTTAGAGGAGGAAGATGAACTGGCCAAGTCTTCCTCAAAGGAAAGCTTAAGGAGACCTTTTAATATCAGTTTATTCTTCTGCTCCAGTAATACCCTGGCACTGAAAGAATGGCAAAACAAACATGTTTCTTGTAAATGGATGGCTCCGAGGCAATACACACATTTACAGTGGCCATCGGTAATAGACATCTTCTGTGAGCATTTCACACATTTCTTAAACCCCGAGGGTTTATGATCATTTGCCTCTTTAGACATGGCACTGATGATGCAGCAAAAGACACAAGCTAAACACACAGAGGGGACTAGGTCCTCTAACTTAAACGGGCCTAGCCCTTACCGCACTAACAATCACACAACCACGAGGACTAGGTCCTCTAACTCAAATGGGTCTAGCCCTGGGTAGAGAAGAAAGAGATTAACCTAGGTCCTCTGACTCAAACGGACTTAAAAAGGAGGATAGTAAAGGTCTGAAACTACCAAATATACTGACACACACACACAAGGTAGAGTCCTCTATACAAATTCTATGCCATAGAATCAAAAAAGGTTGAAAAAAAGAACTCTTGTCAACTAAGGTAAATATCTGACAAAAAACTCGGCGGATTACTGTAAAAATAACTAGCTAAGCTAATAACACCACACACTGAAGAACAGTTACTAGCTAAGCTAATAACACCGCACACTAAAGAACACTATACACAGAAGGTTAAATTGAGTGCAACGTGCACCTTAACAGCAAGCACTAATTATCAAACTTATAAACTAAGCTAATCTAGCACAGTAAATAACAACTAGGGGCAAAATGCCTGTCAAATAGAACAAAACTGGTACACAGGATACCAAGGAGAACAACAAGGCCAATGGCCAACCAGTTCTCAACAATAATTCACAAATAGAAGAAAAAAGGTACTTCAGCAGACTAAAACTATGCTAACGATAGTAAAACACTAGCAAAGGCTATATAACTTGAAAAGTTAAGCTGTAATATAGAAAAAGTAGCAAAATGTATTGAACTTAGCCACGGCCAAGAAGAAGCACTCGAACTTGAACTCGTCTACGTGGCAAACGAGATCTGGGGATTATACTGGTGCACCATGGGATACCTACCTAGCCACGAGCCAACTAGAAGACTTTGAGCTTGCTAATAGGCTGAGTCGGAGCCAAGGATCAGCTCCGAACCCATGTGTAAGAATGAAGGTGAGATAGGACTACAGAACATCTTACATTTCACAGGAACATGTGCATTTAATTGAAAGTTTTGATAAGCATCCAATAACTATTTCAGATTATGCACCAATAATAACTAAAATAAAAATACAAGGTAATGAAATAAAAATGAGACGCTGGCACTTTCCCACCTATCTGTTGAAAACAGAGGAATTTATTCAAGAGTTATTACAGAAGACAGAAATTTCTTTGGAAAGTACAGCTAGGGAGTGAGATAAAATTAAAGTGGAGTTTAAAAATAGGGTGGAAATATAAGAGACAGATTGGTTAATAAGTAATAAGAATTATTTAAAGAGACTGACAAATGTTAAAGAATTGCAAAATAAGGGGAATCTCACAGAACAAGAAGAGAAGCAATTGCAGAATGCTAAACAGAAAATAAGGGATTACCTCAATAATATGCATAAGTTTAAAAAGATTGCTGTTAAACTGTTTTTGATAATAACTCCACAGCACAAAAACTTTTAGCGCAATTATTAATTTAAAGTTTTAATTCATTTCTACCAAGATTCGGCTGTGAAAACGTCAAGCAACAACCATTAGTTTAATATACCAATACTTAAAAACTTTTTAAATTCTTTTAATGGTAATAGCAGGCACGAACAAACATTTGGAGATTTGCGATCGTGAACAAGGTAATATATATTACAACCATAGAAAAGGTTGTATCCAATACATTAACAGATTATTTGTAATAATGAGAAATAACATAAAAAGAGTGTAAAATAAAGATCAAAGGTATTTTGATCTATATAAAACCTAATATTTATTTCCTCGGTTCAGTTTTGTCCGCTGTGGATAACACGGCAGCGGAGGTGCTTTCACACAATAAAACTTTTTATAAAAACATAAGCATTTGTAGAAGAGCCTTAATAGTAACCATAGGAATAGATGCTAGTTTTTGCACATTTTTCCACATGATATTACCGGTTCACAAGTACAAACAACAGTGAACAGAATTTAATATGATAAAAGTACTACAAACATTTTTCTGATGAAAATGTATTGGAACTAAACACTTGCAAATGTGATTCTCCTTTAAACAGTAATGAAGTACTATTTAACAAATGACCTAATTGGATTGTTATAACTGTTTTAATTGTTTAATTGTTTTACTAGCACTGTATTTAAGCACGCAAAGAAATGTTGGTAGTTTATCTTGAAAAAGCCCGTCATAGGAACGGGTGAAAGCGCTTGATTTATTCCTTGCTTTTCTTTGGATTTTACTACCAAGAAGTGTTTTACCTGCCGTGCATTTTTAACTGTTGGTTCACATTAAAGGTTTGTGCATTTTCAACGGAGAAGTATTTTTCATTTTAAGACTTTTAAGAAGAAGTTTATTGGGCTTTGGTGCTTCTGCAACTTTTTTCCTGTTGCTTATTGGGACCTAGTTCGTGTTTAGTGTTTAATAAGTAATAAGAATTATTTAAAGAGACTGACAAATGTTAAAGAATTGCAAAATAAGGGGAATCTCACAGAACAAGAAGAGAAGCAATTGCAGAATGCTAAACAGAAGATAAGGGATTACCTCAATAATATGCATGAGTTTAAAAAGATTGCTGTTAAACTGTTTTTGATAATAACTCCACAGCACAAAAACTTTTAGCGCAATGACTCAAGCAACATTAGAAAGGAATGTCGCTAAGCTTAGGGAGCCTATAACGTGGAAGATAACGAGAGATCCTGTAGCGGTACTAGAAATGTTTAGGAAATTTTATGACAGTCTGGATAAAGCAAAGAAATGTGGAGATCAAGAAAAGGTACATATGGTAAGGTTTATGGAAGAATTAAATATTTCAAGGTTAGACGTAGATAAGGCTCAATTACTAATAGTTAGGATAGGGGGAGATGAGATCAAAATAGTGATGTATAACCAATCAACAGGAATGTCCGCAGGAATAGATGGGATTCCTGTGGATGTTTGGAAACTAGGATGGAAAAAAACTGATAACAATCTGGAAGGTTTTGTTTAACAGTATTTTAAGAGAAGGAAAGGCACCAACATCCTGAAAGACAGCTGTGGTGGCTATAACACCTAAAGAGGGTGAAGATCCATCAGATTTAGATTCATACAGGCTCATTTCAATCCTAAATCATGATTATAAAGTGTTTATGTATATAATGGCTAAAAGAATAGCAAAGGTGATGCCAAAATTGATAGATATGTGGTTTTGTGGAGGGGAGGCAAACAGAACATTCATGATCCAGAAGAAAGCAGAATGTAAGAAAATACCACTGTTGTTGGTGGGTCTTGATGCAGAGAAAGCATTTGATAGACTAAGCTGGGAGTTTATGAGCAGGGCAATGGAAGCATTTGCATTCCCTGATAAAATTATAAGGTTGATTACAAGAATACATGAGGGATCAGATGTGAAAACTATAGTGGGGGGGTTCCTTCTGATAATTTCTGTTTGAGCAGAGAACCAGGCAGGGGTGTCCTCTTTCCCCTTTGTTATTTGCATTATATTTAGAACCACTAGCAAAGAAAACAAGGGGCTCAGGAATTCAAGGATATAATTGCTATTGTAGTCGAGAAAAGCTGGTTTTGTCGATAGATGATATTATGTTATACCTGATAAAATCAGAAAATGGCATTTTAATGTTGTGAACATTTTGAGGCAGTTCCAATCTTTTTTGGATACAAAATTATTGAAGCTAAAACAAAAGC
Source organism: Protopterus annectens (assembly GCF_019279795.1). NCBI lineage: Eukaryota > Metazoa > Chordata > Ceratodontiformes > Protopteridae > Protopterus > Protopterus annectens. The sequence goes on along the minus strand of NC_056739.1, from coordinate 1,042,584,841 downwards.
AATAGCTGTAAATTATGTACCCACACATGAATTGGTTCAGCAATAGTATGGATTAAAAGGGATTCTGTGTGGAAGCTTAGGATATGTGGGAAGAAACTAAACAAAAGATAATGCAAAAACTGAGAAATTGGAAGCTCTGTTATATGGATATGGATAGCAAGATACAAGCAGTTTAAATGTTTTTGGTCCCTTTAGTTTTATATACAGGTCAGGCATATTTTTATCAATCAGAGGAGACGATGTGGATAGCAATTAATACAGCACTGAAGGATTGCATCTGGGAGGGGAAGACGACAACAGTCAAGTGGGATAAGCTGATTCTTCCAATAGAACAAGGTGGTTTGGGAATACCTGACTTGAAGGGGTATTTCAGAACTACACAGTTAAGGCTCCTATATACAGCACAAAGCAGAAACCTATAATTCAAAGTGGAAAGAGATAATGATGAAACAGTCAGGGAAGCTCAAGAAACATGGAGAGACTGGGATTTTGGATGCATATTCTAAAGGAGGATAACAATACCCATACAGAAAATTATATTCATAAAGTAGCAGAAAGTATTCTAAGAACTAAGCCAAGACAGGAATTGAGAAAGGAGATTCTGCTGATAGGGATGACTGCAATTAGGGATACAGACAATAGGCAAGAGAGGGCTGGAATTTATTGGAGGAAACTGGCAAAAGAACCACAGTATTGGGAGCAAATGATTAGTGAGGGAAATGTAAAAGAATGGAAAGAGGCCAAGAATTTATTTGGACTGCAGGCTAGAGATTGCCTTACCTATCAAGGATTGATATTAGAGTACAGGCAAAGAGAAATAAATATGGGGATCTTAAGTGAAAGACCAGCACTGGTAGAATTTTTTGTAGAGTATAGAACAGAAACTGTTGTTAAAAAAAGAATAATTAGTAGAGCACATAAAATATTGCATGATAACTATAAGAATCAATTAGAGGAAGTTAGAAAGGATTGGGAGGACAGACTGGATAAGCAATTCACAAAGAAACAATGGGGGAAATATATATGTTTCCCAAATATGCAACTAAGTCTAGAAGATTTTGGATCTTTGCTTGGAAGTGTTTACACAGGTATTTTTATACCCCAAGTAAACTGCAAAGAATTTTTCCTCAGGTAGACAGCAAATGTTGGAAGTGTGATGGGGAAGGAAGAGGTAATTGGGGACATATCTCCTGGGAGTGTAATGAGGTGGCAGATTAATTGATCGTGATCTTTATGATTTTTTGCACATAGAACATCCTTTGATTCCCTGTATAAAAGGGTTACCCATATTACACAAGTTAATATCTCCACCCCCTATGAGACCCATTGTTGTGGGCGATGGGTGGTTAACACAAACTATGTCTTTATACATAGAATGGAAACTTGGACCCGTAGTTAAACAGATATCTACAATTTTAAGGGACACCACACAATTGTTAAGTGATATTGAAAAATACAATAATGAGTACATAGACTGTGACATCCTTTTAGTCATGTTAGATGTTAAGAATCTTTTTACTTCCATACCAAATGACTATGGGATAGATGCCATTAGGGATGTCTTGCATAGCTTAACTTGTATGAACAGTGATGATGTCTTTTTGATTTGTACCCTCCTTGAGATGGTACTTACTAATAACATATTTATGTTTGAAGGCAGCCTCTATTTACAACAATGGGGTGTCGCTATGGGCACCCCATGTGCGAATTTCTATGCTAACCTGGTAATGTATTTTTGGGAAACTTTACATGTTTTCAAATGCGTCTATTATCCACATATTCTTTTATATAGATGCTTTGTAGATGACATTTTCTTTCTTTGGAAGGGAGATGCCTCTTTGTTATGTGATTTTGTGAAATATCTTGAGTCCAGTACGGACTTCTTGAAATTTACATTCACTCATTCCATGTATAAGATAGATTTTCTTGACATTACTGTTCTTAAGAACAGTTCTGGATTTCTTAGTACTAGGTTGTTTTGAAAGCCCTGCTGGAGAAATGGGTTGTTGCATTTTAGTAGCATGCATCCCAGGTTTATGTTTTTGAACATTGTAAAAGGACAATATCACAGAATAAAAAGGATTTGCAAAGAACAAGAGGTTTTAAAAGATTAAATCTTAGACCTAGAATGGTTGTTTAACGATAGAGGGTTCACAGATAGTATAATAAAAAAGGCTAGAGAACAAGTCTTTAAGGATGGCAATTTACATAGGAATAATTCAGCCATAATGGAATATGTTGTTTCTGGCAGACACACATATTCTTATGGCAAGAAACTCAGTTTTATTATGAAATATACCAATGATAATGAAGCTGTTACTAGAATTATAAAACAAAACTGGCATATACTAACCATAGATCTCCTACAGTAGAACTAATAGGAAGGTCCCCTAGTTTTGTTTACAAAAATAGTCCCAACTTGAAACAAATTTTACGTAAAGAAAAGAGACAGCAGGTCAAACTGAAAATAACAATGACTTTTGGCACATTTCCATGTAGATCCTGTAATATGTGCAAAGTGATAGATGATGTTAAAATTTTTTTGTGATCCTATATTAGACTTTGAGTTTTTGCCTAGATTTTATGCCACTTGTAACAACAATAGCAATCTTATATATCTAGCTACATGCACGTGCTGCAGTTGTTTCTACATTGGAAAAACCTCTAGAAGGCTTAGAGATAGAATTTACAATCATCTCTATGATATTAGGAATACCAACATGCAAAATGCCTTGGCAAAGCACATCTCTGAGTTTCACTCACATGCTTTTAGATTTAAAGTACTACAGTTGGTTTCTGTTAGTCAAAGAGGGGGTAATATTAATAACTATTTGGAATGTGTAGAACTAAACTGGATTTCTAAGCTATGAGCACGTTTCCCCTGGTTTGAATTATTTTGTTAGTATCAAACCAGTCTTGGAAGCACGGCACATTAAATGAGCTCAGTGTTTATTTTATTTTGTTTTATTTTTTACTTGAATGTTTTCAATTCTTCACATTTAAATAATTAATTATTATTAGTTACTATATGTTCTGGTCAGGTTACTAAATTCTGTGGTTAATACAGTATTAGAGATGACACAAGAGACCAAGGCTCAAACTTTAGCAATTTTATTTTTAGCTTTTAACAATTAAGGTTTGTAACAAAAAAAAGCAATTGACTAGTCAATATGCAAAAAAACCTATCACATTAATATGCAAAACCTAACCTATGACCTATCACATTAACAATTATAAAAACTGTTAAATCATGTACTTATGCAAAACCTAACCTATGACCTATCACATTAACAATTATAAAAACTGTTAAATCATGTACTTACAAGCATATGCAAAAGAAAATCATCTTTGCCACTGATAGGGGACTCCAAACCTATTCAGTACAGCTATCTGTTCAGTCAAGACAGGGCCGACACTGGCAGGCAATGCTGTATGCTCAGTTCAGGCTCTTGCTTCAATCAGATCCGGATGATGATGAGTTCCAATCTATTACCAACCTCTGAGCCTTTTATAGGTTTGAGCATGCCATAGGGTCAATAGGTTCAATTGATTACACCTAGGCCATTAGGTAATCATTCAGCTGATGATATTTAGATCACCAGTTTATTCATGAGCTAATGAACTGTTTTAAAACATTACAAATAATTTCCTGAGTTGTCAACAAGCCCCGTAATGTCTAGTTTTATACATTACTTCCTCCTTTTAGAAAGCCGTTTGCCCACACACCTGTGGTATAGTTCCTCTTTGAAATCCCCTCTGTCTGGTAAACAACTTTTAAACTGGCAAACAACTCCAAAGGTTAACTAAAGTTCAGTTATACCAGCATCAGTATGCAAGGCTTGCCTTTAAAGCATAATTCTTTTAGATTTCATGTATGTATATAACATTAAGCAGCATATCATGTATTTATTCAATTAACAGCATATCAATCTAACATTAAGCACACCTACAAACACACAGCAGTTCAATGGCTTAGGGCATCAAAAATCAGGTAAACTGTGTGGATCCGTCACAGGCCACCCCTTGCACTAAGCAATGATCGCTGTGTGATTCTAATAATGTGCAAAATTGACAGCATTTTATTGTATTTTTTCATGACCTTACAATAAATGCAGTAGGAAATTAAGCAGAACAACACTGAAACTATTGTGGTCAGCAATAAAGGGTGTAAAAGCAAGTTAAACCAGGCAGAAGCCTTTGGTGACCACATAAAAATATCATACCAATGTGAAACAGACATGTCTTGAATTTCGTTTGCAATTTGAAGAATGGTACCTTTGTCTTTAATCATTTTAATTACAGTTTGATGCATCATGTAAAGTCTTATTCAGCAGGAGCAGTACAGCTTGCCCTTCCTGCTTAATTTGTTTAAAGTCCGGTGGACTAGAGATGGCCATCTAAAAGTGTGCAATGGTTCTATGCTAGCATTTAATGTGATGTCCATCCATCTAGTCAATCTGATCAATTCCCCAGTACAAAAATCAATGATTGCATGTACATTACTTTTACAATGTGCTCCACTGTCTGTGATTGTTCCATCACTCCAAGCCAGCTTACAGGAGGATACTACACAAGCTGTGGTATCATTGAGTTGATAAATGTCTGTCCCATTTACTCAGAGTATTGTCTCGTAACCACCCCTGGATTGGGTAGTCTACTTTCACTGTCACCATCTGTTGTTTGGTCAGCCCCTCTACATGAATCAAGGCAGTATATACAGCCAGTACATGCTGTTCGAGAGGGCTGTATCTAGTCTGTGCTCCGGTCAGGGATTTAGACCAAAATCCCAGTGGTCTTTTCTTTCCCACATCATTCTTTTGCCACAATCCCCAGGACATGACATTATTAGCAACAGTCACTTCCAAAATAAAAGGTTGCTGTGGGTCTATTGGACCCAGTCCCACACTTTGTTGCAAGGCTTTTTTCGCTTCCTCGAAGGCCATCTGCTGTTTCGGACCCCACTGAAAGTCACATTTCTTTCTAGTCACATAGTGAATAGGTCGTAAAACTTGCCCAAGGTGTGGTACAAATGCTCTCCAAAAGCCCATTGCTCCCAAAAAGGCTTGTGCCTGCTGTTTTGTTTTTGGGACTGCAATCTTTTGGATGCTTTCTAAGGCCGATGCAGGTATTTCTCTTTTTGCTCCATTCCATATCATGCCCAGGAATTTCACTGATGTTCCCTGCTGTGTTTTATCCTCATTTATTGCCCACCCTCGGCTCTGAAGGTGTTTGATCACTATTTTCAATGCAATGTCCACATCCGGCTTTTCTCCTGTAATCAGGACGTCATCAATGTAATGGAATACAGTCACTTTATTTAACTGCAACTTAGCCAGATCTCTGGCCACCAGCCCATGGCAAAGGGTTGGGCTGTGTAGATATCCTTGTGGAAGTACCTGGAAGGTATATTGCCTCCCCTCCCAGGTAAATGCAAATTGAGCCCTACTCTCTTCTGCTATAGGTATGGAGAAGAAAGCATTTGCTAAGTCCAAAACTGCATGGTACGGCCCAGCAGAAGAAGAAAGTCTCTCTACAATGGTAACAATGTCCGGCACTGCTGCAGTTAAAGGTGGAGCCACCTTATTCAAGCCCGATAATCTACCGTCATCGCCAGGAACCATCAGGTTTTTTGACAGGCCACACCGGGCTATTAAATGGGCTCACAGTTGGTTCGAGTATGCCAACACGAAGTAATTCCTGGATTGTTTCAGTAATTTCTGAATGGCCCCCTGGAACACGATATTGTTTGATGTTGGTCACCACTTTTGGTGTGGGAATATACAAAGGTTCCCACTTGGCATCACCTCGAACAACAGCCTTGACTGCATTGACTGAACAGTGCCGTACTCCAAATCTAAATGGCCCTACTGTAGTTTCTAAGGTCCTACCCTTTAGAACATCTATTCCTAAAATGTGTTCTGGTACAGGAGCTATCACAGCTACAATGGCACTAGGAATACCATCCCCAAAGGCTATTCTTACTTTGGTTTTGACACCTATCGTCTTTGCCCCCCCATATCCATCAATCTCCACAGACTGTCCACGGAATTTACGGGGGTTGCCTGCAAAAATAGTTATTTCTGATCCAGTATCTACTAAAGCCATTACGTGTTGTGGTCCTCCCCTCCAAAAAATGGTAAGAGGCACGTAGGCCGGTCCCCAGGTGTAATGGCTCTAACTGTGCCTCTAGCTACTGGGGACCCGCCTTCTAGTCAATTTGCTTCCATTTTTTCCATTGGGGTTCTCCACCCCTTCACTCCCCAATCTCTTTCATCAGTAAACTCTCCCCTCTGCCATTGTGCTAGCTCCTCATCAGTGGGGATGTCAGGATACAACTGATTCCACCCTTTCTTCCCTTCAGTGGTACTTCTGTTTGGGCTTTTGCAGGGTTTGTTTTCCTGAAAGATCTGATTCTCTTGCTTTCTGCTTCTGTTTCCATTTTTGTATATTTCTTCTGTAGTTATTCCATCTATTTCTGCAGCTTCTACCCCCCATCTTAGCAAATCTAGAAACATCTGTCTCCTTGTTACTTTTCACTACCCGTGCTTTTTAACTTGTCTGTATTTGCCTTTCTGGCTTTCCTCTGCTCTTTCTCTTCTACCAGCTCTGCCAGCTGGTTTAAAGTAGACATTACATCCCATATCGGTTGGCCAATACACCCTGCCAAGGCAGCCATAAGCTGCCCTTTCCACCATTGTGGGGCATTTTAATTAACTTATTCCTCATATTACCAGTAAAGATTTGTCCGTCTGGCCCTTTTGGAATATGCAACTCCCCATTTATCATTTCTAATGAGTAAATAGTTGCTAACATGGCCATTTCCCTTAGCTGTTGGATTGCTTCAGCTATCGTTTTCCAGGATTTGCACTCCTCTGCTACTGCTGTAGCATCCGGCCAAGTGGCCCGAAAGGCTGAGGCTAACCATACCACCAATGTATTGATATGGGGATCTTTATGGTCACAATTGTTCACTATCTGCTTCAGCCGGGGGTGAAATACTAAACAGGCACACTGGTGCATCTCTTCATCACTCAGTGACACCTCCTCTCCCCCTGTATCCCAGACCCGAAGAAACCAAGCCAAGAGGGACTCCCCAGGCTTTTGCTTATAAGTCTGAATTATCTTCAATAACTCTGTCTGGGAATAACTGCACCTCCACCCACTGCTGCGGTTGTCCCCCAGCATGTATTGAATTTTTCTCTACAATTGGTCGGGTACTCACTGATGGGGAATTTATTATTTCAAAGTCATCATTCATTTCATCAGAAGAAGGGAGATCTCCTTCCCATTCTTCAGGGTCAAACTCTGCCTTACATATCAAGGCACGCACTCTAGGCCTAGAGGGTGGGTGCTGTGAACCTCTCCTTCCATTGCCTGCTGCTGTATTACTCGAGTGGCCAGAGTCACTGAGTTAGTCTTCAATGCTCTGCATCCTGTCCTACCTTAGCCAATTCCACATCTGCCTTCTCCAAGGCATCCCTATCCAATCGGTGGGTGTGTGCATGTTCTTTACATTGTTATTCTAATTCTAGAACTTTTACTTTTAGATCTTCTACATCTTTGTCTAACTCCTGTATTGCTTCAAAGAACAGCCATCCAGCTGCTCCCACTCCCTCTTTCACCTTCTTTCCCTTATCCTCCAATTTTAAACCTGATAAGGCCTTTGCCAGCTCCTCAGGGTCTACTGGGTTTACTGGTGAGGACTTAGGGAAGGTGGAGGTGAAACCTGACTCAATGCCCTAGCAAGGGGGTCCCATTTCCCAAACAATGCTGGAAATTCAACATTTGCCCCTCCCTTACTTTTGGCATCTACAGATTGTTTCTTATTTAACCCTACACCTAGGTGCTTAAATGGAAAAACATTGGCTGTTGTGACATATCTACTGCAAACCACAGATCCTGCCGACTCGCCAGCTGTTCTGGTCAGGTTACTAAATTCTGTGGTTAATACAGTATTAGAGATGACACAAGAGACCAAGGCTCAAACTTTAGCAATTTTATTTTTAGCTTTTAACAATTAAGGTTTGTAACAAAAAAGCAATTGACTAGTCAATATGCAAAAAAACCTATCACATTAATATGCAAAACCTAACCTATGACCTATCACATTAACAATTATAAAACTGTTAAATCATGTACTTATGCAAAACCTAACCTATGACCTATCACATTAACAATTATAAAAACTGTTAAATCATGTACTTACAAGCATATGCAAAAAGAAAATCATCTTTGCCACTGATAGGGGGACTCCAAACCTATTCAGTACAGCTATCTGTTCAGTCAAGACAGGGCCGACACTGGCAGGCAATGCTGTATGCTCAGTTCAGGCTCTTGCTTCAATCAGATCCGGATGATGATGAGTTCCAATCTATTACCAACCTCTGAGCCTTTTATAGGTTTGAGCATGCCATAGGGTCAATAGGTTCAATTGATTACACCTAGGCCATTAGGTAATCATTCAGCTGATGATATTTAGATCACCAGTTTATTCATGAGCTAATGAACTGTTTTTAAAACATTACAAATCATTTCCTGAGTTGTCAACAAGCCCCGTAATGTCTAGTTTTATACATTACTTCCTCCTTTTAGAAAGCCGTTTGCCCACACACCTGTGGTATAGTTCCTCTTTGAAATCCCCCTGTCTGGTAAACAACTTTTAAACTGGCAAACAACTCCAAAGGTTAACTAAAGTTCAGTTATACCAGCATCAGTATGCAAGGCTTGCCTTTAAAGCATAATTCTTTTAGATTTCATGTATGTATATAACATTAAGCAGCATATCATGTATTTATTCAATTAACAGCATATCAATCTAACATTAAGCACACCTACAAACACACAGCAGTTCAATGGCTTAGGGCATCAAAAATCAGGTAAACTGTGTGGATCCGTCACACTATAGTGATGTCTTGATTTTTAAGGAATGGAAATTGATTTATAAGTGGTAATAATTTAATTATTCAATTTATTAATTAAGTCAGGATTATTATTTAAACTGCATGTCCTATTTTTGTAACTCAGATCTGAAGAAGCGTGGTTTCCACGTGAAAGCGCTCATCTGTTTGTTCTATTAAATTGCTTTTATTTTTGGATAATTTCTACTTCATGGTGGTCCTTCCTTGTCTGTTTTGTTATATCAAGGATTGATATTAGAGTACAGGCAAAGAGAAAGAAATACGGGTATCTTAAGTGAAAGACAAGCAGTGGTAGAGTTTTTTGTAGAATATAGAACAGAAACTATTAAAAAAGAATAATTAGTAGAGCACATAAAATATTGCATGATAACTATAAGAATCAATCAGAGGAAGTTAGAAAGGATTGGGAGGAGAGACTGGATAAGCAATTCACAAAGAAACAATGGGGGAAATATGTATGTTTCCCAAATAAGCAACTAAGTCTAGAAGATTTTGGATCTTTGCTTGGAAGTGTTTACACAGGTATTTTTATACCCCAAGTAAACTCCAAAGAATTTTTCTCAGGTAGACAGCAAATGTTGGAAGTGTGATGGGGAAGGAAGAGGTAATTGGGGACATATCTTCTGGGAGTGTAATGAGTTGGCAGACTTTAAAGATTCCCTGCAGACTACTCTGTCAGAGATACTGGGTGAGCAAACTGGTGTAACTAAGGAAATTATTTTTTGAGCTATGATACAGAATTAGAATTGCCTAGACATAGTAAGGACTTGCTGAGTCTAATTATGGTGGCTGCCAAAAAAGCAATTACTAGAAAACAGAAATCAAAGTTTAAACCAAATGTAATGGAAGTACGGACGATATTAACAGAGATACAACAACTGGAATTGGGATCTTTAGAGAAGGGTAGAAAGAAATTACATAGAAAAAAAGGAATTGTGGGAATGATTCACTCAGAGGAGGAATGAGGTTTAAAAGAAGGCAGGATTTGAATGTGCTATGTAACATTTAATTGACAATGACTGGCTAGATTATAATTTTTGCAACTAAAATTATGTCAGTATGGTTTGTGACTTATAATGTTTGCAACTAAAACTATGTCAATATGTTTTTATTTAGATAAATGTATGATTAAATGGCTTACAATAAAAATGTTGAGTTGGCTTGCCTCAACAGATAGGAGGACGAACACGATGAGGCAGAGAAGCAAAACTGCGAACACAATTCCTGTCGATTGTGAAACCTCGATATGGAGATTGTGTTTGCAGTTTGGAGTGTCAGTGTTTTGAAGGGCATCTCACTACAGTGGGGATTGGGAAACTTACTCTTTTCCTTAATGTACTGCGATCTTGTAGTTAGAATATATAAGTAGTGGGGGGGCACAGCCTCCCACATGTGGGGTGCAGGGGGGCTTGCCCCCCTGCAAAATGGTAGGACATTTTCCGCCTTGCAGCACATTTTTTTAGGATGGTGTGTGTTCGAATGTCAATTCTTTCCTTCGATGGAGTCGACATTTTAAGCAATCGTCGTAATTCTTTTTCATTATTCCAGGTCAGGGATGTGAATGGTCGAGGTAAGTCATCTCGACATTTTGATAGTAAACCTGATTACATATGTCATAAATGATAAGGTAATAAAGATATTTCTTGTTTAAATAAAAAGAGTACATGACCACATAGTTATCTGTCAGAGCAATGCCAGATGCCTTTGAAGATAATCACACATTTTAATTGAGGAGGTCCTGATAATGAAACTATTTTTCTTTCAAAAGTTTTGTCCAAGTCTTTTGTTTTTTTTTACTCCCACAATGACCATTAAACTCCTTCCTTAGCCTAACTTGCTTTTCTGGCTTTTTCTTCCATTTATTGGCTGGCCACAGACTCATTGCCAGTTGGGGTTAGGTCTCAATGAGGTTAGCCTGCATTTTTATTATTCTAACTAACCCACAATCCCACTCTCACACCTGCCTTGCACAGACCTACTTCTCTCCTGAACACTGACTAAAAGTTATTCATGGCAGTGTAGACCAATTGGCTTCAAGTAACCAAAATGAGTTGTTTATAGCATTCAAAAAACTAAAATTGGGATATGGGATATATGCAACTCTTATCTGTCTGCAATAACAGTTGCCATCAGGGCAAATAAGGCCTTTGATAATATTAAGTGACAATACCTATTCACAGTGCTCAAACACATGAGGTTTCCAAGCCTATTCATAAAAATGCATCAGCGGGTCTGCTAAGGCGTGAACAAATTAGAGCAGTATATTTCAGGTCCACAATGCAGGCTGGTGAGGCATGGTTGTCTACTTTTACTATTAGTTTCCACTCCTACAATTGAGATGTTAACACACTACATTCAAAACAAAGTTGTAAACACTACTGAGATGGCACCCTGATGCCATTTATTGATCCTTCATTTCACTATATTCAGGCGACCTGTTGATTGGAATAGTCAAACTAATCTGTCATACATACATGCATAGATATAAACATATAATACAAGTAGTACAGACACACTGTAGCAAAGGTACCCCATAGACTTGGAAATAGATTCCATATCATAACCTGGAGACAAACTTAGAGCAGCCAGTTTGCATGTTAAAAAGCACTGCTATCAAATCTTAACACAATCTAGTTTAGTCTAGAACCAAACCCCAGAGGCCAACCAGGCAGACCTATGTATAACCCAGTTCATCACCTACAGTAGTCCACCTAAATATAGGTCTGCACAATATGGATATGCACTCTCAAAATGTCGTCTCTGTAGCCAGCTTGGTAGATATGGGCATCCTGAGACAAATGTAGCAATTGTCTCATTTTCACAACCATTTAATCCTTAAAGAAACAAACATAGTATTCAAGAGATGCACATACAGAATTTCACTGAAGGCAAAAATCTTGCATGCAAACAAGGTTGTCAAGAACACACACACACACACACACACACACACACACACACACACACACACACACACACACACACACACACACTACATCCACCAAACACAGTGTCCATCACACACACAAAGACCAACTTATGCTGTGGCAATAAATAGCTACCTTCTCAAACCTCAAAGACCTTCTAAGCCTATAAATGGTAATGGCTATTCTCAGCAATTTCTAAGTCACTCAATAAAAGCAACACCAAACATCACACATATGCCTGCACCCAGTGGCGCCCCAAGAGCAAAGCCCATAAGGCAAGCAGACACATTACCCAGGACTCTTGTCATAGGGTTCTCCATTACACAACACATAAATGCACCACTGAACAGAATGAACATGGAGAAGATAACAGTTAGTTGCTTATCTGAAACAAGGATCCACCAAGTTATGTGTGAAAAATTAATTTATGTAGGTGCTGCTGTGCTGTACTGGAACCAAAGTCTTCCTAAGACACAAAGCCTTGTTGGCTGTTTACTGCTGAATCAGAGTCTGTTTATAAAACAAAGTTTTGCTTGACTGTATCTGCAGTCTGTTTAAAACACAGAGCTTTGCAAACTGCACTGCTGAGAAAATATACTTTGCAGCACAATACTATTTTACTGTAAGCACACTAATAAATAACGTATTCTTGTAACAAACAACGCATACTATTTTGACAACTTGTAGCAAAGCTATACAAAGTTTTACTTCATGATCAGCATGGAAAATTATTCTCCTACACAATACCTCGGAACAAGTGTGTTACTACAATATACCTCTAATATTAGATTGATTTTCACAGTCTATTTGTACTGTTCTTGGATCCTGTTTGTCTTCTTTCTGAACTTTGTATGGAAAATAGAAGTTATGTTCTTACCATAACGTTCCATGTTAGTTGTCTTCTTCTCGCCTTCTTCTTGCTGGATGGGTTCGGAGCCGACCTCGGCTCCGACTCGGCCACTCTAAAAGCTCGAGAGTTGGTTCCACCGGCTCGAGGCTCCCCTTATATCCCACAATGCTAGGCGAGAGTTACCTCAGATCTCGTTTGTAAGCTAACCCCAGCTTATAATAGTAACAGAATAACTGTAAAACAGAATCCACCTCTAACAACAGGGAGAAAGAAGGGTGACCTATATCCTGAACCAGGAAATATGCATAATAGCATATGTCTAAGAAAGAGGTGGTAGAAAGAGAGGTCACAATCAGAACTCCTCTAGGTCTGTCCAGGCCAGGGGGAAGGAGGGTGGGACGAAGAAGAAGGCGAGAAGAAGACAACTAACATGGAACGTTATGGTAAGAACATAACTTCTATATGTTAAGTTGTCTATCTCGCCTTCATTCTTGCTGGATGGGACCGTGTCCCTAGCACCTTGTCCCGGGTGGCCTAACGGAACAGACTCCTGAGAACAGTGGAACCAAAGTTAGCTCTATGCCTAGAAGCTAAATCCAACTTATAATGAGAAATGAAAGTGTGAGGAGTAGCCCAAGTAGCCGCTGCACAAATGGTGTCGATAGGCAGTCTGTCTTGGAAGGCTAAAGAAGTAGCCAAAGCTCTGGTGGAATGAGCCTTAGGTTTATCAGGCAGCTTTTGATGTCTAATTTCATATACAAGGGAAATCAAAGATGTTAGCCATCTGGATAATGATACCTTTGAAACTGAAAGTCCCTTTCTGCTCTCCGCATAGGAGACAAACAGCTGATCAGATTTTCTGAACTGTTTAGTTCTATCCAAGTAGTACCTCAATTGACGGTGAACATCCAGGCAGTGTAATTTTTGTTCAGACCTATTGGAATATTCTGGAAAAAAGACCGGTAGATCAATGCTTTGATTCAGATTTGACGTCGAGACCACTTTAGGCAAAAAGGACGGGTTAGTTCGTAAGGATACTCTGTCCTTATGAAACAAAAGATAAGGAGGACGACAGCTGAGTGCTTGAAGCTCTGAAACTCTTCTAGCTGATGTAATAGCTACCAGAAAAAGAGTTTTCCATGATAATAATTTTAAAGAACAGGAGACTGCAGGTTCGAAAGGGAGAAGAATCAAAGAAGCAAGAACTAAATTTAGGTCCCAAGGAGAAGGAGGATTTCTTATAGGAGGTCTGAGAAGAAAAACTCCTTTCAAAAAGCTTTGCAGAGCTTGTGGGACATTAGGGCAGATTCAGAAATACCCACATGAAAGTTAGAAATAGCTGCCAATTGAACTTTAAGTGTAGAGGGAGATGAACCTGCATGGAAGAGTTCAGCTAGAAAATCGAGGACTAGTTGGATGGAAGCAGTGAAAGGATCTATGTCCTTTCCTTGAGCCCAATATGTGAAGCGTTTCCACTTACTCAAATAAATCTTTCGAGTGGAAGATTTATGGGAAGCTATCAAAATATCTCTAACAGAGTGAGATAATTGAGGAAGCCTGGCTAAGGTTGGAACTGGAGGAACCAAGCAGTGAGGTTCAGAGAGGGGAGGGAGCGATGAAACTGACCCGACTGATGGATCAAAAGATCTGGAACTAGGTCCAGATTCCACGGTCGCTCAAGAGAAAACGATGTAGAAAGGGGAACCACACTTGTCGAGGCCAGTAAGGAGCAATGAGGATAAATGAGGCCTTCTGAGCGATAGCTTTCTGTATTACTTGAGAGATCAGTGGGAAAGGAGGAAATGCATACAGAAGTCCCCGGCGCCAAACTTGGACTAGAGCGTCTCTGCTGGGTTGGCCTGGTAAAGGGAACAGAGTGAAATATTCTCTGCACTTGCTGTTTTGGGGAGTAGCAGAAAGATCGCAGCAAGGCTGACCCCACTTGAGAAAAATTTCTCTGACTACAGAGTCTTTCAGAGACCACTCGTGAGGCATGAGTATAGCTCTGCTCAACTTGTCCGCAATTTGATTGGACTTCCCGGGGATGTGCGTTGCTATCAGAAACCGCTGAGAAGAAATCGCCCATTGCCACAGTCTGAGTGCTTCTCGACACAGGGGGTATGATCTGGTTCCGCCTTGTTTGTTGATGTACCACACTACAGACATATTGTCTGTCTGGATTGCAATCGTTCCCAAGGGAAGAGAGTCTTGAAGGGCTTGCAACGCTAAAAGCACTGCTCTCATCTCCAGAACATTTATGTGCAAGTGGCATTCGTTTGGTTGCCATGTGCCATGGACCGTCCTGCCCTGATAATGCCCCCCCCACCCGATCAGGGAGGCATCCGTTGTCAGAGTAGCAACCGGAGGAGGTGGAACAAAGGGTCTTCCGACAAGAGCTGAGGGGAAGACATCCACCACATGAGATGCTTTTTGCACGCTTGCGTGATCATAATGGTGTGAGACATTGGAAGTTCCTGGTATGACCATTGAGTAAAGAGCATCCATTGAAGGATCCGCATGTGGTATCTGGCTAATGGAAGCAGAGGTATGGCCGCTGCCATAATTCCCAACACCTTTAGAACTAACCTGGCTTTGATTCTGTTGTTGTTGAAAAGGAGTGATACCAATTTGTGAATGACTGTTATTCTCTGATGTGCTAGTCTTGCAGACATGTTTATTGTATCTAGATTTGTGCCTATGTAGGTAATAGTACGACAAGGCGACAAAACAGACTTTTCACAATTTATTGAAATACCCAGCTTTTGACAAACGCGAAAAGTGTAATCTCTGGCCATCAGAAGGAGATGCTTGGTGGGAGCTGTGAGGAGCCAGTCGTCCAAATATGGAAACACCTGGAATCCTTGTCGTCTCAGGTGAGAAGCTACCACTGCCATGCATTTGGTAAACACCCGGGGGGCAGTGGTGAGACCAAAGGGCAGGGCCCTGAACTGAAAATGACTGGTTCCCAGCCTGAAGCGGAGGAATCTTCTGGAGCGTCTGTTCATCTTTATGTGATAGCACGCATCCCGAAGGTCTATAGAGCACATCCAGTTTCCTTTGCCCAAAAGGGAAGGATGGATTGCAGCGTGACCATCCGAAATCTTGTTTTCTTGACTGATTTGTTCAAGACACTGAGATCCAAAATTGGTCTCCAGTCCCCTGTTTTCTTTGGAACTAAAAAGAACCTTGAGTAGATTCCGGATCCTTGCTGGTCTGCTGGAACTGGCTGAATTGCTCTTTTTGCAAGCAGTTTTGAAATCTCCAAAACTGCTAGATCCCTTTGAGCGGTGGAACATCTGGAAGGGATTTTTGACTGATTTGGAAAGCGAAGAAAGGGGATAGAATAGCCTTCGGAAATGATGGACTGTACCCATTTGTCTTGAGTCAGGGATAGCCAGGCTTCTGGGTACAGTGACAATCTTCCCCCGACTGCCTCCGAAGATGGGCAGTCGGGCAACACCTCAGGGATGCGGAAAGGGCTTGTCAGGAAAGACTTCCCGATTGCCCTGGTTCTGCGGACCCCCCCTGCCCCTAGGGCGACGTCTACCATTGTTATTCCCGCCTCTGCCTCTGGCGGGAAAACGACTCTGTGTGTCAGGCGAAGTCCCTTGAGATTGTTTACGGAACCACATCTTTCCACCTTTCTGGCCTTTGGGATAAGGCCTGGAAGGAGTAGAAAAACGGACTCCGACGGCAGAAAGGGTCTTGCCATCAGTCTCGCACCTAGTCAAGGTTTCTTTCACTTGAGGACCAAAGAGGATGATCCATCAAACGGGAGTTCGTGAAAGACGCCTTGAAGGGTCCGCAAAATTGCATAGCCGCATCCAGGCATGCCTACGTAAGGCCACACCTGTCCCTGTGGCTCTGCTCGCTCCATCAGCCGTAAGAAAGAAGGCATGGAGGAGTTGGTTATGGAATTAAGGGTAGCCAGCTGCGTGTTCATCTTATCTTGAAACCCGCAGCTGTAGGGTCCTTTAACATTTCACTCGCTTCCTTGATCAAGTCCCTTTGAAGACGAGTAAAATGGCACAGGTAGTTCAGCGAACGCATGGTAAATGTCGCTGACGAGAACATCCGCTTCCGCACCTATCCATGGACCTAGATTCCTTGTTAGGTGGATGGACAGGTACTGAAGGATCAGCTAGCTCCTTCTTAGTGGCAGCAGCTACCACCATAGCATCCACAGAAACTCCTTTTGTTAAAAACTGTTTGTCTGCTGGAGCTGTTATGAACTTGGAGGGTCTCCTGGGAGTGGGGTCCACTGAATCAGGAGCCGTCCATGCCTTCTTAGCAACCACCTGCATGAGGGGGTCAAGGGGGACACCCAGGAGGTGGAAGGACGAGAGCCAAACGCCTCAAGATACACAGATTCGTCCTCCGAAGGGTTGAGGGCTGGCCAATTTCCCCTCTGTTTCAGGATCTCCAGAATGTCTGCAAATGAGACATCTTCAGAAGGGGAACGGGGAGCCCTCAGAATCATCGAAATCTGTGTCTCACGTGATGGCCTCACGTGGGTCAATGTGTTTCCTCTTACACTTCCTCTTCCGAGTGGGCTCTTCTGCCAAATCAGGAGAGGCCTCGGAAGAGGATGAAATCCCCACAGGGGGTTCCTGAGGAGCTGGCTCTCTGCGGTCCGGGATGAGGGAGTGAGTCGACTTAGCCTGAGGCACCGTAGAGGGAGGGGCGGACGGAGCCGACTGTGGAGTAGAGCCAGGCTCTAACACACTCCGCATGACCTCGAATGCACCCCTGTCAGGCAGAGCCAGAGGTCCCCGCTCCGAGAAGCTAAGAACCCCTCTCGGCACCGACAGTGATGGCTCCGAGGCGATGTCGGAGCCGAACTCACCAGCGCCAAGCACCGAGAGGAGAGGGGTCGGACAAGGGTCCGATGCCACTCACCCCTCGAGCCGACGAGGAAGTCCGGCGCCGAGATTCTTCCAAGGAAGAAAACGGAGCCGACGGAGCCGAAGACAATTGTATCGGCTCCGACGCTATCACAGTCTCGGTTCCGACGACCCGCCCGAGCTCAAGAGAGTCGAAGGAGGAATATGTTGATGGACCGGGGCAGGCATCGACTGATGAGTCGGGCTCTGAAGCATCTGGGCCAGTGCCTCGGACTTAAGTAGTCGACTCACTACCCTCTGAAGGTCATGATCCGACAGCCTCGATGACCTAGAGGAGTGAGATCTTTGGCTCCGTTCAGACAGCAGGGGAGATCCTGGAGCCGAATGAACGGAGCCAAGAGATGGTGACCTGGACCTCTTCCTAGTTGTCGGCTCCGAAGGTCTGGTCGGAGCCGACACAGGAACTTCTACTACCTCGGCTCCGGCCAGAGCCGAGGGGGCCACAGAAACTGTGGACTGAGACTTATCGGCTCCAGCCGGAGCCGATGAAGGCAGAGGTTGAGAAACCTTAGGTCTCGGCTCAGTTGCCAGAGCCGAAGACCTAGATGCCTTAGAGGGCTTCCCTGTTGAAACAGACAGGGAATCCTCTGGCTTGAGTAAGCCTCTGAGAATCAGTTTATTCTTTCTTTCCTGCAGGACCCTGGGGCTGAAGCCATGGCACACAGCACAGGAGTCCTGCAGGTGCAAAGGCCCTAGACAGTAGACACAAGAAGTGTGAGCGTCTGTCAGAGACATTTTCTGACAGCACGCATCACACTTCTTGAATCCGGAGACCTTTGCTTCTTTAGACATTTTTGTCTTTGAACAGGTGTACACAAACACACACACAAACACACTAGTTACACCCTGTCAAGTTAAAATATAATAAAAACCAGTAACTAGGATTTTAAAATAAAATAAAACACACACACTCCACTAGGGAAGGAAATGCCTGTAGGCCCAAGGGAAGAACCTAAGGTTCTTGAGGGAAAAACGGAAATTTTTAGAAGGGATAAAATTTACTCTAAACTAAGGGAATTAAGTAAATATATTAAAAATAAAGGGGTTTTGAAAGACTAATCTCACAAGAAAAGTTACTCACCAGGAACCGGTAGAAAAACCAACCTCGAAGCTGTAGCGGCAAACGAGATCTGAGGTAACTCTCGCCTAGCATTGTGGGATATAAGGGGAGCCTCGAGCCGGTGGAACCAACTCTCGAGCTTTTAGAGTGGCCGAGTCGGAGCCGAGGTCGGCTCCGAACCCATCCAGCAAGAATGAAGGCGAGATAGACAACTTAACATCATCTGTTTGATGATACTTGTATTTTTAGACTTATTTTTCAAGGAAATATCTTGTGGGAAAGCAGTACAAATTGTTTTTTTCTGTTGATTATGTCCATTTATCTGTGAGAAAGTATGTCAAGCTTTTTCTAATCAGGAAACATCTTGTAAAAAGCACGTACTGCTGATTTATAAAAAAAAAACATGTCCCATTCATCTGTCAACTTCTTTGCTGATACTGTGTGAGAATAAGAAGTTATGTACCTACCATAACGTTCCATGTTAGTTGTCTTCTCTCGCCTTCTTTCTTGCTTGATGGGTTCGGAGCCGATCCCTCGGCTCCGACTCGGCACTTGCTAAGCTCGAGAGTCACTTTTACCAGCTCGAGGCAGCCCCATATCCCATGATGCAAGGCGGTAAGTACCCAGATCTCGTTTGATGACAAAGGGCAACAGCACCAAGCATAAAAACACTTCCCAAAGGAAGAAAGAAAACTTACAGGAAGGAAGAAGGACCAGGTCTGAATGGTCTTCAGCATAATAATTTCTTATAACAAGGTCTGTCCAGGCCTGGGGAAGGAGGGAGGGTCGCAAGAAAGAAGGCGAGAGAAGACAACTAACATGGAACGTTATGGTAGGTACATAACTTCTTAATGTTAAGTTGTCAATCTCGCCTTCATTCTTGCTTGATGGGACCGCGTCCCTAGCACCTCTATCCTGGGTGGCTCAATGGAACAGACTCTTGAGGACTGTAGAGCCAAAACTGGCTCTGTCCCTGGAGGCCAAGTCCAATTTGTAATGGGAAACAAAAGTGTGAGGAGTGGCCCAAGTGGCCGCTGCACAAATTGTGTCTAAAGGAAGTCTAGCTTGAAAGGCTGTAGAAGTAGCTAAGCTCCTAGTTGAATGTGCTTTAGGTTTTGAGCACAGCTGTTTTCCCCTGAGCAGATAAATTTCAGAGATGACCGAAGAAAGCCATCTGGACAAGGTCACTTTAGAAACAGGAAGGCCTATTTTATTATCCGCATAGGAAACAAAAAGTTGATCAGATTTTCTAAATTTTTTTGTTCTGTCCAAATAATATCTAAGTTGATGGTGGACATCAAGATAATGTAGTTTTTGTTCTGCTCTGTCTGAATAGTTTGGGAAAAATACAGGGAGATCAATGGATTGATTCAAATTGGTCTTTGAAGCGACCTTAGGCAAAAAGGTCGGATTAGTTCTCAAAGATACTCTGTCTTTGTGAAAAACCAAATAGGGGGGTCGAACCGATAGAGCATGAAGTTCAGACACCCTCCTGGCCGATGTAATAGCCACTAGGAATAAAGTTTTCCAAGAAAGAAATTTCAGGGAACAAGAAACAGCTGGCTCAAAGGGGGGAAGAATCAAGGATGTCAGCACTAAATTTAGATCCCACTGAGGAGGAGGATTCCTGATTGGAGGCTTTAGTAGGAAAATTCCTTTCAAGAAGGCCCTGCAGAGCCTATGGGACATAATATTATGATCTGCGACCCAGACATGAAAGTTGGAGATAGCAGCCAATTGAACTCTGACTGTGGAAGAAGAGGAGCCTGCATGAAAAATCTCTGCTAAGAAGTCCAGGACTGCCTGAACAGGGGCAGTGAAAGGATCGATATTCTTGGCCTTAGCCCAATAAGAGAAACGTTTCCATTTGCTTGTATAAATCCTCCTGGTAGAGGATTTTAACGAAGCTACTATGATGTCTCTAACTGGGTTAGAGATCAAAGGAAGCCTGGCTAAGGAAGGAAGTGGAGAAACCATGCTGTGAGGTTGAGAGAAGGGATAGACCGGTGCAGCTGACCGGATTGATGAATCAGAAGATCTGGCACTGGGTCCAGATGCCACGGCTGCACCAAAAGGTGATGATGGAGGAACGGGAACCAAACTTGTCGAGGCCAGTAAGGGGCAATGAGAATCAATTTGGCTCTCAAAACGGTAGCTTTCTGGATAACTTGAGGGATCAGAGGAAATGGAGGGAAGGCATAAAGAAGTCCCTGGGGCCAATCCTGGGTCAGAGCGTCTCTGGGGGGATGGCCTGGTAGAGGGAAGAGACAGAAGAAGTCTGGGCATTTGCTGTTTTGGGGAGTAGCAAAAAGATCGCAACATGGACGACCCCATTCCAGAAATATCTCTTCCGCTATAGATTGCTTGAGAGACCACTCGTGAGGCATGAGAATAGCTCTGCTCAATCTGTCCGCTACAATGTTGGTTTTCCCAGGGATATGCGTTGCTACCAGAAACCGATGAGAGGAGATCGCCCATTGCCATAGTCTGAGCGCTTCTCGACACAAGGGGTAGGACTTGGTTCCGCCCTGTTTGTTGATATACCAAACTACAGACATGTTGTCTGTGTGGACTGCAATTGTCCCTACGGGAAGAAAGTCGTTGAGGGCTTGCAACGTTAAAAGCACTGCTCTCATCTCAAGGACATTTATGTGCAGATGGTACTCGAACGGCTGCCACGTCCCATGAACCATCCTGCCCTGATAATGACCCCCCCACCCGATCAGGGAGGCATCCGTGGTGACAGTGGCTATCGGGGATGGGTGTACGAAGTACCTGCCTTGGTGAACCTGAGGAGATGTGATCCACCAAGCAAGATGATCTTTGCAAGTCTGTGTCACCAGAATCTGTTGACGCATTGGAAGTTGTTGGTACGACCACTGTGTGAACAGCATCCACTGAAGAAGGCGCATGTAGAATCGAGCCAGGGGAAGAAGAGTAATGGCCACAGCCATGAGGCCTAATACCTTTAGAACCATTCTGGCCTGTGCTTTCTTGTTGGCCAGAATGATCCTGATATGACTCTGAATGTCTGAAACTCTTTGATCTGTAAGGGTAGCTGACATCCGAACAGTGTTTAAGTTTGCGCCTATGAAAGTAATAGACTGGCAGGGCGATAAGGATGACTTTTCGAAGTTGATCGAGATGCCCAAATGAGAACAAAGACTTATTGTGTAATCCCTGGCTTGAATAAGCTGATGCCTGGTGGTGGCTGACAGGAGCCAGTCGCCGAGATACGGAAACACCTGGAATCCTTGACGTCTCAGGTGAGCCGTGACCACTGCCATGCATTTGGTGAACACTCTGGGGCTGTAGTGAGACCAAAGGGCAGGGCTCTGAACTGGAAATGACTGGACCCCAGCCGAAAGCGGAGAAATCTCCTGGAGCGCCTGTGAATTTTGATGTGATAGTACGCATCCTGAAGATCTATTGAGCACATCCAGTTGCCCTTCTGTAAGAAGGGCAGAATTGACTGAAGAGTGACCATTCGGAATCTTGTCTTCCTCACAGACTTGTTGAGTCTGCTGAGATCCAATATTGGTCTCCAGTCTCCCGTCTTTTTGGGGACCAAAAAGAACCTTGAGTAGATTCCGGGCTCTGAATGGTCTGTTGTAACTGGCTGAATGGCTCTTTTTTGCAGTAGTTTTGAGACTTCTAACTCTGCAATTTCCCTTAGACCGTGTGGTACATCTGGAAGGGAATTTGAGGGGAAAGGACTTTCCTCGAAAGGAATTATGTAACCCTTGGATATGATCGACTGTACCCATCTGTCTTGAGTGAGGGAATGCCAGGCTTCTGGGTACAGTGATAATCTTCCCCCGACTGCCTCCAAGGAGGGACAGCCGGGCAACATCTCAGGGATGCTAAATAAAAACTAACAATAAGGGGTTTTTAAGATAAAAGGGGCTAAATTAGCGAATTAGTAAATCACTTACCAGGAGCTGGTAAAAGGAGGACCTCATAAGCGAAGCGGCAAACGAGATCTGGGTACTTACCGCCTTGCATCATGGGATATGGGGCTGCCTCGAGCTGGTAAAAGTGACTCTCGAGCTTAGCAAGTGCCGAGTCGGAGCTGAGGGATCGGCTCCGAACCCATCAAGCAAGAATGAAGGCGAGATTGACAACTTAACATCATGTTTTTTTTAGGCAACAGCTTGTAAGACAGCACATATTGCTGAGTTTATAAAAAGCATGTCCATTTATCTCTCAAACTTCTTTGCTGATCCATTAACAGAAGTTTCTTGTTTGTTTTCACTTATTTTAGTCAGAGCTATGTCACATAGTATGGATGCCAATTTTACATTACTAAGTTCTATACCTACATTTAAGCAAACTTTTATTCTATGCTTTTCTTTCAGCATATTTACAGCAGAATTCAACACACACTAACAACGTGCACAATCTGGTCACTACACCACAGGTAGCAGTGTGATTCTATTATAGTCTATGTGGATGCTAATGATCTGAGACATACATCCCTGAACTATCTGATCTCGATGAATATGTGTCTCAAGCAGGTATGTGCCTTGCATTAAGCAGCATTCTACTTTCAACAAGGATGATGCCATAGTATGAACAAAAGATGACTGACTTCAATAATAGGCTTCATTTCTGGGGTCTTTCCAGGGAGGATTCAATATTTGTCAATACTGGAGGACATGGTTAACAAACCACGTTGCTTTGTAAAGGATGGTTCTCACATGTCTCCCCTAGACTTCTGAATACTGGCTAAACTTTATGCACCCCTTACTGCCTTTAAGGCAATGTCAAATTGACAAACTTACCTACATAGCAAATAGAACCCAAAGAATTCTAAAGGTGTTATTGCTCAGTGGTAGCAACCTGAACAAGAAACTCCACACCCTCACTCTGGAGAACACAGACATCTGTGCAGTTACTGAGACATGGTTTAAATCTGAAGAAAGTACTCCAACAGTGCAAGGCTTCAGTGCCTTCCACACATTTAGACATCAACAGCACAGACAGGGAAAAAAGGTGAAAAAGTCGATCTACGTTAGGAAAAAGAATAAGTCTAGGTTGGTTAAACAGAACAATGACCTGAAGTTTATCCATATATAAATCATCATAGACAAAGTCCCATACCATATTCTATTAAGCTATAGGTTACCCTCTATGTTCCAATAATCTCATAGCTCGGACCTAGACCTGCTGGTGACACTCAAAATTAAAGCAAATACCCTATTCACAGGAGACTTTAACTACCCCTTATAGAATGGGAAATATACACTGCCTCAAACTCACAGTCACATTGATTCATTAACACAAATACCCTTAAACAGATAGTGTACACACCCACCAAAGCTTCAAACATACTGGACTTGGTACTCACCAATATGGAAGAGCACTGACCTAGCATGTCATATTCCTATTGGTGAGGTCAGACCACAAAACTGCCTCCTTCAAAATAAAAATCAGCTTGGTAACCCCAGCAAACCCTGTAATGCTAGTTAACTATTCCAAAGCAAACTACATCCTATTAAACAATAATCTGTCAAAATGTAATGCCCCTCCTAACACTGGGTTCACAGCAACCTATGCAGAATTGTTCACAGAAACCCTGTACAACCATGTAAACTGCTGTATAGAGGCAGCTGTACCTGTACAAGTAAGTCCAAAACAAACTCTAAAAGCAAACCATACTGCTGGAACCCAGATTAACAGGACATATAACAAAAGGAAAAGATATAGATGAAAATCAGGAAAAGCAACTCCCATAATGATAAGAGCTCTTAAATTAAACTAAACAGGAAACTAAGAAAAATTAAGTCCAACAAGGTCAGTTACAAGGGTCATGATAACGTCATAGGCTACAGACAACTACAAGGCCTTCTACAGCTATGGCCATAACTCTAAAAGCAGCACATAGCAGAGTGATTAGGTGGTGGTTAGTGGTGTCACCTTCACTGAAAAGAACAGCATAGTGAATCTGTTCGCTGACAAATTCAGTTTAAACTTCAGCCCTCCACTTCCCCCCATGAAATACCTACTAGCATAACCCTCGGAGGTAAAGGCCAATGTCATGGGTCTTTGGCTGACTGTTCACAGATGACTGCAAACTGTGAGCATCACAGATTCCCCCTATGCCACAAACATCTTACAACAGCATTTGACACAGATAAATGAGTGATGCCAAAATCACTAATTAAAACTAAACACGAAAAAATGTATTATAGTACCTTTTCAGAAAACAAGCCAACCAGGCTAATTACTCCAATCATAAAACACCCCAAAAGAGATGAGCTGATAGTCATGGCTCTAGGAACATATGTAGACAGTAATCTACACTTTGACCAACATGTGGCAAAGGTAGTGAGAAAATCATTCTATGTCATCCAACTTGTACGTAAGGGCATGGCATCCAGGTTTAAGGAATTCTTACTGCCAAATTATTCAGCCCTTATCAGACCCATCATAGAGTATAATGCCCCTCTGGCATGTACCTGACCAGACATATTCAACCAGTGGAACACCCACAAAGACTCCTTATCAGCAGATTTCTGGGTATAAACAGATCGGCCTATATGGACTGACTTAAAGTCCTATCTCTATACTCAGGGTCCTACATCTTACTGAGAAGCAATCTATGCCTGGCATACAAGGCATTCTCAACACAGCTCTGATGTAACTTTTGCACATCTGCAAAATGAACAGCTTTAGAACCACTAGATTCAAGGATCTAAACTTTTCTTGCCATATAAATACGACATGTAGGCATGACAGATATGTGTCTCAGAGGATCCCCATGTTTTGGAAAAGGCTCTCCATCCATGTAAAGAAGAGTCCATCCTTAACCTTACTTAAGCATAACCTTGACCAATGGATGGGAAATTGCAAATTCACCCCAGGTCTGACCCTCTGGTAGAAAGTAACTATGCCTAAACTAACATACCCCTCCTACATAACCTTTATAAACTTCCGAACATACTCCCTTACTAACAAACTCCCATGATATACAGGGATATATCTGGGATGGGTTGGGCGGTTAGACTTATAAAGCCCATGGTGGTCACTAGCTTAAGATATATATATATATATATATATATATATATATATATATACACACACATACATATATATATATATATATATATATATATATATATATATACACACACACACACACACACACACATATATATATGTATGTATATATATATATATATATATATATATATATATATATATATACATATATATATATATATATATATATATATATATATATATATATATATATATCTATATATATATATATATATATATATATATATAGATATATATATATATATATATATATATATATATATATATATATATATATATATATATATATATATACATAGATATGTGTATGTATATATATATATATATATATATATATATATATATATATATATATATATACATACACATACACATATATACAGCTGCTGCTTAATGCAGATTTCCAGCTAGGACTGAACAAGTCTCTTAATATTAAATGTGCTTTAAGATAGCTTAGATAATGGGTTCCGGCGTGTAGATCACAAGATGAATGCCTGCGAGCTACAACGCTGAAACTAGAAGGCCGCAGCACCGCTAGGCCATAGAGCGGTGCGGCAGAAAGGGAGATACACCATGGGAACCCACGTCGGTGGGAAAACAAACAAACAAATGGAGACAGCCCCTAAAGCAAATATGTGGGCTGCAAACCGACAGTGGAAACAGCCGCGCAAAGCCAAGAACAAGTGAAACCAAATGAACTGAAATAGCAGTAGCATACCTCAAGCGCTCCACATGTCCACACAAAGCACAAAAATACATTTAGCATGAAAATAACAGCAACATACCTGTAGTGCTCCACAAGTCCTCACAAACCTGCACAGTAAACATTCCTGGGAAGCAAATAGTAAAACCCACAGCAGCTGCAGCTGCAGCAGAGTGTATGTACATGCGCATTTCCCAGACAGCAAGAACACCAGAAGCATCCCTGCCAATACACCCTAACAGTATATAACAGCACAGACAGCCCTAAGCTGGGCAGAAAATGTGTAGTCCAAATACCACACATATGTGGACGTCCAGCAGTGTAGTGGAACAGACAGATGAGTTTCAGACTTCATACCCCTCAGAAAGTACATGCTACCACAAGACCTGTTGGTGTAATACCAACCAAGCATGTCACAGCATGATGGACACAGTGTCTCTGTGAGTACCACTGTTGTGAATGGCTCCATTACATGCCCAACCCATAGTGATGGAGAGGCATGCCTACAACATACAGCAATTGTCCTGCCAGAGCCCCCCTAGTGCAGTGGCAGGTGGGAACATGCCAACTTGGGCAAGCACAGACTACCAACCCAACAGCAGGGAATAAACATTGTTGTAGGCGAACACTGTCACGCAGGGGTAGCAACCCTCCACCCAGTCCACAGCAGCATGTGTGTATTTCAGGGGCCACCAAACCCATCCATTGGTTGCTGCAGCTGGGGTACACAAGTATGCAGGCCCATGTAGGCAGACAAGGGTGCAATACAGAGTAACCTCCCTATGTAACCTCTGTCACTGAAACTGAGACTAGGCCCCACACCCTGATTGGCCAGCAGCAACAGCTGGGAGTTAAAGGGGACCTGTGCGGTACACATAGAAATTGTGTTGCAAGCAAGCTGTGTAGACGCCTACAAGACTACAAGCACTTGTCAGCCCCATGGCTGTGTGAACTGCACATAGTGAAACCCTAACAGAACAGGTAGTCAGAGCAAGGTGGAGTACAGACAGCTGCACAGGGACACTGTGGCAGGCAGCGCTACTTTACAGGGTACAACACAAGGCGGTATACAGCAACTATTCTAACATCTGATAGTGACTTGTACCAGGGTCATGTCTACATCCTGTTCCCAGCTACACTGGCTGTGATGGATACTAACAGGCCATCAACAAGTGGTGTTACCATGATGGAATCTATGTACCTGTATAGCCCCAGTCAGCTTGGCAACAGATACAGCACAGTGCCCAGCCAACTGAGCAAACCAATGTTGGTAGTGGAGGGATACCTCTACCATTTGGAGCATGAAGCACCACCCAAACGGTACTGGGCATGTATCAAGCGGAGAGTAAAGGCCTGCAGAGGTCGTGCCATCACTGTTCGTCAGGATGAGGGGGAAGAACTGCTGAAATCACTGCGACATCAGCACGGCCCAGATGCAACAATAGCCCAAGTGGCTACACTGCGAGCAGAACTGCAGCAGAGGGCGGTAACCAGCAATGACTTGCCATGCCTGGTAATGCAGAGTGTCCTAGGCACAGTGGATGACAATGTACTACAGGAGATGCCTTGCTGTGCCACCCTGTGTCGTAGCATAACCAGGGTACGGCAGAGGGCACGGGCATCCATGACCACACCTCCAGTAACACTCGCGGATATTGATGTCAGCCAGTATCCACTCCGTAGTGGCAGCTTTATCCTCCGTAGAAGGTCTGATATGGATGGGACTGATTCCTTGGTTCTACTTACAACGTCACAGAATCTGACTGATCTGTGCAGATATGACATCATTCTTGGGGATGGCACCTTCCCCACACAGGCTGATATATGTCCCCAGCTGTATACATTACATGGATGTATTGGCACCCCCACCTCAACAAGGATCGTCTCCCTGGTGTACTGTCTCATGACACAGAAGTCAGAGTCTGAATACAACAATATGTCGGAGATACTGAAGGGTATGGCTGCAGAACAGGGATGCACCTTGGCTCCACAGTATATTATGACTGATTTTGAGAAGGCAGCGATCCGTGCCAGTCATAAGGCAATCCTTAAGAGTATTCTGAAGGGGTGCCTTTTCCATTTTGCACAGATCATTTGGCACCAGATCCAGCATCACCACCTTGTGGCCCTCTATGGTACGGACACTGCTTTCTCAATTGCCATCCGCAAGCTAATTGCATCGGCATTTTTACCACTGGAAGATGTTGTCCCTGCATTTCTGGACATTGTGGCTACCTTACCAGACTGTGCACAGCCTATTGGTGTATTTCTGGACCACCATTATGTGCGAGGCCGACCACGCAAGTATGCATCCCGCTGCTCTGCACAGCAACGACTGCCATCGTCCTACCCTTTGAGGTTTTGGAATGTGTGTGATGTCTCTGGCATGGACTTCCCGCGGACTAATAACCAGGTGGAGGCATGGCATCGTCGGCTGAAGGTGTTACTGGGACGCCCTACTGTGCAGCTATCCGATCTTCTGTCTGTTCTGCAACAGGAACAGAACCTGACAGATACCTGATGGGAGTCTCTTTTGAGGGGGATGCATGTGACACCATGTAGGAAGGCTATTGTTGTAAGGGAGCATCGCCTAAAGCACATCTTGCAACATAACTGTGACTACAGTGATGTGCAGGATTTTCTCCGTGCTGTGGCACATTTCTACAAGTTGTGATTATATCTGGGTTTAGTATGCACCAAGCACTGCACACATCACTTTACATATTGTGTTAATAAAGGCTTTGCCCACAGCACATAGGTTTCACACTACCACTTTCATGCCCACTTGGCATCCTATGCCAGGCACATGTTCCACTGACAGTTGCACATGGTGGCTTCTAGGGGGGTGCAGAGTGTATCACTAAGGGGCTTTGTGTCTGCCACCTGTGGTTAGATTGCAGGGGGTTCCTCTATTCCCACAGGGAATTGTCCGCAGGCTTTTGTCACTGCAGCTAAACTGCCAACCTGCCATGTGTCCACATCCATCTGTCTCACAGGGGAGTGTCGCGCCGCCTAGGTGCCTGAACTCTTAGATAACCTGTTAACCATTACCTATTTCTTTAGTTTACGTTTGAATATGTTTGAGACATTATTTCTAAAAACTGGGACATTACATCGAGGAAACTGTCAAGCACTATCAAAGGACACTGTGCAGCCATAATTAATAAAGAGACAAATAATGCTTTAGGTAAACACAATCAAGTATCCACAGGGATACAAAAATTCGTATTCCATGTTTTAGAACAGACAGATTTATTTTATGGAGATGTGGATACTTTACTGGAGTTTTGTGAGTTAAAGTGGCAGTTACTCCTCAATGCAGAGGCTTTCCCACGACTAAATGAAGCTCTGAATATTAAGTGTGCTTTGCTGTGGTTGAAGTAACTCCCTCATCATTAACTATTTTTTCAAAGACTTTACAGGTTCACTACAACAATTAACTGATTGTCTGTAACATTTTATTACCTTTTGACATGCCTTAGTTCAAAGGCTGTATTTATCATTTACAGCTATTTTACAGATTTTTTCACATTTTATTGGCTGCTTACTTTGCAGAAACAATGATAATGTGCTGTTTAGCAATTGCATACTCATTTCCAAAAATGTTTTTCTGAAGTTCTTGTCACAATTAAAGAACAAAAGTGCTCAACAACGCCTCTGTTTTTATTTTCCTTCTTACATGGTTTTAGAAGTTTTATATATATATATATATATATATATATATATATATATATACACACACACACACACACACACACACACACACACACACACACACACACACACACACACTCACCTATATATGTGCATGTTTTATGTTGTATTTTACCAAAAACTTCAAAACAATACATTTCAAACAATAGATATGCATAGTTGCAGCACCAATGACTAACTCTCTCCAGAAGACAATATGTACTCAAACTAAGTGGAGGACTACTTCCTCACCCCCCAACTATATATACTAACTCCAGGATCGCACTACAGTGGGGAAAAGGGCATATACCTTTTACTTGCCTTACAGTACTCTACACAGTGTCATATATACTAACTGCAGTTCAGTGAAATGAGATTCAGTGAAATGAGTTTTCTGTAACTTGAGTTTTCAGCGAAGTGGTTAGGGTGAAATGAATTTCAGTGAAATGAGAGTCAAAGAAACAAAGTAGACCCATATATATATACATATATATATATATATATATATATATATATATATATATATATATATATATATATATATGTGTGTGTGTGTGTGTGTATGCATATGGTGGTAAAAGAGGCTGCTGTGCTTCTGATGTACCCTGACTGGAGTTTGTAGCCTGAGGGGAGCCATCTGAGGGAAGGATGTGAGGGTCGACAGCCGTAGTGTGTTGAGGTGTAGCTGGAGAGTGTGGCAATAAATTTGGTTGAGCAGGAGCAGCCTTTCTAAATAAACCTCTTTCATTACCTAGCTTCTAGGCTGTTTCATTCTGATATTGCAGCAAATTCCAATTCAGTTTTTGTCTTTTCCTGTGAACTAACGTAGCTATGAGCTGAGTAATATTTGGAGAAAAAGATGACGAAATTGGTTAAAATCCTGGTGCTAAACAATAGTGCTGTGTAGGTCAGCTATCTCGTTCTTCAATAAAACCATTTTCTCTTGATTATGCTTGATTAAAACCTTAAGGGCAGCCAGTCCAGCATCACTGTACACTTTAACCAACTCAGAATACAATGGTGAACCCATAGTCCCTTAGTTAGGGAATTTATAGAATCTGAGTCCTTGATGAACAATGTTGTACTGCACACAGGAGTTCAGGAAAATATGCTGGTTTCTCTTTACGCAGAGGGGACACCCTCAGTGATTTAATTTCAACTGTTTTACACAACAGTTTTTTCCATTTCAACAAAAGAATCTATCAGCAGGTTAAGGGAGTGGCGATGGGCTCTTAAAATGCCCCCTGCATATGCCAACTTGGTTCTGAGCACATGGGAGCTTAAAACATTCATACGCATACCCAGCTTTAATTTTGTTTGTTTATATCGCCATTATATCGATGATACCTTTTGTGTGTGGGTTGGGGTCAAAAACTGATTTGGCCCAGTTTATACAGACACTTAAGGACAGTATTACATTCCTGGATTTTGTGGTCTCTGGTTGCGGCTTGGAGGTACATTTTTAGACGTGATCATTTCAGTTGATACTGCCACAGGTACCCTTAATCCCAATGTGTACAGGAAAGAGACTTACAGAAAAAAGAAGTTATGTTTTACCATAATGTTCCATCTGTGTTGTTCATCTTCTTTCATTCATCACTGATGGGTTCAGTTCCAAGCCCAAAGAACCAAGTCACCCTTTTTACCAACCTCACTCCAGCCAAAAAACTCTCGAGCTAAGTGTCTACCCAGAATGCCCTCCTCCCTGTTACCTCAGATCGAGCTTGCTAGAGAAAAGGAAGTAAAGCTGAGGCCACTTCTGCGCAACTACCCTAGGGCACCAATTAGGCCCAAAGCATCCCCCAGAAGCCTTTGGAGAGGGAAGGAGGGTAGGAAGTGATGAATGAAAGATGATGAACAGCACAGATGGAACGTTATGGTAAGACATAACTTCTTTATCTGATGTTGTTAATCTTCTTTCCATTCATCACTGATGGGACAGAATTACAAGCCACCTTGAGGTCCATGGGCGACCCTTATGGAAGAACATTCCTGAGTACCATTGAGCCGAAGGCAGTTCTCCCTCTGGGGACCCAGTCCAATTTTTAATGCTTGATAAAGGTGTAAGGCTTCGCCCAAGTAGCTGTTGCACAGATGTCATCCATGGAAGCACTGGAATGGGAAGCTACATATGTTGCCATAGAACTAGTGGAGTGAGCTTTAACTTTTGGCATAGGTTCATTACTGAGGGAATAGATGAGCCATATGCAGTCCCTTAGCCATTTTGATAAAGTAACCTTGGAAACAGCCTCTCCCATTCTGGGCCCAGAAGAGGAGATGAAAAGCTGTTCAGATTTACGGATAGGTTTGGTCCTGCCTAGATAAAATCTCAATTGTCTATGTACGTCTAAAGAGTGAAGGCAGTACTCTCCTCTATTGGCAAAATTCAGAAAGAACATTGGTAGGTCAATGCTCTGGTTTATGGAGAATTCAGAAACAACTATGGGGAGAAAGGATGGATTCATCCAAAGTGATACTCTGTCTTTATGAAAGACCGGTTAGGGCCTCTTGATACACAATGCCTGCAGCTCCGAGACTCTTCTGGCAGACGTGATGGCTACCAAGAACAAGGAATTCCAAGACAAAAACTTTAGGTCACACTTTGCAGCAGGTTCAAAAGGTTTCTGAGTCAAAGACTGAAGGACTAGAGTGAGGTTCCATGGTTCCACAGGCTGTCTGACAGGAGGCCTGATATGAGAAGTCCCCTTGGGGAAAGCCTTACAAATATGTAGAGAGATAAGAGGGGGTGCCATCTATACCACTGAGGAAATTGGAAATTGCCACTAGATGTACTCGTACAGTAGAGGCAGAGGCTCCATTATCAAAAAACCTAGCCAAGTATTGAAGCACTGCAGTAACTGGAGCTGAATACGGGTCTAGCGTGTTATCCTTGGACCAGATGGAGAATCTTTTCCATTTATCCTGGTATAGTCTTCTGGTGGATGGTTTATGAGAGGCCAGAAAGATGTCTCGAACAAGCGAGGAGAGATTAGCTTGCCTGGCTACTAGTGGAAGTGGAGAAACCAAGCTGTCAGGTTGAGACTGGACAGATTTGGGTGACTCAACCCTTGGGGGTGAGTAATCAGATCTGGTAGAGGGTTCAGAATCCACGGCGGGTATACTAGGTGAGGCTGAAGGAAGGGGAACCAAACTTGTCGAGGCCAAAATGGTGCTATGAGGATCACCTTGCATCTCAACCGAAGAGCTTTCTTTAGAAATTGTGGGATCAGAGAGATGGGAGGATAAGCGTAAAGAAGTCCTGTGGGCTCAGACCATCCCTCGGTGACTCCCCTTCCGGGGGAAGTAGGGTGAAAAAGCTGCTGCACTTGGTGTTTGGTGGAGAGGTGAAAAGATTGCAGCAGAGCTGGCCCCAGTGGCTGAAGATTGCTGATGCCACCGCGGGGTTGAGGGACCACTCATGAGGCATGAGGATGCATCTGCTCAGCTTGTCCGCAATCACATTGGAGCTCCCCAGAATATGTGTTGCTATTAGAAAGCAGTTGGAAGCTATCACCCACTGCCAAATTCTCATGGCTTCTCGACATAGGGGATAGGACTTGGTTCCTCCTTGCTTGCTGATATACCAGACCATTGACATAGTGTCTGACTGAACTGCAATTGTCCTGGAAAGGAGAGCCGAATGGAAGGCTTGCAACGCTAACAGCACAGCTCTCATTTCCAGAACAGTGATATGCAGGTGGGCCTCTGAGGTGGACCATGTGCCTTGGACAGTTATTCCCTGGATATGTCCCCCCCCACCCGATCAGGGAAGCATGCGTGGTCACAATGGCTGTGGGCTGAGGAGATTGAAATGGATGATTCCAAAGTTCTACGTCTGGCCTCATCCACCAAAGCAGGTCCTGTTTGCAGGAGCTGGTTATTTGAATCTGGTAACTTAGGAGGTGATAGTTTGGAAACTAATGACAAAGAAGGAGCCATTGCAGAATCCGTATGTGTAGCTCTGCTAGAGCCACTACTGGGATTGATGCTGCCATAGAACTTAGGGCCCGAAGAACTTCCCATGCAGAAACTGTTGTTTGTGAGAGTATCACCCAGAGCTGAAGCCTCAATCGATGTAGTCTGTGAATTGGGAGTGATACCAGACAGGACTGCGAATTGAACACTGGTCTAATGAACTCTATTTGTTGTGTAGGGACAAGGTTTGATTTCTCCCAATGTATCGTTATTCCCAACAATTTTGCCAGAGAGAGTATAATGTAGTGCTGTTACCAGAAGATGCTCGGTGGAGGTGGTAAGGAGCCAGTCATACAGATATGGAAGCACCCGGAATCCTTTTAGTCTCAAGTGATCTGTTACCACTGCCATGCATTTTGTGAACACTCTGGGGGCTGTAGAGAGACCGAATGTAGGGCACGGAATTGATAATGACTGGCTCCTAGCCAGAAGTGAAGCAGACTCCTGGAGTGTTTGTCCATCTTGATGTGGTAATATGCATCCCAGAGATCTATAGAGCACATCCAATCACCTTCTCTTAAAAAGGGTAGAATGGACTGAACCGTGACCATCTGGAATTTGGTTTGGGTGACAGACTTGTTTAAGCTGCTGAGATCCAAAATTGGTCTCCAGTATCCTGTCTTTATTGGCACCAAAAAGAATCCAAAATACAACCCCCTGCAAGTACGGCAAGTGCACGGCTCAAAAAACATAATATTAACCCAAAAAGAAGAATACAGCCAGCACAACGTGGTCTAAAGGCTAGAGTTTATTACATAATATAGCAAAAAAACAGACCGGTTTCGGCCGTCGTAACAATGCCTTCCTCCGTGTAAAGAAAATTCCACAAACAGACATATTTATTAAATAATAAGGAGAGCAACTCTTTTTGATTGGCTGGTCATAACTGCTCACTGAGCCCTGGTGGAAATAAACCACCTAACCTGATTATCCATCTTTTTTCTTTCTGATTCAATATAGTATGCCAGACAATCTTGTTTCCTTTATCACCATGAATAATATCAATAACCGTAAATCTAAAGGTTGCAGATGGATGTGTTAATACATGTTTGTAAAGAGCATTATTGATTTTTTTGTGTTTGATGTCACTCAAGTGTTCGCTAATGCGATATTTGACTGGTCTGGACGTCTGACCCACATAAAAAGCCAAACACGAGCAGGTTGCTAAATAAATCATTCATTCACTGGAACAATTTGCAAAAAATCTAATGTCAAAAACCCTGCCGGTGTTCTGGCTACTAAATTGTTTGGTTTTGTCTACTCTAACACAATGAACACAGTGTCCACATGGAAAACAGCCAAAAAGGAATCCACATGTCAAGCTGGCCTGGTGTAATATTGGGGAATTAGCTGACCCACGTTTATAATGGCTGAAATGGGACCCTAATGTTTTGCCCCTTCTATATCCAAAGAGACATCTTTCTTGGAACATGTTAGCAAGTCTATCGTCCGACATGAGAATGTTCCAATTCTGCTGAACTACTTGAGAAAGTATATGGGTATTCCATCCATAAATCGGTGATGAGTCCTGGGTGGTCTTATCCTTGTATGCTATAAGTTCACTCCTATCTAAAGATGAAACCTCCTGACAGGCCATGGTAATTATACCTGGCTTATACCCCTGGGTTTTGAATCTATGTACCATGTCCTGCCTAAAATGTTCATATTTGTTGGGATCAGAACAAATGCGCTTAATTCTAAGGAATTGTGACTTCGGGATATTGCGTATAATATGGGGTGGATGATGACTAGAAGCATGCAACAATGAATTGTATTCAGGATATTTATGAAATACTTGGGTATCCAAGATATGATCTGTATTCCTTGTCACCAGAGCATCTAGAAATGTAATTTGATTCATATCATGATTGCACGTAAACTGAATGCCCCATTTATTACCGTTAATATAATCCATCAACTCCTGTAGAAAAGCAAAATCAGTTTTCCAAACTAACCAACAGTCATCAAGATAACGACGCCAAATATCCATTTCAGTCAGATATAGATTATGGAACGGATCATAGATACGTTTTTCCTCTATGTATGCCATAAATAAATTGGCATAGATGGGGGCAAAAGATATTTCTGGTTAGTACGTGTTCTGTTAGCCTGATAAGAAAGGTATTAAATCCTGGTGGGTACAGTTCCGATATACTCAACCAATGTTCAATGGCCAGAGGCCCAGCCCAATGAGGTATGTTAGTGTACAGGGCCGACACATCTAGTGTGCATAAAGTCCACCCTGGCTCAATCAGACTATCAGCTATAATTTGGAGAAACTCTATTGTATCCTGGATGCGGGCTCTAACATATTTAAGTAGTGGACGAAGGTATTGTGTTAAATACACTGATAGTGGTTATGTAAGGGAGCCCCGACCAGATACAATGGGTCTCCCAGGGGGATCAGAAAGGGATTTGTGAATTTTAGGTAACAAATAGAGATACTGTCTCTGGGGATCAGATACCATTAAATGTTTAGAGGTGGTCTCAGATATAATCCCTTCCTCCACTGCCAGGTTTATAAATGCATCAATCTGTTGTTTAAATGTACTTATAGGTTCCAGGGGCATGGGCATATGATATCGCCTGTTGTTCAATTGTCTAAGGGCTTCGATGTCATATTTCTCCCAATCCATTACGACAGTAGCACCCCCTTTATCAGCTGGCAAAATGACGATGTTCTTGTTGGACTTAAGTTCCTGTAAGACTAGTTGTTGATTCTTTGAGAGATTATGTGGTTTGGGCTCTATGTCCTGATAATGTATATTAGATATTTGAGTACTCTATTTATAAATTATTGAACTACTGGCTGGATTGGGGGCATAAAACTGGATTTTTGGAAATAAA
This sequence comes from Protopterus annectens, assembly GCF_019279795.1. Classification (NCBI taxonomy): domain Eukaryota; kingdom Metazoa; phylum Chordata; order Ceratodontiformes; family Protopteridae; genus Protopterus; species Protopterus annectens. The sequence continues at coordinate 1,042,547,902 of NC_056739.1, read as the reverse complement.
AAAGGTTTGTTAGCTGAAACATTATCATGTTGTTGAAAAAATAACTTCAAATTTAATCTACGACAAAATGAATTAACATCAGCAGCAAACACGTCTTCAGCCACAAAAAATGCAGGGACAAAATTGAGACCTTTATTCAACAAATCCACTTCAGTAGGTGGAAGAGAATATGAAGAGATATTAAGAACATTCTGACATTCACTTATTTGTTGCTCATTATTTGTAGTAAGGTCTCTACATTTGGTATGTCCATTATGTTTGAGCCCTGCCATGTGTTTGCTGACCCTAAAGGGATGTCGGTGTTGCTGCGTTTGGGTGTAAGTGAAGTCATGGAATGTGATGCTTCAGAGTCAGTCATTGATGAGGACTCTTTCCCTGTGGTCCCCTCAAAAGGTGCAGCTGTTTTTCTAAATATAGACCTAGGTCGCTTTCTTTTGTTTGGTTTGGTTCCAACATTAGTAAATTTTACATTTTTCTGTGGTCCAAAGAGTCTACCCTGATCATAATCTGCCTGATCCCTATTAAACTTATGTATCTTCCTCTCCCTCAATTGTTTCTCTAGTATCAGTAACTCCTGGTTTAATTGTTGAAGGCATGTTTGATAACTTGATTGTCCCTCAAATTGTTTTGTCTACTCACATAATTTTGTGACATCAATCAAACCGTGATAAATACATCAATTGTAATATGAGGCCAAGGCCTCTACAAAACCCATATCCGCTTGTTGTTGCACAGAAGACCATTGCTGAACAAGTTCCTGATCCACAGTGGGCACCAATGGCTGAGTCCGGACCCGAAGTCCTCTAGGACAAATATTTTTGGCTAAATAGGCCTTGAAAAGACGAAGTTGCCAAACATTAGTCCTTAAGGACTTCATGCATCTGGATAATCTAAAAAACACCTCATTACAGTTTGGCATAGGCATCAGACACATCAGGCAAACTGACTTGTGTTCCCAAACCAAAAATCCCAATGGCATCACGATCAGAGGACAATCCCTTAAGAAGTTGGTTTAGCTCCATCCTGGGTGAATAATAATACAAAATATTAAGTAACAAAGGATTGTGTATTCCAAGGTCTAGAAAAAGGGTATGCTATATTGGTGGGGATTAGGACAGTAAATGTGTATAAGACATTTATAAACAATCATAACAGTTATGCATGCTCATAGAATAGAGCCTATAGTTAGACTTATACCTGTTAAGCCGGACCCACAATTCAACCACACACTAGGAAGGCCAACAATAAGCCAAAAAGGCTAAAAACAAACACTAATGATGCAGTGCTGTGCCCAATGTAGGTGTACACCAAAGTAAAAAATAACTACAGTGGACAATAATAGCCACCACACCTAAAAATATACCTACAAAAAGACAATCATAAACAAATAGACATAAGGTTTGTACTAATCATCCAAATCTAAAATATTGTGGTGCTATGTACCTCTGAAAATTCCAGTCAATAATCAGAAATCCATTCCCAGAGTACAATAACAGTCACTACTTAATATGGGCAAATTGCCAGGTACCTAAATAAATCCTAATTCCATATATATTAATAAGTAGTGCTATGTATCTCTGTGGTATCCAAATATATGGATCCCTGATTTGTACAAAAACTTTGGGATGGCCACCCTTTAGTGATAACTTCAATATACAATAAAGGGCAATGTCAGCCACAGTGTAAACAGTGTGACTAGACCAAAAAGTAATGGTCAAAAACTGATTGTCGGTAGTAAATTCCACCTGTATGTGATCAATAATGAATCCGTATTAAGAGGTATACAAAATTATGTAAAATCTGGATCTGAGCTGGTCTAGTGGGAATAGTTGGATGACTCTTTTTTGAGACAGCTTTATAATCTCTGAAGCTGCTTCTTCCCTTTGACTGGGTGGAACATCGAGAAGTTTTATTGGGAAATTTAGCTGACAAGAAAGAGGAATGGTGTAACCTATGGTGATAATGCTCTGCACCCAACGATCAGTGGTGATGGATTGCCAGGCAGCTTGGTGCAGAGACAAACAACCCACAACTGCTTCCAGAGGTAAGCAATCGAGCTGCTCCTCAGGAGCGTTGATAAGGCTGTCCAGAGAAGAAATCCCTGGAGCCCTGATCACGAGTGCCCCCACTGCCTCTATAGGGGTGTCTTCTGGAGTTGTTACCCCCTCTGCCCCTGGGAGTATCATCACCATGTGCAGCAACAGAAGGGACCCTGAGATTTCTTATGCCACATCTTTCTACTCCTCTGATTCCTGGAGAAGGTACATTAAGGGTTGGAAAACCATAGGCCTATGGCAGACAGGGTCCTTCCATCTTGCTCGCACCTGGCTAGTGTGTCCTTCACTTTGGAGCCAAAAAGGGAAGAAGCTTCGATGGGATCATTCAGAAAGGAAGATTTGAAGGGGTCCATAAGGTCACAAATGCACATCCAGGCATGACGCCTCATAACAATGCCTGAACCCGCTGCTCTAGCCGCCCCTTTGGTTGCATGTGACAGCAACATCATGGATGAGTTGGATATTGATTCCAGGGTTGCGAGCTGCGAGGCCACTTTGTCCCTGACCTCATCAGGCAACTGTCCTGCGAGCGTCCCAGAGAGTTCGGAGATCAAGTCCCTCTGGAGCCTCGTAAAATGTGCCAAATAATTCAGGGACTGTATGGCAAAGGTCCCTGATGCAAAAACATGCTTCCCAAGTCTGTCCACCACCCGGGACTCCCTGTTGGGTGGGTGGACAGCGGGACTTTCCTCAGCCAAGTCCTTTTTCATGACCACTGCCACCACCATAGCAACAACTGGTAACCCTTTGGACCAATGTGGGTTCTCCTCGAGAGGGAAAGACTTTTCTCAGGTCTCCGAGGGCTCGCCTCAGTGGAATCAGGGTTTTTCCAAGCATGCTGCACGAGGAGCTGGATGAGCTCGTCACCAGGCGGGGTCACCCAAGAGGTAGAAAGCCAGGCCCGAAAAGCGTGCAGGAATACGGACTCCTCAGACGAAGGGTTGGAGGGCTTCCAGTCACCTCTCTGCTTTAACATTTCCAGGATGTCTCCAAAGGAGACATCATCAGGAGGTGGCCGTGGGAACCTTTCACCATCATCGTAATCCGTGTCTTCCATTAAGGACTCCTCGGGTGAGTCCATGTGCTTCCTCTTGCATGTCTTCTTTCGAGGGGGCTCCTCAGTGTGGGTCTCTGAGGAGGACTCGGAAGAGTGGGTACCCTGAACAGGGGTGTCCTGCGGCTTCTCTGCTCGGTGTCCTTAGGGGGTGAAAACTGGGGTTCTGACATCAAAGGAGTGTTGCCAGAAGCAAGAGCCCTCTCCATCACGCAGAAGGCAGGCCCACCTGAAGAGAGATGGGAGCCCAGAACCGAGAAACACAACCACGGGACCTCGACAAACCTGCCCCCACAGATGGAGCCTCAGGCAGGATCGGTGCGGACAGGGCTATTGGCACCGAGGATGGAACTGAGGAGAGAGGTGGCTCCATACCCCGGGCCGATGCACCCATCCCCCAATTCCCAGATTGTGGAAGGACCAGTTCAGCGGGAACCAAGACCAAAGGGACAAACTCGGAGCCAGCATGAGATGCACCGTAGGCACCGAGGTGATGGGCTCCAAGAAAGATGTTGGAGCAGAAGGCTTCGGAACCGAGGTGGTCAGAGGAGGAGTGTAAGATGGAGTCTGTGGATAAGGCAACCCAAGTACTGCAGGTGGATGAGTCTTAGCCAGGGGGATCCCCTCACTTTCCAAGACTCATCCACCTGCAGAAGGCTTCGGAACCAAAGTGGTCAAAGGAGGAGTGTAAGATGGAGTCCATGGATAAGGCAACCCAAGTCCTGCAATTGGATGAGTCTTAGAAAGTGAGGAGTTCCCCGTGGCTAATAGCAGCTAGTCTACAAGACGCACCACGTCATGTTCAGAAAGGCTCCTGATGGATCTAGTGGATGCTCTGGATGGGGAGTCAGGACGTTCGATGAAGGGGCTATACGCTTGGTCCACAAATGGATCTATGGAGGGGAGTATTGGGTCCATGATGCAAGGTCTGCTGGCAACAAAGTCTCTAAATTCAAGACCGGAAGTAAAGGGGTCAAATCCAGTGAGGTTGGTACAACGCTTGGTGCCGAAGTGGCACTCGGAGCTGAAATGGTCGGTTCCAAAATGGAAACTAATGACGTAGTCAGAGGTGTGCCCTGAGCCGAAATGGCCAAAGGTGCCGAAGTCGAAATAGGCATAGTAAGGTCTATGATTGGTGCCAGAGGCAGGACTGGTGCCAAAACGGGTGCCGGTATCGATGGTTTTCAGATGGTCGGAGCCGAAGAAGATGGAGCCAAGGGGGCTGACTTATGCTCCGGACCTTTGATTTCCCAGGCTTGCTCTGATCACCCAATGTTGAAGAAGGAACAGAGTGAGATATCTTTTTGTCCTTAGAAGGAGGCATAGTGGGATATCTTTTTGTCCTTAGAAGGAGGGGTTGAGACCTCCATTGCAGAAATGGCCTCTGAGAACAGAGACTTGAGTAACCTTTTCAGAATGAGTTTACTTTTGTGCTCATTGAGAGTGCGTTGACTGAAACTCTGACAAATGTCACATGGAGGTTGCACCGAAAAGTGGGACACTCCCAAACAGTATAGACAGTCATCATGAAAATCACTGTTAGGTAACTTGCCCTTACATGAAGTACAAAGCTTAAAACCTGAAGTACCCTTCTAATCCGACATCTTGATAGAGAAAAAAACACCATAGGCCAAATGTATAATCCAACTATAATCAAAGTCAACTCCATTCAAAAAAGTCACAAATATAATAATACACTGGTATGACAGAGAAAGAAAAGGAAACACCTGAATAAAAGACAGCTAATAAGTTAAACAATACCAAGTATGGTACTGAAAAATGCCACAAGGGTAAGGGAGGAAGGCCGTACCAACAATGGTACTTGAAAGTGTACCAATGGTAATTACGGGTAGAGAGGAAAAACCAAGGTCAGACAGAAGAAAAGACACTAGAAAAACAAATCACTTAATAAAATATGAAGATATCCAAAACATTTCACACAAATATCAAAAAATTTCACTTAGCTGAGAGCTCGTTTGAAACGCGGCTTTATGGCTATGCAGCAAACGAGATCTGAGGTAACAAGCAGAAGGCCATTCTGGGTAGAGACTTAGCTCAAGAGTTTTTTGGCTGGTGCGAGACTGGTAAAAAGGCTGACTCGGTTCCAAGGGCTCGGAACCGAACCCATCAGTGATGAATGTAAAGAAGACTAACAGCATCAGATCAACTTTTTGAATTTCCATAGCCAGCACCCCTTCTTTATAAAGAAAAATGTGGTGTGGGGCCAATTTATTAGACTGTCACAGCTTATCAGTGATGATACAACTTTTGATATGTAATGTAACTTCTTGACTAATATGTTTCTACACAGACATTATCCAAAGCAACTAGTGTCAAGTATTTTCACAGAAGTTGCAGTCCACAGACACATGAGCATAAACCAGTCTTAAAGTATGGTTTCAATACAGGAAAAAGAAATGTCCAGACAACAGACAGAAACTGCAGCTTCCCCTTACCTATCACTAGAGAAAAGCAAGCCATTCGAGACATTGTTTCAAAGAACTGGAATATTACTGCCAGTCACAATGAGTTAAGCCAATTACTATGCAATTACCATTTTTTTTTGTACAAGAAAAACACAACTTTAAAAGTTTCTTTTCAAAAGAATGATCCTCAATTTTTGCTTAATACAGAGAGTGTGGATTATATTCCTGGTATGTTTCTTGTGGGGGATATGTGTGGCATGCCAATATATTTTTGTTGGTTCAGTTTTTAAGTTTAACCACTGCAATGTTACAATTAATTTTTAAGAAACTTTTTGACTGCCGCAACACCTTTGTAGTCTATATAAGTTGAATACACACGAATAGACTAGTAATCCAACAAACTGACCAGCACCACGACTGTAAAATCGCTTTTATTGAACCAAGCAGTTGTACAGATAAAAACACTTAGCGCTTTCACCCACTAGCATTGTTGGGCATCATCAGAGTGTAACACCTTTGTAGTCTATGCTGCAGTCTGTAATACCTGTCACTTGTTTTATGTGGCTAAGGCTAGCAGAAGACTGTCTGATCATATAAAAGAACATTTAGTGGCAATACGTGCTTGTGAAGACAGTAATGCATTGGGATGACACAGCTTTCATTGTTGTGGTTTCACAGGGTTTAAATGTTTAGTGCTTGAACAGTTGGATTTAATTTTTGGGGACTGTGACTCCCTGCTTGAACTGAAGGAGCTTCATTGGCAGCTACTGTTGAATGTGGAGACTGCTCCTGGTCTCAATGAGAATCTTAATGTGAAGTGTGCTTTGCGATGGTTCAATTGAGCCATCCATGACCCTCCCACTAGCTCTCTGGAGTAATTCCTCATTGGTTATTCTAGTAGCAGCTACAAGATGCACATTTATTCAATAGGCTACTGTTTGCACAGCCGTTTTATCATAGGTTCTTTACTTTTATACATGTTTTATTGCAAGAAATGTGATTTTATATTTGCTGCATCTTATTTAAGATTTTCTGTATCATTTTTATTTAGCTCTGATGAAGTTCTGAGAATCAATAAAGAACGAAAGCCCTCAACATCAGTTTCGCCTTGGTTTGCATTTTTTCTTTCTCTAAGAAGTTACTTTAGTTATATATGTGTGTGTGTTTGTGTGTGTGTGTGTGTGTGTGTGTGTGTGTGTGTGTGTGTGTGTGTGTGTGTGTGTGTGTGTGTGTGTGTATATATATATATATATATATATATATATATATATATATATATATATATATATATATATATATTTATTTGCATTTGTTTACTGGGAAGGTCCACTGGGCCAAAAAGTGCCCATTTTCATTGAAGACCCAGGGAGAAAAGCTCCACAATGATGTATACAATACATGCATTTGATTAAAAACTCAACAGGCTAATACAACAAATTTTAAAAAGTAAACAAAATCTTAAAGTAATAAAGCAATGCAGCTGTACATAAAGCAATTTACTGACAGTACATGTACACATAGATACAGAAACAGATTACCATCCAGAGATAAGGATGAAATTGTTAGACGGTAATATAGGATGGAGGTAGGAAAAGGGGGACTGGGAGTAGGAGCGGGGACAAATTAGAGACGTGTAGCTAAAGGAGACAGCTAAAGTCAGGTTATGGGTTGTGAGGAGCCACCGGGAGAAAAGATGCTGTCTCGAAGAGTTTTTGAAAAAAGATGCATTGCTAGTGGATCTAAATGAAGGTGGGAGAGAGTTCCATAGTCTAGCAGTAGAAACGGCGTGGAACATTTGACCTCCGGAGAGGTTAGGTTTTTCTACTTTCAAGAGCATTTGATTTTCAGAGCAGAGAGGTCTATTATGGTGGTACAATGTAAATAGAGAAAAAAGGGCACGGCAGCTGAATGGGTTGAATATTAGTTTGTGCGTAGCTGTTAGTTGTATATATGTAAGATAATGAGGAAATTCTAGCCAGTTTAGTAACTGAGGAGAGGTACAGTGATGAGATGAGTATCTCCCATTAGTGATGAACTATGCAATTGTGTTACAGCACCAGTCTAGTCTGGATTTAAGACTCGTCTGTATATTGGTAAAAAGAGGACCACCATATGGAAGAGATAGGAGCAGGAAGGAGGAGGCAAGGAACAGTTTTAAGGAGCAATTGAGTAATGTTTTATGTAGATATAGCACACCCAGTCTGGTGTGCTTTTTTAATGTTGCTATGAATATGTATGTCAAAAGTTAGGTGTTCATCTATGTTGACACCTAAAAGTTTAATATGTGAGACAACCTCAATAGTAGTGTTATCTTGGAAGACAATAGAGAAAAAGTCTTTGTTTATAGTGATGATCTTTTTACAGGTGAAGAGCACAAGTTTGTTTTTATTTAGGGTTTAAGGCAAGGTGGCTATTAGCCATTCATATTTCAGTGGAGGTGAGAGATGACTGAGTAAGTTTCAGGAGTTCAGGTGGAGAACTGACAGTACAGATGACTGTAGAATCATCTGCGTATTGAATGATTGTACCTTGAGTAAAGGTGGACTGGAAGTCATTGATAAAAATGCTGAACAGCAGTGTCTCGATTTTAGCCGAGGAGGTACGAGACATATATATGTAGCTATCTATATACATATATATATATATATATATATATATATATATATATATATATATATATAAATATACAATATAGGTATCTATCTATAGATATATATGTGTGTGTGTGTGTGTGTGTGTGTGTGTGTGTGTGTGTGTGTGCGTGCAGATGCATATATATATATATATATATATATATATATATATATTATATATATATACACATATGTGTATATATATATATATATATATATATATATATATATATATATATATATATACATATATTGATAGAGAGAGACAGATATGTATATACAGGTATATATGGGTCCACTTCTTAATTTCAAAATCCCAAAATATCGAACATCAGAATCCCGATGTCCGGATGTTCAAAATTTTGAAATCTAAGTAAACAATTGAGCTCAAGCAACAGTGCGGAACTGTAACTTTACCATTTTCCTCACTGTAGTGCGATCTTGGAGTTGGTATATTTAAGTAGCAGGGGGTTTGGGGGGCGCATCTTGCTCCCCTACAGCAACATGATGTCTTAACTTTTTTTTTTTGCATTTCGAGATTTCAAAATCTTGAACATCTGAACGCCAGGATTCTGATGTTAGAGATTTTGACTTTTCGAAATTACATAGTGGACCTGTATATATATATATATATATATATATATATATATATATATGTGTGTGTGTGTATAAGTATGTATGTATGTATATATATATATATATATATATATATATATATATATATCTATAATATAGATATATATATATATATATATATATATATATATATATATATATATATATATATATATATATATATATGGATCTATTTCACTTACCTGACAACCCAAATCGCCGACATCTACTTCACCGAGATGAATACACCAACAAGGTAGAACACCTACATCCGGAACATCAACAATGCGACCCAAGGTAATTAACCGCTTGGCCATCATGAAAAAAAAAAAACAAAACTAAACTAAACCCACCCATATAGGGGGTTTTGCCCCCCACATCCCCCAACTAAATATACCAACTCCGCGATCGCACTATCAAGGGGATAAGGGGAAAAGTTCACCAGGATTGCCACCTGGTTACTTACCTCAGGTCACAATGTCGGTGCTCTGGATGTCAGTCTTCTGCGTTGTCGGTGTATTCATCTCGGTGATGTGAATGTCGGCAATCTGGGTTTTCGGGTAAGTGAAGGGGACCTACATATATATATATATATATATATATATATATATATATATATATATATATATATATATATATATATATATATATATATATATATATATATATATATATATATATATATATATATATATATATATATATATATATGTACGTACATATACATAAAAAAATGACTACACCTGGGTGAAAACAGAAAAAAAAAACAAACTGCTGTTTACTGCTTTCATTCTTGAGTGTCAAGAACTTCATCATAAAATTTAACTGAAAACAAAATGATAAGTGCAATGGTTAAAAAAGGTAAAGTAAGCAATAAAAACTCCAAATCAACCAATAAAATCTTACTGTTGTTTTCATTTTAAAGTAAACTGTAAAAATAACCTATAAAAGGCCGTGGTGAAAAGCAATAAAAGTAAACCAACCAATGAGTTAAAGGTGTGACATGACATGAAAAACGCATTACTTTTATTAAACCTATGACAATGAAACAACTCAGGGGTTACCCAAGCCATTTCAGGGTGCACTTAATATTGAGATTCTCAATTAATCCAGGATAGGATTTCACACTGAAAAGTAATTGCCATTTTAATTTGCAGACCTCAAGCAAAGTATCCACATCCCTGAAAAACAAATCTACCTGTTCTAATACAAAAAAAAGAAGTTATGTTCTTACCATAACGTTCCATCTGTGTTGTTGATCTTCATTCATTCATTACTGATGGGGTACTGTTTCTATCCTTGGAACCAAGTTGGCCATTATAACAATCTCGCGCCAGCCAAAAAAACTACAAAGTAACAAGGCAAACAACTAGTAAAAACAAAAAACAGGTTCAGAAACAACCAACGGTCCAAGTAACACGTTTATTACCAAAAGAGTTTTAAGCGCTTTTCGTCAGCTCAATCAGCTGACTTCTTCAGAAACAGTTGAAACCAATACAAAAGTTTCCTTATTTATAAAACCTAAGTAATTAAGAATCCCATTAACATTTTTCCATTTAAAATCACAGTAACCAGCTTTTTTCAGACTTGAAAATGACAAACTGTCAATGAAAGTGTACATCAAAAGTGTACATCAATAAGTAAAAATAGGAAGAAATGAAATAATATAAAACAATAACCCACAGTTACTGATGTTAACTAGAGGTTTAAACAAACAATGCTAATATAGGTTCTATAATTATAATACATTAAATTATTACTACTAAAAAATCACTAAACAAAGAAGGGATATTTATACCAAGTCACCTATTAAGGCTATTCAATTTCAGTACACTACTAATAGAACAAGAGTCGTTTAGCCCAGGGTGACAATAAGCATTTAACCTCACTTGCCAGGCTAGTTCTAGTTCTTCAAGTTTAAGTTGTCTTGGGCCACCCCTACAATCCATGTTGACATGGTCAATAGCCACAAATTTAAAGATATGGTTGTTGTAAGCAGAAATATGCTTTGCTAAAGCGTTTTCATGTTTACTTTTCTTTATGGCATATAGATGTTCGTACATCCTGTCTCTCAGTCTTCTCTCAGTTTTTCCAATGTAGAAGGCTGGACAGGATGTACACTTAGCCAAATATATAATAAATGAAGAATTACAGTTAAATCTATATTTTAATTTAAATGACATACCATTGATCTGAAAGGAATTTGTTTCCTCCACATGTCTGCAAAAATTACAATTGTAACACTTTAACATCCCTGGATTTTGAACTAGGGGCATGTTGTGATTTTCCAAGAGTGTTTTAAGGTTCTTTCCTTTCCTAAATATCACACTTGGACTTTCCCCTAGTGGTTCAAATACGAGTGGATACATTTTGAACACTTCCCAGTTTTTCTTTATAATGTCTAAACCAACGTGACAGTCACTACTAAAAGTGGTGATGAAATTTGTTGTGTTTTTAATTATATTCTTAGTTTTAATCTGAGTCACATCCTGACTAGTAGGTTGTGCTATGTTTGTTAGGTCTTCTTCTGACTTTGAACCTGAGTTCGAAAAAGTCGAAGTGTTCTTTACAGGTAAAAGGGGCTTATAGACGTTATCACGTCTCCTCCCAGTCACCTCTTGTATAAGAGTATCCAAAAGTGGTTCGGGGTAACCCCGATGTAAAAATATGCTCTTAAGAACTTCACACTCATCTCAGAAGTCTTCGTCTAGGCTGATCATTCTGGCTGCTCTTACTAGTTGGCCTTTGACGACAGACCTCTTTTGATGGAAAGGGTGGCTACTTGTGAAGTGGAGGAACATGTTAGAATATGTCTTTTTTCTAAATATCTTTGCTGTAAAACAATTCATGACGTAATTCTTATTTAAACATGCATCCAAGTAAGCAATACTGTCTGGGTTAAACATGGACGTAAATTGGAGGAAGTCAGTGGTACTATTGATGTACTGTAGTACTAGTTCACTCACACCCTCATCTCCATTAAACAAAATGAAAATGTCATCCAGGAATCTGGTGTAAAAAATAAACCTATTGTAAAACTCATTGTTGTTAAAAATGAACTCAGATTCCCAGTGTGCCATGACCAAATTAGCTATACTCCCCCCACACGGTGACCCCATTGCAACCCCTACTTTTTGTAGAAAAAACTCATTTTGAAATGTAAAGTAGTTGTTTGTAAGAACTAGCTCACTGAGTACAGTGACTAGGTTGATTTCCCTGTTGGTTGCATTACTCTTCTTTAGCCTGAACGCCACCCACTCAAGTGCTTTTTCATGTGGTATGCACGTATACAGATCCCTCACATCAATGGTTAAAAAATTGTAGTGAGGGTTAAATTCTAGAGAGCCTATTTTTTCAAGAAATGTCCAAGAGTCTTTACAAATTTAAGGCTCATTGGGTAGGTACCTCTGTAATATAGCATCCACAATCTTAGCACATGAGTAGGTTGGTGACCCTCTACTGTCCACCAATGGTCTCAAAGGGGGGTTCTCAAAACATTTATGAATTTTAGGGATACCAAAAATACATGGGTATCTTGGGAGCAAAGTTGTTAAAAAATTGTATGTCTTCTGTTCGATCCTACTCTCTATAAATAAGTCCTCAATACAATCCTTGATGTTCTTGTACGCCTTGTTAATTTCTGAGCGTGAGCTACTGACGTATGCTTCAGTTTTGAGTAACTTATCCATACGTTGTTGATAGTGTAAGGCACTAAACACAACTAACCCTCCTCCCTTATCAGGCTTACAGAACCTAAGGTTTTGTGTTCTAAAAAACTGTAAATAGTCATGCTCTGTTTGGTTTATGTTAGGAGCGTTAACTCGTGAGGATCTAAACGTGTTGGCATGTCTAATGTCGAGTTCACAACACTTCTCAAAAAGCTCCAATACAGGATGGAGGGGAGGGTTATAAGTGCTAGGAATGTGCAACTTGTCACAATAGCTAGGACTCGAACCATTACCCATTAATAAATTGAAGTTAAGCTTTCTAGTATACAATTTGATGTCAAGAATGGTATCCACTGTGTTCAAGGGTTTTGATGATATGAAAGTCAAACCTTTTGACAAAAATTCCACCATGTCGGTACTAAATCTAGTAGAGCTAAAATTGTATAGTTTAAAATCCCCAACTCTGTTAGAGATAATCTCCATGTGTTGTGACACAAGGGGGTACTCGTCTTGTTCAGGCCTCTGGTCTTCAGACGATGGTGTACTCTGTATTTCAGCATCCATCAACAAGGAATCACCACTAGTGTTAGCCCTAAATGGGGATTGAGTGGGTGTCCAGCTAAACTTTTGTTGGAATATTAGTTCTTGTTCTTCTGTCTGTTGACAGTCCATTTTCCTTTGGTTTGGGGTTGTTGAAAGTTCTTTTGTTTGGATCTGGCCCCCATATAGGGGCCTTGCTGAAAATTTTGATGTTGGTAAACTGGGTTCTGGCCGGTTTGGCCACTCTGCAGCCTCTCACTCCAAGGAGTTTCCCTCAATTCACCAACATTAGAACCCAGATCTAATGGTCTATGAAAATCATTATTGGCCATGTGGTCACGGAGGGGACTTCCTTCGACAGCGGTGTCATCACTTCGATTAGAAGACTTATTCTGACCATACTTCAGTGAGATTAGTTGGTTAGGGGGGATGATTCCTTTTCTTCAAACTTGTTCTGGTGGGGGGTGAGGGTAGGTGTACCAGACTGGTACGCCTTACAGTCTCTTTCCAGTTTTTTAATTTTATTGGATTGTAATTTCAACATATACTCATCTATACTAGAAAACACACGTCCATATTCATACTTGTATCTACCAAATTCAAGGTCAGATTGTATTGATTTATCCAGTTCCACAACATAAGCAGAAAGATCATTCACCCATAATGTATAATGTTTAATTATAGTTTTGATAAGTTCAAATCCATGGCGATCAAACAAGTTGGTCAGTTCAGTGTGGAAAACCGAACCAGCCTCCAAGCCAGTAGGATAAGGAGCACGCCTTAGTCCTTTAGGCACAACTCTCCGAGAAAGACATTCTCATAAATAAGAAATTTCCAACTGCAACTTTTTAAGTTTGACCAAACAAACATCAAATGTTTTCAGTTTATTAGTAATACTTTCAGCGTTAGCATTTTTATTTATGTCAACATTGGTGTCATTGTTACCAACGCCAATATTGTTAGAAAAATGAAAACCGTTATTTAGCCAAACTGTAAATGGAGCGTTATCACTGTTACCGTCATTAATTAAAGTGTCGGGAGAACCTTGTCGAAACAGTGCTCATTGGGTTAAAGTTTCTAAGCGTGAACCCCCAGGTGGTGAGTTAACCAACTTTGCTGAAATAGGGTCACACAAACAGTTCCTACTGTTCGTGTTTGTTTCATTAGACTGCCCCGTAGAGGTCGAATTCGAAACCATGGTTACCTGACCACCCCCACGACATGTTGTTGGGTTAAAAGGGTTGTTGCCATTCTAATTCCTTTCCGCTGAGTTGAGGTTTACCTCAGATCCAGTTGTACCCAATCGCACAGTTGAAAGAACACCCATCTTACTGTTAGCACTAGTAGAAGGGTCATTGATCAAGTTCACTGTCCGTTCCAGCTGGTCGGAATGGATATCCATTTGTTGTAGTGGTGGCTCAATAGTAGCCGCAAGAGTTTGTCGGAGCCCTCGTTGCTCGACGTCAAGTCAGTCAAGTCTTGAAAACAAGCTGTCAATTTTGCTGTTGATAGAATCCAATAAGCTGCCCATGACCGGGTTAGACACAGTATCCAATGAGTCTCCGACAGCAGGATTCAATTTAAAAATTCCAGGAGTGTCTTGTGGTTCAAAAGGACTGGTGTTGTCACCAGAACCTGTTGCCATACCGCACAACTACAAAGTAACAAGGCAAACAACTAGTAAAAACAAAAAACAGGTTCGGAAACAACCAATGGTCCAAGTAACACGTTTATTACCAAAAGAGTTTTAAGCGCTTTTCGTCAGCTCAATCAGCTGACTTCTTCAGAAACAATTGAAACCAATACAAAAGTTTCCTTATTTATAAAACGTAAGTAATTAAGAATCGCATTAACATTTTTCCATTTAAAATCACAGTAACCAGCTTTTCTCAGACTTGAAAATGAAAAACTGACAATGAAAGTGTACATCAATAAGTAAAAATAGGAAATTATTACTATTAAAAAATCACTAATCATGGATTGTAGGGGTGGCCCAAGACCACTTAAACTTGAAGAACTAGAACTAGCCTGGCAAGTGAGGTTATATGCTTATTGTCACCCTGGGCTAAATGACTCTTGTTCTATTAGAAGTATACTGAAATTGAATAGCCTTAATAGGTGACTTGGTATAAATATCCCTTCTTTGTTTAGTGATTTTTTAGTAGTAATAATTTAATGTATTATAATTATAGAACCTATATTAGCATTGTTTGTTTAAACCTCTAGTTAACATCAGTAACTGTGGGCTATTGTTTTATTTTATTTCATTTCTTCCTATTTTTACTTATTGATGTACACTTTCATTGTCAGTTTGTCATTTTCAAGTCTGAAAAAAGCTGGTTACTGTGATTTTAAATGGAAAAATGTTAATGAGATTCTTAATTACTTAGGTTTTATAAATAAGGAAACTTTTGTATTGGTTTCAACTGTTTCTGAAGAAGTCAGCTGATTGAGCTGACGAAAAGCGCTTAAAACTCTTTTGGTAATAAACATGTCACTCGGACCGTTGGTTGTTTCCGAACCTGTTTTTTGTTTTTACTAGTTGTTTGCCTTGTTACTTTGTAGTTGTGTGGTATGGCAACAGGTTCTGGTGACAACACCAGTCCTTTTGAACCACAAGATACTCCTGGAATTTTTAAATTGAATCCTGCTGTCGGAGACTCATTGGATACTGTGTCTAACCCGGTCATGGGCAGCTTATTGGATTCTATCAACAGCAAAATTGACAGCTTGTTTTTGAGACTTGACCGACTTGACGTTGAGCAACGAGGGCTCCGACAAACTCTTGCGGCTACTATTGAGCCACCATTACAACAAATGGATATCCATTCCGACCGGCTTGAACGGACAGTGAACTTGATCAATGACCCTTCTACTAGTTCTAACAGAAAGCCAGGTGTTCTTTCAACTGTGCGATTGGGTACAACTGGATCTGAGGTAAACCTCAACTCAGCGGAAAGGAATTCAAATGGTAACAACCCTTCTAACCCAACAACATGTCGTGGGGTTGGTCAGGTAACCATGGTTTTGAATTCGACCTCTACAGGGCAGTCTAATGAAACGAACACGAACAGTAGGAACTGTTTGTGTGACCCTATTTCAGCAAAGTTGGTTAACTCACCACCTGGGGGCTCACGCTTAGAAACTTTAACCCAATGAGCACTGTTTCGACAAGGATCTCCCGACACTTTAACTAATGAAGCTAACAGCGATAACGCTCCATTTACACTTTGGCTAAATAACGGTTTTCATTTTTCTAACAATATTGGCGTTGGTAACAATGATACCAACGTTGACATAAATAAAAATGCTAATGTTGAAAGTATTACTAATAAACTGAAAACATTTGATGTTTGTTTGGTCAAACTTAAAAGTTTTGTAAAAATCTTACTTGGAGTTGATTTTTCGGGAAACTGTTTTTAATTTCTCTCATCACCTCAGATCGAGTTGCCTGATGAAAGGACAGGAAACACGATGACCAACTTTTTATCATAGGTAGGAACCCAATCGAACTAAGAACATTAGACATGTATGGATGATGAAAATAATGGATCAAAACACAGATGGAACGGTTATGGAAACCTTAACTTGATTTGTTGTTAATCTTCATTATTCTACTGATGGGGTGAGTTCTAGCTACTTTATTTCCAGGCCCTATGAAATATTCTTGAGACACTGAACCAAAGTGCTCTCCCCTAGACCAAATCCAATTTAATAAGTGGAAAGTAAGGGAGCCCATTGCTCTGCAAAATCTCATGGAAGCTTGCAGGAAGGAACAGATGTCTCAAATGATGGTGAAAGTGGTTTCCCTTAGTTGGTAGAAGAACTTATTTTGGGAGAAAAGCAATGCAATGTCCAACCATTAGAAAGAGGCACTGTTGGACAGTTTTCCCAATTTTGTTCCTGAGAAGGATACGAATAATTGGTCAAATTTTCGTAGTGATTTAGTCTTGTCCAAGTAGAATCGCACTTGTGTATGCACATCAAGTAAATGCAGGAAGTATTCTCCTTTGTTATAAAAATTTGGAAAAAAGACTGGCAGGCCAGTTGTTTGATTAATGGTGAAATCTGAAATAACCTTGGGTAAGAAGGTGGGATTAGTCCGTAGTGATACTCTGCCTTTATGGAAAACCATGTAAGGACGTTTTATGCACAAGGCCTGTAACTCAGATATTCACCTTGCTGAGGTAAGAGCTACCAAAAATAGGGTTTTCCAGGATAAAAATTTGATATGACAAGTTGCAGCAGGTTCAAAAGGAGGATGAGTCAAGGACTGTAGAACTAATGTCAAATTCCAAGGTTCGACTGGCTCTTTGAAGGGGGGTTTAATGTGCGCGACACCTTTCAAAAAGGTTTTACACAGACAGTGAAAAATCAAGGATGAGTCCTGGAAACCATTGTGGAAGTTAGAGATAGCAGCCAGGTGAACTCAAACAGATGAAACTGCCACTCCCACATGGAGGAGATTCGATAAATAGTCCAGTAAAGAAGTAACGAAAGCTGAAAAGAGGTCTATTCCCTTCTCTTGAGACCAAATTATGAATCTTTTACACTTGCTGAGATAAAGTTTCCTGGTGGATGGTTTATGGGAAGCCAGAAGAATGTTACATACAGGGGAGGATAGATTATTTTGCCTGGCAATTACTGGAAGTGGAAGAACCAAGCTGTCAGCTTCAGACTCGATATGTTTGGATGCATCAAACCTTGTGGGTGCGACAGTAATTCCAGAGTTGAGTCCAGAATCCATAATTCCTGTACTAGATGAGGCCAAAGGAAGGGAAACCAAACTTGTCAGGGCCAATAGGGTGCAATGAGGATTACTTTGCTTCTTAACCGAAGAGCTTCCTTTAGAAATTGTGGGATCAGAGGAAGGAGAGGGAAGTCATAAAGTAATCCCGTGGGTCAATCGTGTACTGGAGCATCCCTTGGGGACTCCCCATGTGGGGGAATTAGGGCAAAGTAGCTGCTGTATTTGTGGTCTTTGGGGATGTGAATAGGTTGCAGCAAGGCTGGCCCCAGCAACTGAAGATTTTTGCCGCTATGACATTGTTGAGGGACCACTCGTGAGGCAGGAGAATGCATCTACTCAGTTTGTCTGCAATCACGTAGGAATCCCCAGGACTGTCCATTGCTATCAGAAAGAGGTTGGAAGATATCACCTACTGCCAAATTCTCATGGCTTCCCGACACAATGGGTAGGACTTGGTTCCCCCTTGTTTGTTGATATACCAGACTATGAACATGTTGTCTGACTGGATAGCAATTGTCCCTGATGGGATGACAGATTGGAATGCTTGCAACACTAGAAGCACTGCCCTCAGTTCTAGAACATTGATATGCAGATATGCCTCCACAGGGAACCAAGTGCCTTGGACTGTCTTTCCCTGGAAGTGCCCCCCACCCCATCACAGACGTGTCTGTGGTCACTATGGGCTTGGGCTGAGAGGGGGAAAAAGGATGACTCCATAGGTCTTTTCCTGGCTTCATCCATCAAAAGAAGTCTTGTTTGCATTGATTTGTTATGCAGATCTGAAAGGACATAGGATGAGTCAAAGAGGACCTCTATCTATCCTCTATAGATCTGGAATCGTGGGACTCCACACATATCTGCTGACCTCACAGGATCCAAATGTAGTGAAAGTTTTGAAACATCATGAGAAAAAATCTAAGATGACATCTCTGCTTAATTTAGCAGAGGCATATCAACATCAAGCAGGAACCAGTAGATGCTTGGTAGGGGCAGTAAATTGCCAATCATCTAAATATGGAAACACCCGGAATCCTTGTAGTCTGTTACCACTGCCATGCATTTGGTGAACACTCTGGGGAATGTAGAAAGACCAAAGGGCAGCACTCAGAATTGGCAGTGATTGGCTCCCAGTCTGAAGTGGAGGAATCTCCTGAAGTGTTTGTTCATTTTTATGTGGTAATACACATCCTGGAGATCTATCGAGCACACCCAATCATCTTTCTCTAGAAATGGGAGGATAGACTGAACCGTGACCATCTGGAATTTTGTCTGACAAATTTGTTTAGGACGCTGAGGTCTAAGATTGCCTTCCAGTCACCTGTCTTTTTTGGCACTAAAAAAAACCTTGAGTAAAACCCGGATTCTATCTGGCCTGGTGGGACTGCTTGGATCACTCTTTTTAGAAGCAGCTTTTGAATTTTGTGAGCTGCTGTTTTTTGTTGACTGGGTGAGACATTAGGAAAATGCCTTAGCGGCCTTGGGTAAAGATTGAATGGGAAAAAATGCAACCAACAGGGAAATCAACCTAGTCATTGTACTCAGTGAGCTAGTTCTTACAAACAACTACTTTACATTTCAAAATGAGTTTTTTCTACAAAAAGTAGGGGTTGCAATGGGGTCACCGTGTGGGGGGGTATAGCTAATTTGGTCATGGCACACTGGGAATCTGAGTTCATTTTTAACAACAATGAGTTTTACAATAGGTTTATTTTTTACACCAGATTCCTGGATGACATTTTCATTTTGTTTAATGGAGATGAGGGTGTGAGTGAACTAGTACTACAGTACATCAATAGTACCACTGACTTCCTCCAATTTACGTCCACATTTAACCCAGACAGTATTGCTTACTTGGATGTATGTTTAACTAAGAATTACGTCATGAATTGTTTTACCACAAAGATATTTAGAAAAAAGACATATTCTAACACGTTCCTCCACTTCACAAGTAGCCACCCTTTCCATCAAAAGAGGTCTGTTGTCAAAGGCCAACTAGTAAGAGCAGCCAGAATGATCAGCCTAGACAAAGACTTCTGGGATGAGTGTGAAGTTCTTAAGTGTATATTTTTACATCGGGGTTACCCCGAACCACTTTTGGATACTCTTATACAAGAGGTGACTGGGAGGAGACATGATAACGTCTATAAGCCCCTTTTACCTGTAAAGAACACTTCGACTTTTTCGAACTCAGGTTCAATGTCAGAAGAAGACCTAACAAACGTAGCATGACCTACTACTACTAGTCAGGATGTGACTCAGATTAAAACTAAGAATATAATTAAAAACACAACAAATTTCATCACCACTTTTAGTAGTGACTGTCACATTGGTTTAGACATTATAAAGAAAAACTGGGAAGTGTTCAAAATGTATCCACTCGTATTTGAAGCACTAGGGGAAAGTCCAAGAGTGATATTTAGGAAAGGAAAGAACCTTAAAACACTCTTGGAAAATCACAGCATGCCCCTAGTTCGAAATCCAGGGATGTTAAAGTGTTACAATTGTAATTTTTGCAGACATGTGGAGGAAACAAATTCCTTTCAGATCAATGGTATGTCATTTAAATTAAAATATAGATTTAACTGTAATTCTTCATTTTTTATATATTTGGCTAAATGTACATCCTGTCCAGCCTTCTACATAGGAAAAACTGAGAGAAGACTGAGAGACAGGATGTACGAACATCTATATGCCATAAAGAAAAGTAAACATGAAAACGCTTTAGCAAAGCATATTTCTGCTTACAACAACCATATCTTTAAATCTGTGGCTATTGACCATGTCAACATGGATTGTAGGGGTGGCCCAAGACTACTTAAACTTGAAGAACTAGAACTAGCCTGGCAAGTGAGGTTAAATGCTTATTGTCACCCTGGGCTAAACAACTCTTGTTCTATTAGTAGTATACTGAAATTGAATAGCCTTAACAGGTGACTTGGTATAAATATCCCTTCTTTGTTTAGTGATTTTTTTAGTAGTAATAATTTATTGTATTATAATTATAGAACCTTTATTAGCATTGTTTGTTTAAACCTCTAGTTAACATCAGTAACTGTGGGTTATTGTTTTATTTTATTTAATTTCTTCCTATTTTTACTTATTGATGTACACTTTCATTGTCAGTTTGTCATTTTCAAGTCTGAAAAAAGATGGTTACTGTGATTTTAAATGGAAAAACGTTAATGCGATTCTTAATTACTTACGTTTTATAAATAAGGAAACTTTTGTATTGGTTTCAACTGTTTCTGAAGAAGTCAGCTGATTGAGCTGACGAAAAGCGCTTAAAACTCTTTTGGTAATAAACACGTTACTTGGACCGTTGATTGTTTCCGAACCTGTTTTTTGTTTTTCCTCTCTCTATCACCTCAGATCGAGTTTGCCTGTATGAAAAGGACAGAGAAACAGGAGGCTTTATCTGAGCAACTTCCCTATCATAAGGTAGGACCAAATCCGAACCTCCAGACGTCTTTCGTAGGGGGATGGTGGGTTGTAAAGAATGAATGAAGATCAACAACACAGATGGAACGTTATGGTAAAAACCTAACTTCTTTATCTGATGTTGTTAATCTTCATTTATTCCTTACTGATGGGGTAGAGTTCCTAGCTACTTTATTTCCTGGGAGGCCCTATGGAAGGATATTCTTGAGCACCACTGAACCAAAGGAGGCTCTCCCCCTGGAGACCAAATCCAATTTGTAATAAGTGGTAAAGGTATGAGGGGTAGCCCATGTTGCTGCTGCACAAATGTCATCCATGGAAGCTCTTGCATGGAAGGCAACAGATGTCTCAAATGATCTGGTTGAAAGTGGTTTGACCTTAGTTGGTAGAAGAACTTTGTTTTGTTGGTAGATAAAGCAAATGCAATGTCTCAACCATTTAGAAAGAGGCACTTTGGAAACATGTTTTCCCAATTTTGTTCCTGAGAAGGATACGAATAATTGGTCAAATTTTCGTAGTGATTTAGTCTTGTCCAAGTAGAATCGCACTTGTGTATGCACATCAAGTAAATGCAGGAAGTATTCTCCTTTGTTATAAAAATTTGGAAAAAAGACTGGCAGGCCAGTTGTTTGATTAATGGTGAAATCTGAAATAACCTTGGGTAAGAAGGTGGGATTAGTCCGTAGTGATACTCTGCCTTTATGGAAAACCATGTAAGGACGTTTTATGCACAAGGCCTGTAACTCAGATATTCACCTTGCTGAGGTAAGAGCTACCAAAAATAGGGTTTTCCAGGATAAAAATTTGATATGACAAGTTGCAGCAGGTTCAAAAGGAGGATGAGTCAAGGACTGTAGAACTAATGTCAAATTCCAAGGTTCGACTGGCTCTTTGAAGGGGGGTTTAATGTGCGCGACACCTTTCAAAAAGGTTTTACACAGACAGTGAAAAATCAAGGATGAGTCCTGGAAACCATTGTGGAAGTTAGAGATAGCAGCCAGGTGAACTCAAACAGATGAAACTGCCACTCCCACATGGAGGAGATTCGATAAATAGTCCAGTAAAGAAGTAACGAAAGCTGAAAAGAGGTCTATTCCCTTCTCTTGAGACCAAATTATGAATCTTTTACACTTGCTGAGATAAAGTTTCCTGGTGGATGGTTTATGGGAAGCCAGAAGAATGTTACATACAGGGGAGGATAGATTATTTTGCCTGGCAATTACTGGAAGTGAAAGAACCAAGCTGTCAGCTTCAGACTCGATATGTTTGGATGCATCAAACCTTGTGGGTGCGACAGTAATTCCAGAGTTGAGTCCAGAATCCATGATTCCTGTACTAGATGAGGCCAAAGGAAGGGAAACCAAACTTGTCAGGGCCAATAGGGTGCAATGAGGATTACTTTGCTTCTTAACCGAAGAGCTTCCTTTAGAAATTGTGGGATCAGAGGAAGGAGAGGGAAGTCATAAAGTAATCCCGTGGGTCAATCGTGTACTGGAGCATCCCTTGGGGACTCCCCATGTGGGGGAATTAGGGCAAAGTAGCTGCTGTATTTGTGGTCTTTGGGGATGTGAATAGGTTGCAGCAAGGCTGGCCCCAGCAACTGAAGGTTTTTGCCGCTATGACATTGTTGAGGGACCACTCGTGAGGCAGGAGAATGCATCTACTCAGTTTGTCTGCAATCACGTAGGAATCCCCAGGACTGTCCATTGCTATCAGAAAGAGGTTGGAAGATATCACCTACTGCCAAATTCTCATGGCTTCCCGACACAATGGGTAGGACTTGTTTCCCCCTTGTTTGTTGATATACCAGACTATGAACATGTTGTCTGACTGGATAGCAATTGTCCCTGATGGGATGACAGATTGGAATGCTTGCAACACTAGAAGCACTGCCCTCAGTTCTAGAACATTGATATGCAGATATGCCTCCACAGGGAACCAAGTGCCTTGGACTGTCTTTCCCTGGAAGTGCCCCCACCCCATCACAGACGTGTCTGTGGTCACTATGGGCTTGGGCTGAGAGGGGGAAAAAGGATGACTCCATAGGTCTTTTCCTGGCTTCATCCATCAAAAGAAGTCTTGTTTGCATTGATTTGTTATGCAGATCTGAAAGGACATAGGATGAGTCAAAGAGGACCTCTATCTATCCTCTATAGATCTGGAATCGTGGGACTCCACACATATCTGCTGACCTCACAGGATCCAAATGTAGTGAAAGTTTTGAAACATCATGAGAAAAAATCTAAGATGACATCTCTGCTTAATTTAGCAGAGGCATATCAACATCAAGCAGGAACCAGTAGATGCTTGGTAGGGGCAGTAAATTGCCAATCATCTAAATATGGAAACACCCGGAATCCTTGTAGTCTGTTACCACTGCCATGCATTTGGTGAACACTCTGGGGAATGTAGAAAGACCAAAGGGCAGCACTCAGAATTGGCAGTGATTGGCTCCCAGACTGAAGTGGGGGAATCTCCTGAAGTGTTTGTTCATTTTTATGTGGTAATACACATCCTGGAGATCTATCGAGCACACCCAATCATCTTTCTCTAGAAATGGGAGGATAGACTGAACCGTGACCATCTGGAATTTTGTCTGACAAATTTGTTTAGGACGCTGAGGTCTAAGATTGCCTTCCAGTCACCTGTCTTTTTTGGCACTAAAAAAAACCTTGAGTAAAACCCGGATTCTATCTGGCCTGGTGGGACTGCTTGGATCACTCTTTTTAGAAGCAGCTTTTGAATTTTGTGAGCTGCTGTTTTTTGTTGACTGGGTGAGACATTAGGAAAATGCCTTAGCGGCCTTGGGTAAAGATTGAATGGGATATGATAACCTCTGGTAATTATCGTCTGCAAAAAAACAAAGGATGGAGCAAGTCCAGAAATGTTACAAAGAACCAAAAAGAGCTGGACCAAAACCAAAAGGCACAACAGGAAACTCCTGGATGATGTTAGAACCAGACTCCTTTATTGAAAAATTAACGCTACAGCAAGAATAAAAAATAAAAAAGTGTTTTCGTACGAGTATCCCCCAGACTTCTTTAGATAAGACAAATAGTAAACCACCATAGAACCACCTTATATACCTTCAATTAATTAATTACTTAATTAATTAATTAATTAAGAAAATGATAGGTAATTAAAGGTATAATGAACCCAGTCAATAAAATGCATGGCAAATACATTTTAAATACATTACTATAGAAATTTCATTACATTAGCACGAAAGTTTTAATATTTATATATGATATTTATATAATTATATATATATATATATAAATTAATATATATATATATATATATATATATATATATATATATATATATATATATATATATATATATATATATATATATATATATATATATATATATGTATATATATTTTTCAGTTTGTTAACCGGGAAAGTCCATTGGGCCAAGGTAGTCCGTTTTCAATGGAGGCCCGAGGAGAAAAGCTCCAGACAGAAAGACAATATACAATATACAATGTATTAGTACAGCATATGAGAACAACAATTTAACATTTAATATACAGCAAAGCAAGACTTTACATATCTTGAAATATATGAGCTGAGTCAATCACTTATAAGATATTAGCAAAAACAATAAATTTATGTTCATTTAATACACTACATGTATTTAGGCAAAGGAATTTTAGAGAGATGAATTTTAGAGAGATGAGTATATACTATATATTATTAATATATGTATACATTTATATTTTGAGTAACTATAAGTTCATTTAAGTGCATTTTTTATAACATATGTATTTCAAAATTTCCAAATGTATTTAAAATGTATTTACCATGCTTTTTATTGACTGGGTTCATTATACCTTTAAATGTGGCGTTAATTTTTCAATTATCGTCTGGACCCAAGAATCTGTGGTTATGGATTGCCAGGTAAGGTGGTGCAGAGAAAGCCATCCCCTGACTGCTTCCAGAGGTAAGCAATCGGGCTGCTCCTCAGGAATGGTGGTAGGGCTGTCCAGAGAAAGAATCTCTGGATCCCTGATTATGCAGACCCCCCTCTGCCTCTGCAGGGGCATCTTCCAGATGAGTTTCCCCCTCTGCCCTAGGAGGGTAAACTTGCCATGTGTGTCATGGAAGGGACCCTGGGGTTTCTTGTACCATATCTTTCCACTGCTCTGATTTGAGTTGGATCGTTGGGGTTTGGAAAAAACACATGCCCATGGCAGACGGTGTTTTTCCATCCTTTTCACACCTGGCTAATGTGTCTTTTATCTTTGGGCCAAAAAGAGAAGTGGCTTCCATGGTTGATTGAGAAAGGAAGAGTTAAAGGGATCCGCAAAATCACATAGGTGCATCCAGGTATGACATCTCATGACAACGCCTGCACCCGCAGCTCTAGCCGCCCCTTTGGTAGTATGAGAAATCAACCGCATGGACGAATTAGATATTGATTCCAGGGTGGCAAGCTGTGAGGCAACTTTGTCGCGTATCTCATCAAAAACTGCTCCCACTAGGGTTTCCAAGAGTTCTGAGATTAGGTCTCTCTGGAGACAGGTAAAATGTGCCAAGTCATTCAAGGACCGATTGGCAAAGGTCGAAGAAGAATATACCCACTTCCCTAATCTGGCCATCGCCTGAGACTCCCTGTTTGGAGGATGGACGGTAGGACTCTCCTCAGTGAGCTCTTTTCTAGTGGCCACCACCACCAGCAAAGCATCTACTGATAAGCCTTTGGACCATTGTGGGTTGCCCTCTGGTGAAGAGAGAATTTTGTCTGGTCTCCAGTGGAGAAGTTCAATGGTGTCATGATACCTCCAAGCGTGCTGCACAATGAGGTGAACTAGGTCATCTGCAGGTGGGGTCACGCAGGAAGTAGAGGGTCGAGCACGGAAAGCCTGCAAGAACACAGACTCCTCAGAAGGGTTGGTGGGCTTCCAATCTTCCAGCTGCTTTAAGATTTCCAGTATGTCTCAAAAGGAGACATCCTCAGGGGGCGAGCATGGGGACCCTTCATCTTCATCATAGTCTGTATCTTTGGTACGGGTTTCTTTGGGGGAATCCACATGCTTCCTCTTGCAAGATTGCTTATGGGGTACCTCCTCAGTGGGGACATCTGAAGAGGACTCCGAACAGTGAGTACCTTGTGGAAGGGTATCTTGAAGTTCCCGTGCTCAGTGTCCCAGAGTACTGGACTGTGTCAGCTGCAGTTCAGAGGACATATATATGTGGCACTCCAAAGCCGAACGAACCAGCTGTGAGCCTACAGCGGCAAGTGCCCTCTCCATCACCTGGAAAGCAGACCGACCTGAAGAGGAATGGGAGCCCAGAACCAAGAAAGACAACCTTGGGACCAGAGTGACACCCCGCTCCGACAAACCCACCCCCAGGGAAGAAACCACGGGAGGACTCGGTGCTGCCAAGACAACTGGAACCATAGTAGATGGAGCCATAGAAAAAATAGGTGCAGTACTAGGGATCACAGTGCCGAAAGACCAATCACAATCCCATGGATGGCTCAGCTCCGAATGAGTCAAGGACCATAGGGTAGAGTCCGGAACCATGCTAAGGTCTACCACTGGAACCAAAGAAGCTGATACCAGGATAGGTGTCAGTGTCAGGGGCTCTGATACCTCCAAGGAGGTCGAAGGAGAAATATATGTCGGAGTCTGTGGAGAAAATTCCTCGACTCCGGGTGGGAGGGAGGATTTAGAAGGAGTTGGGATTCCTCTGGCCACCAGGAGCTGATTCACTAGTCTCACTACGTCAAATTCCGAAAGGCTCCTGAAGGAGCAGGTCGACATCCTCGATGGAGACTCAGGGCATGCTAGGAAAGGACTGCACTATTGTCCAAAAAAAGGGGTCTGTCGATAGGGAGTAACAGGTCGGGGTAATATTTCGCCCATTGGCACTATGGTCAAAGGACCAGCAAGTTGTTGGGGGTAGTGGCCTGAATTGGGGAAACTATTTTTGGCACCAAGAGGGGTGTAGGTACTGTAGCAGGAGTACAAGTTTTGGGTGGTTCTGTAATCATGAGCGGCACCGTAGTAGGTGTCTGCAGCACTGGTGCCAAAGACAGTACCGTAGCAGATGTTTGATGTCTTAGAGCCGAGGACGGTACTGTAGAAGGGGTTTGAGCCCTGGTGCCGAGATTACAGGAGTCAATTTAGGAACTTTTGCCATCGTTTCCATGGCAGATTTAGCTGATTTAGATTCACTGGCATGTGGAGAGGAAGGCACAGACTGACTCCTCTATTTATGTTCCTTTTTAAGAGGAGCTGAGCCCTCCATCTCAGATATATCCTCAGAGAAAGGAGTTTTTAGAAGACCTTTAAGAATCAATTTATTTTTCCTTTCTGTCAAGGTATGGGCACTAAAGCCCTTACATAAGTCACATGGGGGTTGAACTTTTAGATGCTTTTACCCTGAGACAATGAAGACAGGACAAATGTGCATCAGAATTCGGCATTTTCCTGTTACACTGATCGCACTGTTTGAAGCCTGTTGTCTCCCTTTTTTCAGCCATTGTTAATAACAATAATGAAAAGCCTATGTCAAAAAATATACACGATAATTACCAACACACAGACACACACACACACACACACACACACACACACACACACACACACACACACACACACACACACACACAAAATCAAGAGAAAAGAAAAAACAATTCATTTATTGATTTTGTTTGGTTACCAACAATGGTAAATAAGAAGTACCCAATGGGTAAAAATAAGAAAAGTAGAAAAGAGGGGGAATATCAGCAATGGTATTAAAGATTACTACGGAATTAAGGATGGCCTGTACCAACAATGGTATGAAGAATACCAAACAACTTGGTAAAGAATCAGACAGAAGCACTCAAATAAGAAACAATGGGTAGCAAACACTAAACAACTACTAATAAGACAGACATTTACAAGAAGTGGAGAAAAATTATTCAAACGAAGTATAAATTTTAAGTCCCTTAGTCTGAGAGCAGACCTGATGCATCCTGATATTATAAGCGGCAAATGAGATCTGACGTGATAGAGAGAGGGGCACTATGGGTAAGCTTAGCTCAAAAGTATTTTTGCTTGTACAAGCTTGTTATAATGGTGACTCAGTTCCGAGGACCATACAAACTTCAAATCTCAGCTACTCTCTCATCTTTCTTCCAAATGGAAATGCCCTTGCCACACTCCAGGTTAACCCCCCTATTCCACCTTGCACTGACTCATCCAACTACCTCTACTATTACTTCATCCCACCCAAAACAATCCCTCCCCTACCAAAAACGAATCTTCTCTCTAATATCTATTGTACTATACTCTCCAATCTCTATTATACTATTATCCTCTCCATGCATAATATTTTCCTAACCTACTAATGGCTAGTAGCTATATATTTTGAAATGTGAAACCTACAACTGAGTTTATAACAAAAATATTCACTTTATGTAAATGTTGAAATTTCTGTATTGAATTATGTCTTTTCATTTTTGTAACATTGTGACAAGCCAATTGTAAATATCATGGAGCTTATCCATAAATGTTTAATTAGCTGTATGAATTATGTCCTTTTGTAACATGTGAAATGT